>NC_135404.1:1285316-1605316 GCF_051989625.1 Stigmatopora argus
CATCATTCAATTGATTTGCAAACTTTCTGCAACGTTCAATATTTGGGTCCTGCTGCTCGATCTTTCTGTTTATAAATGGTACTGACGGTCGAACGATTCAAGTTGTATGCCCGTGAAACGCTCGCCACTCTCACGCGCATCAAGCTTCGTTATTATTGCCACTCGTTTCAAAGAAATGGCTTGCCTCTTCCTTGCAACTCCCTCAATAGAAGCCTTTCGCTTTTTACCAACCATATTCAATAAAGGATGCACGAGATATTTAATGATACAAATGAAAAAGGTTATTTGCGCACTGGAGATACGTTCACGCACTTCCGCATTGCAACGAATAAGGTAGATGCTGGGTGAGTCCTCACAGCGCCAGGCGTATTAGCGGCGGAAAGAAGCACTACTCGGAAAAAAATACAAAATCGAACTTACGAACATTTTTCGACATAAACGCCATTTGCAGACATGTTCGTATTCGTAAGTAGGGGAGCGTCTGTGTATGTATGTATGTATGTATGTATGTATATATATATATATATATATATATATATATATATATATAGATATATATATAGATATATATATATATATAGATATATATATAGATATATATATAGATATATATAGATATATATATAGATATATATATAGATATATATATAGATATATATATAGATATATATATATAGATATATATATAGATATATATATAGATATATATATATAGATATATATATAGATATATATATAGATATAGATATATAGATATAGATATAGATATATATATAGATATATATATATAGATATATATATATATATATATATAGATATATATATATATATATATATATATATATATATATATATATATATATATATATATATATATATATATATACGAGCTTAATCGGTTCCGGGACTGAGCTCGTATGACAAGATTCTCGTAACTCAAGCGGAAGTTTCCCATTGAAATGAATGGGAAACAAATAAATTTGTTCCAACTCTCTGAAAAAAACACCAAAAACAGGATATTGGATTGAAAAAAATGTTTTATTTCTTATAATTCGCCATATATTGACAAAGTAATAAATAACGAGTGGTTTGATAGTAATAAAATGTGTTTAATAGAAGTAAAATTAGACGCATTTCACGGAGGGGAAGGGAACGACATACACACGGAGGCGGGGGGGGTGGGTCTGTTCGGGGGGCTTTAACCACGGCAACAATGCACTCGTAAACGAACAAACAAATTTGAATTAACTTGGATAACTATATACAGACACTCAACGTTTAATTTAACTTTAAACAAAACTAAATTCTAAATTTGTTGTAATCTTTTTTACCTTACGTAGTTCTACGGGTTGACACCACCTGGCCGCTCCGCCGAAGTCTTCAAAATGAACGCATCAAGAGTTGTTTGTTTTTGTCTACCCTTCAAAATATTTCGATAATGTCGCATACAAGGAACGATCGCGGGACCTTCTTTCCTTAGAAAGAATAACAGGAAATACAATAGTTGACCTTACCCACGTATTGATTGTGGGTAATGAAGTTTTATTCTGAGAAAGGTTGCCATTGCCTATGGGCATGAAGAAAAGATTATTGCAAGTGCATAGAAAAGAAAGTGTGGGAAGCAGCTGAAGGTGTGCGGAGAGTTGACTTGAGTGTGAGTGTGAATGGTTGTCTGTCTTTTTGTGTTTTTCATTGGCTGGCCACCAAGACATAATCAATCGATCAGATATGAAGGCGGAAAAGGATTTAGAAATTTGGAATTCATTTCTGAAATCGCCAATAAGCCCTTTTTCAGGGATGGCGGCGACAAATTAAGGAAAAAATATTTCGTCAAATGAAAATTTTTGATGAAAATACAGCAGCAGTACTCCAAATGTCAGACTTGACGTGGAGGAACAAATAATCTGCTCTGCGAAATTGAATTTGGGAGCACTGAAAAAGAAAAAAAAATCTTTAAGGAAATGCATTGAATTTGGGTTAGCAGAGGGAGACTGTGCTTCTAAACAGGAAACGGACCAACGGTAGTGCCAGGAGCCTGGGTGCTCAACCTACAGTATAAAGAAGAAGCACTACCAATGACATGAAGTGGGAATGTCCATGCTGACCAACCAGCAGACATGAAAATAGCCGAGAGGGGGATGTGGATCCACCTTTTGCACTGTAAGAAGGTTCTCTCAGTTGAAATTTGAGGAGACAGGTGAGATAAACTTTCTGACATAAGAAAACGAAACAGCAACCACTCCAATATTGTTTGGAAAGATTATTGCTCAGCAAGCAATGCCATAAAACCACAGGGAACTCTTTTATATTGGGTTTATTGTCTCCATATGCAAAAAAGGTGAAAGTGTTTCAATTGAGACTAAACCTTCTTACAAAGGGTTAAAATAAACGACCAGAAAACGAGAAACTACAATGGGAAACAGAAGAAGCCACTCAACACAAGAATGGCCTCTATGCAGTAGAAAACAAGCCATGCGTCCCACAATCATTGTTTGAAGTGATTGTCAAATTGAGCCATGGGAAGGGCCATGTCTCAAGAGGAGGGATAGTATAGTCCAGGGGTCTCGAACTCAATTTACCTGGGGGCCGCTAGAGGCCGAGTCTGGGTAAGACTGGGCCGCATCAGGATTTCCACAAGAAAAGCACTGATAAAACATTCCAACGTTATCAAATATCTTTATTTTTTAACAAAAAATAATTAATTAAATAAATTAACTTAAAGATGAATAAAAAATAAATCAATCAGTAATACAAAACCAAATAATACTAATGAGCATACAGTAGATATACACTGGCTGGCTAAGTAGAGAAAATGAATTATTTTTATTCCGTTTCAAATGTCTGTATTAACAGCTCTTTAACCTTTAACTTTCTGAACTTGAATGGAACATTGAACATGAAATATTCTGAACACGGCTTCTCTTGCCTACTCCTTGCTGCTAGAGACCTGGCAGCGCTTCTTCTCACATAGTCACATTTGGCTTGAGGGAGGAAGCAGTGGAGACCCTCAGTAGAGCTTGAAGATGCTCATCAGTAAGTCTGGACCTGTACTTGGACTTATTGAAGTTCAAGGTGGAGAAAAGCTTCTCACACAAGTATGTGCTCCCAAAAAGGCACATGGTCCGCTTGAACCTTCGGGAAAGTTCAGGGAAGCTGGGGGTCAACTCTCTCAAAAATTGCCCAAGCTTGTCTGCTTCTCCACTCACCTCCCTGAACTTGGCTTTGAGTGCAGAGTTGCACTGCAGGTCAATGAGCTCCATTTGAAGCTCAGGAGGGGCATCTTGCACATCAAAGGAGAAGGGGTCCGCAAAAATTTGAAATGTGGCTTTGTGTGTCTTGAAGTCTTCAAATCTGTGATCAAATTCCTCCTGTAGCTTCGAAATGGCCTCAACATACTTCTCACCACTGAATGGTGTGCCTTCTTCTTCTTCTTCTTCTTTTTCACCTCAGGCGCCTGAGGATTACCCTCAGCAGCGCTAGGGCTGCCACTGGAACACGGATAAGTTCATCCAGGGAGTTGCCCAAGCCGCGATGGTAGCGTTCGGTCATTAAGGCCGGACAGCGGAGCCATAAGTGTTCAGACGACTCTGTTTCCTCGTCGCACAGGCGGCAGCGATCCGAGTCGGATTTCCCCACAAGGTGGAGCCAACGGCGGAGCAGGGGGTGGTGTCCACTGCGGAAACGAATCAGGTCTGTGCGGTCTCCTTTCGATAGGGCAAGTTCTTCCTCTGTGACTTTTGTAGTGTAGGTCTGCAGAAGGCGGGGGTGGGAGAGGGGGGGGAAGCGATCTTCACGTTGGATGATGGCACGTCTTGTGGCTGCGTCCGGGGGGGTATTGGTTTGGTCATCTAACGAGCCAAGTTTAGCTAGGGCATCAGCCAGGTCGTTTCCGCATATGTTGCAGTGGCCCGGGATCCACAGTAGCTGCAGTCGCTTAGAATGAATGGTGTGCCTGCATCCACGAGAGCCTTGCATGCTGGGAAATGGCAAAGGTTTGTCTGAGAGAGCTGGGCTTTCCATAACACAAGTTTAGTGCAGAATGCTCTCACGTTGTCATAGGCAGCACTGATAAGTTGCCCCTGGCCTTGTAGCTTCTTGTTCAGTACATTAAGCTCATGTGTGATATCAACAAGAAAAGCCAAGTCCATGAGCCGTTTGGGATCACTTAGCACAGGATCAATCAACTCACAAATGGCGTAGCTAGCTTTGACTGCTGCATTACTGTCTTTGGTAGCCTTCTTGAAGAAATCCTGTTGCCTCAGAAGACGTGTTTTAAGACTGGCAACCTGGTTGGCTCTCTGATCTCCCTGGTATTTTTCGTACTCCTCAGCATATCTCGTAGTACAATTACGTTTCAAATTGTATTCCTTGTGCACCACAACTTTTTCAGTGTAATTGAGACACGTCGGGGTGCCCCTGTGTTCAACAAAGAAATATTGCACTCCCCACTTTTCTTGAAACTGTCTGTGCTCATCACCGACCTTTCTCTTCACGGCAGGCTTTGAAAGAGACATCTCTGGGGCTCTGTAATATGTTTTTCCACTTGGAATGAGTCTCGGGTTGATCTTTCACATTCAGTCGCGCGGGTTTGTGGCGCATGTGCACTTTCGCTCTCCGTTTCAATCGCGGAGATGGCTACAGACACTGACACAGGCTGGATCACGGATCATAGCGCCTTATTCAGTTCTATGCTGAGAGCAGCGGAGGAGTGTGCGCGCCGAGCGGAGTGATCGGCCTCACGGCTTCTCCTCCGCCCAGCTGATTGGAGGAATGAATGAGTGAGTGAGCGAGGCACTGGACAGCCCGGCCGATGTCCCGCCCTCCAGAGCCGTATACCTCACCGTGATTGGTTCATTCAGCTCCGAACCAAAGTTCCCTCTAATTTTTTGTTGGTCTGAGCAGAAAGACAACCTCCCTGAGCGCACTGAGTACCAGTGTGAGCGACATCATCGGTACTCGGATGATTCGCCTAAAGACGTTTCGCCGACGGACGTTTGACAGACGGGCAGGTCGCCGAATGGACGTTCCACCGAACGTTCATTCGGCCGAACGGAGGTTTCGCCGAAACGGGATTCGCGCGCTCGCCCCGCCGGATCGTGTGTGTACAAGTTTTTCAACCTCGGCCCGCGGGCCATATACGGCCCGTTAGGATTTTTAATCCGGCCCGCCGCCGGTGTTGTCCAAATTATAGTAAAAATCAATGTTCGTCTACCATCAATGGCAGCCCGGGAATAAGCACTCTTGGGCGGGCATGGCAGTCCTCTAATTTTTCATGTAAAACATGCTGTAAAACACGAAAAACATGAGTGGACGAGCTACTGCCACTGGCTGCCACTTAAACGGCGCCATCATGGGGAAAGGGGTAAAAAAAAAAAAAAAAAAAATTAAAAAAAAAAAAAAAATTAAAAAAAAAAAAAAAATCGTTTTTTTTTTACTGCGCGCAATATGATTGCTACTGCGCAGAGAAGACGAGAGTAGTGCGCAATTGCGCACGCGCGCAGCTTAGAGGGAACATTTCTCCGAACACAAGTGTCATTCATATCAATTTTGCGGGCCGTACGAACATTAATCTTTCATATTAAGACGGGGGCCGCAAATTATCTTCCCGAGGGCCGCAGTTGGCCCGCGGGCCGCAAGTTTGAGACCCCTGGTATAGTCCCAAAGATCTCCAAACCTACTTTAAATTTTTTTGCGGAAACTGTCTCACCTGCTATAAACACAACTCTCAAGGCAATGAACGACCCAAGCGCGGAACAAAGCAAGCAGGGACATATCCCTTCGAGGTTCTGATCATGGATTTCATCGAGCTGAACCAAGGTGGCATATACAGGTACTATCTGGTGGTCATTGACCAAGTGGGTTGAGATGTGCCCATCCAAGAAAGCTGATGCCAGGGCAGTCGCAAAAACCATATGCAAAAGGATCATTCCAAGCCATGGAATATCACGAGTCATTTGGAGTGATGGTGGTGCTCACTTCGTGAGCCGCGTGATGCAAGCTATGGGACGGCATCTTGGAATCGACCTGAGGTATCATTGCGCCTGCCACCCCCAAAGTGCTGGACTCGTTGAAAGAACCAATGGAACAGTAAGACTCAGACTGGTGGTGGAGGAGAGAGGAGAAGCAGATTCTCTCACTCAGTGGTTATGCAAAATGTTCCAAGAAAGAACTGTGATAAATGTAAATGATCTGCTGACACCTTCTCGGTCTCCCACACAGGAGGTCCTGTCGCCAGGCGACCTGGTACTCGTCAAGGTGATAAGAAGAAAGTGCTGGTCATCTCCACGTGGGGACGGACCTCACCGTGTGATTTTGACCGCTAACTTCACCAAGTTGGCCACCATCGTCAAAGCTGATGAATGAGTGTCGGAGCTCATGACCATGATCCTGTGTGGGGGCTCGGATGTCCACCTCAAACACAAACACCGGTCAGTCTTCTCCAAAATCTTGATGGCTCTGTTCCCCTGGGTGGGAGCGGCAAGGAACGCCCTGCGTCTGGAGACCATTGACTGCAGGTTCCAGGCCTGTGTCGGCACGTCAGTCCGGCTGCAGCAAGGCCGAGAGGCCCGGGTAGCCCCCATGGCCCAGGTGATTGTCCAGGGCCGCCTTGCTCTTGACGGAGTGGCCGCCCAGCGGGGAGGTGTGTGTGCCATGGTTGGAGACTCATGCTGCACCTTCATCCCTGCCAACGCATCCTGCTCGGTCCATGATGCCCTGCAGGCTATAAGGAACATGCAGAGCGCTGTGACCGTAGATCCGGTTCCACAATGAGGATGGCTTGACTGGTTCCTCTCAGGCTCATGGACACAGACTCTTTTGAAATCCCTAGTACCGTTTGTAACAGTTATTGCTCTCGTGCTTGTTATCCTAACCTGTTGTTTACCCTGCTTCTCAGTTTTGATCAAACATACCATTAATGCCACAGTCGAACACACCATGATTGTTGAAACCCAGCTAATGCTAACTTGTATACACATGCAACAATCCATATCTCAATCTGACCCTGATGTTGCGCTACTGTCTGACACTGATTAATATGTGTTTCCTATTCTGAGACGCCAGAGCATGAGGCGATTGTCCCAAGCGGGAGGTCAAGGGAGCAATTTTCCCTCAACTGCATGAAGGTTTTCGCCCCCTTCTGGTCGGTCTTAACTCCAGTTTGAAGTAATTTGTGAAGAATTTCGTTCAAAAGTAGCGTCGCTAACAAACGAGGTTCCGATGTTTTTATACTCACAAGAGGAGGATAAAATGACAAAGTTGCTTGGCAATTGCTTGTTCATATTGTATCATTTTTTGTAAGTATAGAAAACATAATTGTCATAAGAAACTTGCCCAGAGTTTGGTCATTGTCATGGAGACTTGACACTGATTAATCAGACTTTCCCCAAAGTTTGGTCGTTGTCATAGAAACTATACTATACCCTGTTTTCCTATATAAAGACTGACCCACTGTTCATTCGGAGAGAGTTGCAAGGACAACAGACTGTGAGCGGTTCACAGCTGTTCAAGCTCTCTCCCCATCCTCCTGTCCGGTAATAAACCTATTTCCTATTAAATTGATGCCACTCTTTCTTAACCTGTTCCTGAAGTTGTATTTTCAGATCTATCACAACCCAATGGCTGAAGGAGGAGAAGACATTTTTCAATCGTATGAGGTTATTATTGATGTTTTTTTATGTGTCGCAGCTGCCTATAGCTGCAGTATAGGTTTTATAGCCACAAAACAGTTTTCAGGGTTAGATTTATTCAGACAGCTGAAGGCGTCGATAGGAAATTCATGGACCGCCGCCAGGAAATTCACGGACCACTTGCTGGATCCCAAGGGTCCCAGGTCAGTTCTCAGTAAATCGTTTATTTGCAATAGAAAAAACAAAGACTTTTGTGTTCTGACTCTATTTAAAGGTCCCCCTCCCGCAGTCCAAAGTGGGCCTTAGTTTTGAATATAAGTGGGTGTGTTTCGTTAACCTATTAACACTTGAATGCAGTGGAGGGCCGTGAATTTCACACCGATGCCTTCAGCTATGTTTGAATCAATCCAACCCTCAAAAACTATTTTATGGCTATAAAACCTTTACTGCAGCTACAGCTGTGACACAAAGCATCAACAACAACGTCATACAATTGAAATATTATTTAGGAATATAGATTGTGAAGACCTCAAGGCAGATTTCTGACCCTGGCAAAAAATAATAGCGGAAATGTGATTGGTTAGATGCTTAAATATGAAAACACACATGGAAGCAGCACAACCAGGGCAAAAGCAATGAAAGGAAGCTGACAGACAATTTGGAATTATTTAATGGACAAAACATAATTAACATCAGTCTGTTATTCAAATATTTTTTGGCCAGCAGAGAAGACCTTGCAGGTCCTGACGGTCCACCACTGCTTGAATGATAAAGGAAAATAACATATGATTAATGTGAATAATGTCAATTGGGCTATAGGTTGGTGAAAATATACTTTGTATATATATGACAGTGGCCAGCCGACCGCAGGGCACGAGAAGACGGACAACCATGCACGCTCACACCCATACCTCGGGGCAATTTAGAATGTCGAATCAGCCTACGATGCATGTTTTTGGAATGTGGGAGGAAACCGGAGTACCCAGAGGAAACACACGCAGGCCCTTGGGAGCACATGCAAACTCCACACAGGTGGACGTGACCTGGATTTGAACCAAGGGCCCCAGAGCTGTGAGGCCGACACGCAGGAGACAACAGTTGGAACCTTCACGAGGTGTCTCCCGAGAGGCCGCCCGCCGCGGCCTGCGAATCCAACACAACCACCCAGAGCTGCCACCCAGGAACATGGCGCCCTATGTTTTTCATCCAGCCGGAGATGTCCGCCCTGCCCCACACCTCCGGTTACTCCTCCTAAGGGCAGGCGACGTCGAGGAGAACCCGGGACCTTCCTGCCCGGGATGCTCTAAGACGATCCGTCGTGACTTCACCCCACTGGTCTGCAACGCTTGCCGACGAAATTTCCACAGGACCTGTAGTGGCCTGACCCGAACCCAGATAAAGAGTCATCAAGGCTTTCTCTGCGGATCCTGTTCCGGAAATGCCGTCGTCTCGTCACTTCCGCGCACAGCCTACGTGGGACCGAAAGAAAAATGCTGTGTCTGCAAAATCTCCTTCTGCCCTACCATCTCCCCCATCCCCTGCTCGAACTGCCCCAACAAATCCCACCGCTCTTGCTCTGGACTACCTCGCTCCCAAACTAATGCAAACTGGCTATGCCTGACCTGCTCACCACCCCTGACACAACAATCCTCCACACACCAAACAGCCATAACAATACACCAACCTATAAACGCAAACTGCCCCACCTGTAATAACAAATTAATCGTTTCACGCTCTCCCCTGACATGTAGATCCTGCAAACGTGGATTCCACCTCAAATGCGCCCCTGAAACCAGACACGCTTTAACCATACTTCGCAGGAACAATAACTGGTGCTGCCAGAGCTGTCTGAACCTGAAACCCTCCCACCCTCAACAACCCACAGATAGGATTGCCGATCTACCGGAGGCACGGAAAGCCGGTCTCACCATCCTTCAATGGAACTGTGACTACCTGGCAACCAAGACTACCGAACTGAAAAAGGTGACGGCACGTCTAAAAATTGACATCCTCCTCCTCCAGGAAACAAAACTGGGACTCGAAGACCCGACGCCTCAGCTCGAGGGTTATAACGTGATTCGCCAAGACCGTGAGGGCTCAGGCACAAAACAGCGACGAGGCGGGGGTCTCCTTGTCTACCTGAGATGCGGCATCCCCTACTCCATCCTTCCAGCGTCCCCATCAGGCCCCCTCGAACTCCAGCATATCCACATTCCCATCGCCCGCAGGCGGCACCTCTCACTGGTCAACGCCTACATCCCCCCAGCGACATCGGATTATTGTCCTGCCCCCCAAGATTTCTCCTGGTTAAACCGGCTCCCCACGGAGCATGGCCTGATCTGCGGGGATTTCAATGCGCACCACCCGACCTGGGATATACTTGCCAAGACAGATCCCAGGGGTAACGCAATCCATCAATGGGTCGATGACCATGACCTAACTCTCCTTAATGACGGCGTGTGGACACGGACTGCCAGATACCAACAAGGAGCAGGCATGAGTGCCCCCGACCTAACGATCGCTGACCCCACCACGGCCGAACATCTGCAATGGGAACCCATCGACGAGATGACCTCCGACCACAGACCGATTCTGATTAGGTGGAACTGTGCTCTCCGTGTCGAATGCCAACAAAGAAGAGTACGACCCAACTTCTCGAAAGCTGACTGGAAGAGGTATCGTACCATCCTCGTAGATCGCCTACCCGTAATCTCCGCAGCAGCCACAGCCCCGGAAAAACTCTCCCTCTTAGTGCAACACATGAAAGAGGCAGCAGCACTTACAATACCGGTCAAAGTTATCCGCCAGAAGGAGCTCCCATGGTTGACACAGGACCTGAAGGACCTCATCCGCGAAAGGAATCGGCTACGTCGAGACCTCCAACAAAATAGGAAAGAATGGATAGCACTCTGTCAACAGATCAAACAAAAAAACACTGAAGCGAAAAGAAACGCATGGCGCTTACACCTCGCCAAGATCGCCGAGACAAGATCTACGGAACAAGCCTGGTCCTTAGTAAAATCCCTCTCAGGCACCAAAACACAACAATCTGGTGAGTCCCTGGTCTACAAGAACAAGGAGTACATGAGTGACCGAGCCAAGGCAACAGCATTTAATCAGGGAATATGCCTCGGTCAGCGGACGCAAGAGTGACAAGCGGAGCAGAGCAGCAGTGCGTTCTCTACGTACAGCTACCCGCAGACTGCTCGGCTCACCGCGACATGTCCTCGAGCTCCTGTTCACCGATACTGAACTGCAGACAGCGCTGTCCCAACTTAAAGCGGGTAAGGCAGCTGGACCCGACGACATAGCCCTGGACCTTCTAAAAAATCTCCCGGCAAACATCCTTCCCGAACTACTCCATATCGTCAACACCAGCTGGCTAGAGGGCTGGTGTCCACAAGCTTGGCGAGTGGCCACCATCATCCCTTTCCTCAAAAAAGGGAAGTCACCAAAGGACGTTGGGAACTACAGACCCATCGCCCTCACCTCTACGCTTAGCAAAACGATGGAAAGGCTCATCGTGAACCGTCTCGCCTGGTGGTTGGAAGATAAACAGCTTCTCAGCCACTGGCAAGCCGGTTTTCGAAAGGGAAGAAGCACGGCGGACCAGGCCCTGCGACTGTCGCAGTTCATCTCTGATGGCTTCCAGTCGACTCAACGACAACGCACGCTTGCAACATTCTTTGACGTCAGCAAGGCATTCGACCAGGTATGGAGAACAGGTCTCTTACAAAAAATGGCAGACCTGGGGGTCCCCTACCGCTTCATCAGATGGATCGACAACTGGCTCACAAATCGCACAGCCAGGGTCAGGATCAACAATACCGTCGGTAGGAGCAGAACCTTCAAAGAAGGGCTCCCCCAAGGCTCGGTCCTGTCACCCCTCTTATTCATCATCTACATTAATGACCTCCTCGACAAGTTCAACGATTCCACCCTGGTCATCGCCTATGCAGACGATGTGGCTCTTGCTTGTCGGGGTAGGAACAAAGAGGAGGTGGAAAGCAGACTTCAAGCGGAGGTTGAAAAAGTCTGGAGGTGGAGTTCCGAGGCACACCTAAACCTTAACACCACCAAGTGTGAGGCGTCATTTTTCAGCCTGGACTCAGCTGAGGCCAAATGGCAACCAAAGATCTTAATAAATGGCGCCACCCTCAAGCATAACCCCACCCCCACTTTCCTTGGCATATCTTTCGACCGACAACTCACGTTTGCAGAGCAAGCGAAAAAAGTCCGCCAAACCATGTCCAAAAGAACGAACCTCCTCCGCAAACTCAGTGGCACATCTTGGGGTTGGCAATCAAACGACCTTAGAACGGTGTATATTGCCACCCAGAGAAGTCTCGCAGAGTACGTAGCACCGGCATGGGCCCCCTGGCTGGCCCAAACTCACCTCAAATCCCTTGAAACCGCCCAACTGGAAGCAGCCCGCGCCATAACCCACCACCTCAGGTCTACCCCCACCGAAGCAGTCCTACATGAGGCACATCTTACACCCCTCTCATCCCGCCTCAAGTTACAAGCACTTCTTAAGGCGGATGCCTGGAACCAGCTGCCTCCTTCTGATCCCCGACACCGCCTCCTCCATGAAAACGTTAAAATGCGGTTACAAAAGAAGCCAGACTGGCGATCATCGACCCTTCCCCGTCTTACCGCTCTTGAACTCCATACCCCTTGCACGTACTCTTCCCACCCCTGCCCACCCTGGCTATTACCCCCCCCCCCATCCAAACCGCCTTTACTGCAGTCTGTAAACACATGCCGACCATCACCCAAAGAGATAAGGCCGAAGAGCTCATCAGAAGCGTGGGTAAACCGGACCTACAGATCTTCACAGATGGATCCACCAAAGAAGGCACTGCGGACGGTGGTGCAGGTTTTGTCGTCATTAAGGAGACTGCAATCATCCACCAATGGCATGGTGCCACTGGCACCTGCAGCAGCTCCTACCACTCTGAAAAAGTGGCACTGACCGAGGCACTCTCCTGGCTGAGGGAAAAAGCAGACTGGCAGACATCAATTATCCTCAGTGACTGCAAATCGCTGGTCCAAGCTATGGGAAACCCCCATTCGCAAGACCCCGCCATTCGGAGACTTCAGGGTG
This sequence comes from Stigmatopora argus, assembly GCF_051989625.1. Classification (NCBI taxonomy): domain Eukaryota; kingdom Metazoa; phylum Chordata; class Actinopteri; order Syngnathiformes; family Syngnathidae; genus Stigmatopora; species Stigmatopora argus. The sequence goes on from NC_135404.1 coordinate 1,298,052, forward strand.
ACATCGCCCTTTTCCCTCCGCCTAAGCGACTACAGCTACTGTGGATCCCGGGCCACTGCAACATATGCGGTAACGACCTGGCCGATGCCCTAGCTAAACTTGGCTCGTTAGATGACCAAACCCATACCCCCCCGGACGCAGCCACAAGACGTGCCATCATCCAACGTGAAGATCGCCCCCCCCTCACCCACCCCCGCCTTTTGCAGACCTACACTACGAAAGTCACAGAGGAAGAACTTGCCCTATCGAAAGGAGACCGCACAGACCTGATTCGTTTCCGCAGTGGACACCACCCCCTGCTCCGCCGCTGGCTCCACCTTGTGGGGAAATCCGACTCGGATCACTGCCGCCTGTGCGACGAGGAAACAGAGTCGTCTGAACACTTATGGCTCCGCTGTCCGGCCTTAATGACCGAACGCTACCATCGCGGCCTGGGCAACTCCCTGGATGAACTTATCCGTGTTCCAGTGGCAGCTCTAGCGGTGCTGAGGGTAATCCTCAGGCGCCTGAGGTGAAAAAGAAGAAGAAGAAGAAGAAGAGGCCGACACGCTAACCACTCGCAACACTGGGCAGCCCTATGTTGATTATTTTACAAAAAAATAAATGGAAATTGCACAGCATATTATTCTGACAGCAAAGTGTATACTTAAATCATATAAGTTACAAAACAAAATACAAATTTAAGTATTTTTGATTTTCTGAAGTTTAATGGCACTTTTAATGTGTCTGTGTGGGTGTGCCCGTTTGCTTGGGTAAAGAATAACGGTCAATGGTAGTCCAAAACGTGAAAAGTATGTTCATCTCCATTAATCACCCTCCAGAGAAAATTATGATTCAAGATTTTACATTGATTCATAATATTTCAAAAACAAACATAAAATGCTTTTATTTTGACAAGTCATGAGGGTAAAGAGATTGCCTGTTCATTCATACTTGACGTTGGTGATTTGCGTGCGATTGGATGTCTTATTTATTGTCTGCGGACGCTCATGGGTGACAAATATAACGAAGCGAGTTTGTGAACCTATCCATTTAATTCGATCCTCCCATAAGCAAGCAAAGTGGTCTTCGATCTTCACAGTTAAGCGAATCGGATGAAATCCAGACGTTTTTATTTGGCATCGCTCATTTGGTTGTGTCTGCTGAAGATACACTGAAAACACTCGATGCGCGTTTTCTTATTTTGTTCGTTTGCTTTTCTGCATAGAAATTCATCCTATATCTGATGTGGCGTCACGTTTATCCTTGGCTTTAGATGACCTACATTATACGATGCGGAAAACATATTGGAAGAGGTTTACAGCATGATACTGCTTCGAAGGTACTGAACGTGGATTGAAGATATAAGATGGACATATTTGGAGGGTTACTAGTAATACTTTTTCCTGCCGGTTTCATCGCTTGCATATCAGGTGAGTCATTCATGCCTTCGTGGTCCCTCGTACTCCTGTTTTTCACATTAAATTTAATACTCCAGGGCGTGAACCTCTCCTCTCTCCTCTCGCTTCTTTATTATTGCCACTCGTTTCAAATGAAATGGCTTACCTCTTCCTTGCACCTCCCTCACTAGCTTTTCACCAACCATATTGACTAATGGATGCACGAAATATTTAATGATACAAATGAAAAAGGTTCTTTGCGCACTGGAGATACGTTCATGCACTTACGCATTGCAACGAACTGGGCAGAGGAAGGTGGATGCTGGGTGAGCTGAGCTCTCACAGCGCCAGGCGTCGGTATTAGCGGCGGAAAAAAGCACTACTCGGAAAAAGGCGCGCAATACAAAATCGAATTTACGAACATTTTTCGACATAAACGCAATTTGCAGACATGTTCGTATGTACCGTTGTTCGTAACTCGAATGTTCGTAAGCAGGGGAGCGTCTGTATATGTATGTATGTATGTATATATACAGATGCTCCCCTACTTACGAACGAGTTAGGTTCCGAGCGATTGTTCATAAGTTGAATTTGTTCGTAAGTTGATTCAGTGCTATATTTTGTATTATAATTTATGTTTAAGGCCTATATAAGTATATTGAAGGTTTATATAAGTGCATTTGTATGTTTAAGGCTTGTATAAGTAACCGGCATTGGTTTGTACTGAAATTTTTTTTTTAATAAAATGGAGAGAATACGAACAGTACTGTATACATACAACCGACGGTCGAACGATTCAAGTTGTATGCCCGTGCAACGCTCACCATTTTCTCACCCGCATCAAGCTTCTTTATTATTGCCAATTTCGTTTCAAATGAAATGGCTTGCCTCTTCCTTGCACTACCACCCTCACCCTCACTAGAAGCCTTTCACTTTTCACCAACCATATTGAATAATGGATGCATGAGATATTTAATGATAAAAATGTTCTTTGCGCACTGGAGATACGTTCACGCACTTACGCACTGCAATGAACTGGGCAGAGGAAGGTGGATGCTGGGTGATCTCTCACAGCGCCAGGCGTCGGTATTAGCGGCGGAAAGAAGCACTACAAGAAGTAGCCGAAAGAAGCCAGGCTCACAGAACAAAGAAAGTTGTAAAAACATTAAAGTAAAAAGTATAAAGTACAAAGTAAAGTAAAGAGGAATGTATTAAGAAATATTAAAATGTAATTTAAAAAAAGATAGAAGGGCTGTAAAACACGAAAAACATAAGAATATACAGAGCTACTGTCACTGGCCTGGTTGTAATGTCTCAAAAGCTCCAGTATTTTTATACAATCAATAAATGCTGCTAGTAAGTGGATTTTACCCCATTTTAGTACATTTTTTGCCGTTTCGCGTATGGACATATATGGACGTATCGACGTTTATCGCTGTCTTTTTCCCGGGGAAATGATACTCCGGGCCCGGTTCTGATGTATAAAAAGCTCCAGCATTTGTATTTAATCAATAAATCGGCTGGATTTTACCCATTTTTCGGGCAATGTTTGCCCGTACGCCATTGACGTTCATCGCTGTCTTTTCCCGGGAAAATCATCCCCCTGGCTTGGTTTTAATGTCTGAAAAGCTCCAGTATTTGTATTTAATCATTAAATGCTGCTAGGAAGTGGATTTTACCCCATTTTTGTGCATTGATTTATTGATTATTTTTAATGTGTCGCAGCTGTAGCTGCAGTAGAGGTTTTATAGCCATAAAATAGTTTTTGATTGTTGGATTGATTCGTTGAAGGCGCTACGAGAAAATGCACGGACTGCCACTGATATATATATATATATATATATATATATATATATATATATATATATATATATATATATATATATATATATATATATATATATATATATATATATATATATATATATATATATATACATACAGTGGTACCTCGTCATACAAAATGCTCGTCTTACGAGGGAAATTTCGATCGAATAATTCGCCCGTGATGCGGTCAAAATTTCGTGATGCGACCAAGCCAGGTGGCCATGGCATTTTTTTTGCATCTCTTTCGTGTATAAAATCTTTCTACGAGCATTGGGCGGACTTTGCATTTCCATACCCGTTTTTCCTCCCACTTTGGTCTACATTTACATACCAGCTAAACAACAATGGATCGGCAGAGTTTTGCAAAGAAAAGATCTGGAATATATGTACACTCGGTAATCAGACACGGGGAAACGGCAAGTTCCAAACAACTCTTGATGCGTTCGTTTTGAAGGCTCCGGCGGAACGTCGGGGTGGGGCCAACCCGTTACAAAGGTAAAAAAGATTAAAACTAAATTAGAATTCAGTTTTGTGTGAAGTTACATTAAACGTTGAGTGTCTGTATATATTAATCCAAGTTGATTTAAATGTGTTTGTTCGTTTACGAGTGCTGTGGATAAAGTCAGCCCCGAACAGCCCCCCCCCCCCCCCCCCCCCCCGCCTCCGTGTGTATGTCGTTCCCTTCCCCTCTGCGAAATGCGCCTAATTTTACTTCTATTAAACACATTTTATTACTATTAAACCACTCGTTATTTATTACTTTGTCAATACACGGCGAATTAGAATAAATAAAACATGTTTTACACGAGTGGGGCATTGCCGTGGATAAAGTCAGCCCCAAACAGCCCCCCCCCCCGCCTCCGTGTGTATGTCGTTCCCTTCCCCTGAAATGTGTCTAATTTTACTCCTATTAAACACATTATTACTATCAAACCACTCGTTATTTATTAGTTTGTCAATATATGGCGAATTATAAGAAATAAAACATTTTTTCCAATCCAATATCCTGTTTTTTTGTGTTTTTTTTCAGAGAGTTGGAACAAATTAATTTGTTTCCCATTCATTTCAATGGGAAACTTCCGCTCGAGTTACGAGAATCTTGTCATACGAGCTCAGTCCCGGAAAGGATTAAGCTCGTATCTCGAGGTACCACTGTATATATATATATATATATATATATATATATATATATATATATATATATATATATATATATATATATATATATATATATATATATATATATATATATACATACATACATACCTACCTACATATACATATATACATATATATATATATATATACATATACATATACATATATATACATATACATATATATATATATATATATGTATATGTATATATATGTATATATATGTATATGTATATATGTATATATGTATATGTAGGTAGGTATGTATGTATGTATGTATGTATGATGTACGTACGTATGTATATATATGTATACATAGGGTACATACAGGATGCTTAGAAGGCATTATCAACGGCGATTCAAAATCCAAACAAAGATGCAACAGGCTTGACATAGTCTTTTTCCACAGGTGATGTGCGGGACGACAAATTCACTCGCAACAAAACAGGAGAAGGCAAGATGTTGCCCTTCTCTGCCTTTTAAATATAATTTTTCTTCTACAGTGAAATATGGCTTCTTCTTTAGTGAGGAGTGCCACCCAATTCAGCGCAGAAGAAGCAGAGCCTTCACATCCGCCATTTTTTATCCCAGTCTTCTGCTTGCAAGTCTCAGCGTGAATTTTGACATCTTTCTGAACATAGACAGGGTCCAGTCCTTTAAATTCCTGGGGGTCCACGTCACGGTCAAGCTCTCATGGTCTACAAACATCACAGCAGTGGTGAAGAAGGCTCAGAAACGACTCCATTTCCTCAGGGTACTTAGGAAGAACAACTTGGGCACCAATCTTCTGATAACCTTCTATAGAACCACTGTAGAGAGCATCCTGGCGTACGGCATCACAGTGTGGTACGCTGGAAGCACGGCGGCAGACAAAAAGGCCATGCAGAAAGTGATTAACAATGCCCAGAGGATTGTCGGCTGCTCTCTGCCCTCACTGGAAGACAGTGCCAGCCCTCGTTACCTCAGCAGAGCCAAGAACATCATAGGGGACCCTTACCACCCTGGTCACAATCTGTTCCAGCTGCTGCCCTCTGGCAGACGCTATAGGTCCCACAAAGCACGGACAAATAGGCTTAAGGACAGTTTTTTCCCCACATCCATCAGCAATCTAAACTCGCGCTAACATAACACACATTCCCTTCTGCGGTAATATGAACAGATGTTTGCGTGGTGATCTGCCTCCTACTAGCTGACTGAAGTCAGCTAAGGGGAAGACAGTGTATCCACAACAGCAGAATGCTAAATTACAAGTCCGTAACTTACACTTATTTAGGTCTTTTGCCGAGTAAACGTAGCTTATGGAGAAGCACCATCAATTTCGTCACACGCAGTTTCTGCGTGTGATGACAAGTAGGCTTTTTGTGTTGTGATAATGACGACAGGGCCTATGTCCGATTATTATTATTATTATTATTATATACTTAATATAAAAAGAATGTGATGTACTGAAGCCGTGAATGTTTAATGGGGGTGGCGGGGTATCCTGTCATTATCCCAGCTGACCTCAGGCCGGAGTCGCAGGACACCCTGCCGATCGGAGGGCACAAAGAGACAACCATTCACACTCACTCATACCAAGGGGCACAGTGATGCGAGTAATTAGCGCGTTGGCCTCACAACTCTGGGGTCCTGGGTTCAAATCCAGGTCATGTCCATCTGTGTGGAGTTTGCATGTTCTCCCCGGGCCTGCTTGGGTTTCCTCTGGGTACTCCGGTCTCCTCCCACATTCCAAAAACATGCATGGTAGGCTAACACTCTAAATTGCCCCTAGGTATGGGTGTGAGCATGCATGGTTGTCCGTCTCTTTGTGCCCTGCGATCGCCTGGCCACCGATTCAGGGTGTCTCCCGCCTCTGGCCCGGAGACAGCACCCCCCGCGACCCTAATGAGGATAAAGCGGTTCAGAAAATGAGATGAGATGCGACTCATACCAAGGCCCAATTAAGAGTGTCCAACAATCTAGGAGGAAACCGGAGAACCCGGGGAAAACCCATGCAGAACAAACTCCACTCAGGAATCGACCGGATTTGAACCCAGGACCCTTGAACTGTGAGGACGACGTGTAACCCACCCGCCGGGCCCGCCCCTAAAATAACCCCAAAAATTAATTATTAGCAATATAGCTCTAATGAACTTGGGCTCCAAAATGTGTTCTCTGGCCGAGCACTTGTCAATATATATTTGTATAAATGGAGTTTGAGAAAGACTGTGATCTTGAACATTGTGTTATTTTATTGTCATTTCACAGCTCAGCAAAATCCACCAAAAATTCATGAAGGTTGGTGGGCTTACAAGGAGATGGTACAGGGAAACTTTGTTCCAGGTAATATTCAATAAAATAAGAATGATTCATTTTTTAGGACTGATGTCAAATCATGTTTATTGGCCAAATATGTTAGAAATTGTTATGTACTCAAATTTATACTTTCACCAGTCCATAACCCTTTTGAGTTTACTCACATTGATCATGTATCTTGTCTGTATTATCACTTAAATCACCCATGTATTCACATTTATATTTTTTCTTTATGTATCTAATTCCAGTAACTGCTTCTCAACGTAGTGCTTCTTTGTCCTGCAAATTCAACCTTGTATCTTAAGAGTCATAAATTCTTCTTGTGAGCTTTGGTTGTCTTAGGTAGGCATGGGACCTTTCAGCTCTGGTCTTGGTGCCTGGGAACATGAGGAGAATTCCACCATTATTTGTAAATGAAGACGCAAATGTGTTTAGTTGCCTGTGCTAGTGGATAAGATGATGATAGTTATACAGTAATCCGTCGAATTTCGCGGATAATGCAGACCAGACATGGCCGCAATAATCAAATATTACAGTTATAAGCTTATGAAAAGACTAATGTATTCATCTCTAAATATAATCGATATATAAAAAATTGTAAATACTTTAAATTGTGTATTCACAGCAAAATAGTTCCTCTCTGCGTAATATAAATCAAAACCAGGTTAATGGGAGTTTTAGCCCACGTCCAAGTCCATTAAAGTTGTAAAATGACAATAAAGGCATTCAATTCAATTAAAGTCGTCCTGTACAGTCCAGTAGGAAAAGGTCTGTGAAGGGCAGCCCCCTTTCAGTGAGGTACAGCTTCACGTTCGGGATGAAACAGTTTAAGAACCCATCCTTTGTGAGGGTTTTGGTGATCCAGGCTTTCTGATTGCTCATCCAGTAGACGGCAGCAAGGCTTTGTTCTTGTTTGTTAAAGCATGAGGACGGTCAAACTTGTACATTAAGGCTGGCTTTACCATGAAGCCAGTTGCGTTCTCACACATGATGAGTGAATATCCGGAAAGGCATCCTCTTCCAAAAAAGGCCAGTCTCATCCATGTTAAAAACCTTCTCCGGAAGTTAACCTCTGGATACCAACATGATTAGAACCAAAGCCAAGACCTTGACCAAGAAATAAGAGTTCCCTCATATAATTCAAGCGAATCTTGAATTATATAAGAGAACTCTTTCTCGACGTAGTATTTCGCCGCCTTTTGGTCTGCCGAGGAGGCTTCCCCGTACAGCGAAACACTGAAGACATGACCTCTTAAACTTTTCAGAAACAACCTTTGCTTGGAATAAATCCATGAGGCTCCGTCTGAGGAGGCTGAGGAGCTAAGCTATCATAAAAGATCTTGGCTTTGGTTCTAATCATGTTGGTATCCAGAGGTATCTTCTCCCTACAGTCAGAGATCCAGACGGATAGGGCATTCTCCACCTTAACGATGATTTTATTTTATTCTTAGTGGTTACCACTCGCTTGGTGTCCTTGGTAAAACATATTGTTGCTGTTTTCCAAATGTTTGCTTCTTTATTCTTGATGTAACATATGGTAGATTCATTTATGATATCTTAGATGATGCAAGACGCTTAGGAGGCATTTTAATCGGTGATTCAAAATCCAAACAATGCTGGATCAGGCCCGGCGTAATCTTTCTGTGAGCGATGCGAAATGTAATCCAAAGAAAAGATGATGTCCTTCTTAGCTGTTTGTATTATTTGGCACGTCATTCTTCTACAATGAAATTTCGCTTCTTCTGCACTGAGGGCCACATTTCAGCGCCAAAGAAGAAGCGGTGTTCTGACTTCTGCCATTTTTCATCTCCTGTCTTCCGCTTGAGAGTTTCAGCGTGATTTTTGACATTTTTATTGACTTCTTTTATACTTACCGTATTATGCTGTTTAATATACCCGGGTATATTAAATGATTTTTGCTTTTGTGAGCCACCCGTTTGTGCGACATTTAATATGCCCCTACCGTTTAATATACCCAGGTATATTAAACGACAACTCAGCTTTTTTTGGCAAGATTTGTATGGTGTTCATGGGGGCATAATTATACATACTTAAGTTCATTAACATTCCAAGTCAGACTTTATTCAGCAGTAAGTAGTTACTAGCACACTTTCGCTTGTTGTTGCTGAAAGTGGTTCGCAGCTTGTGTAGAATGGCGAGCTTTCGTTTGACAGTCAGTTCCGTCCGGTTTTTCCTACTCACTGTGCTGGAAGTAGACGCAATGTCGTCTCTGAAAGCGTCGGTGCTGCTTGTTCTTTCCATATTGAATGAGTGACTTATACCGTATTTACCCAGGTATATTAAATGGGGGGGGTATATTAAACAGCAAAATACGGTAGATTGTACCGTTAAATTAGTAAACTTGGCTAAGGTACCAAAATATCTTGCACTTAAAGTGCAGCCTTTATTTTGTTTACTAAGGTTAATCTACATGACCTACTTAAACCGAATACAAATATAGTCTGCAAAACGTTGATGCACCCCGTCACGTGCGTAGTGGATGGTATCTTCCCGTTTCTGCGCCATTTAATATACCCCTGCCGTTTAATATACCCCTGCCGTTTAATATACCCCTGCCTTTTAATATACCCCTGCCATTTAATATACCCGGGTATATTAAATGGGGGGTTATATTAAACAGCATAATACGGTAATATAAAAAAACACCAACCGATCAACCAATCAATCGGTCAATCATCAATCATCTTCTGTACCGTGCATCCTCGTAAGGTTGTGGGGGTTGCCGGAACCTATCCGAGCAGAATTCAGACGAAAGGCAGACTACAGCCTAGACTGGCCGCCAGTCAGCCGTAGGGCACACAGGGAGACAAACAACCATCCGCACTCACAATCGTACCACCACGAGTGGGAAACGAGCCCGCGCCTGAGGTCAGGCGAGTGAACCCTCTTCACCAGGATTAGGCATTGTAATAGAACCCCGAGTGGGTTTCACCAAAAATTATGGGTGTGGCAAAATAAGTGGAAGGTTTGGCAGACAGCATAATTTTATTGTACGGCTGTAGGTTACAGAAATATACATTTAAGAAACTAGTTTCAATTAGCAAAAAGGAAAAAAAAGAGCAAACCCTACCCGATAAGAAAGAGGACAAAAAACAATTCAAAATAATCAGACGTCTACATTGTTACACTTAGACAATACAAAACTAGACTAACTCATTCACAAAACATAGGGGTACATATAGCAGTTGGCCAGCACGTGAAACACAAAGGGGACATCAAACAGTCCATCAACGCAACATCATGAGACAGACTCTGGAAATAAACCACCAAAAAGAAATACCTAACAGAACTCATTCCCATGAAAGATTCCTAAAATACATGAATTCCTACACTAATAGATGGAGAAGGCATGGCTTGATCAGGGCCATTCCCCCTTACTCCAATTTGTGAAATGGACTCCCCTAATTCCCTTAGGAACAGATAAAATACCTGTGTCCAGTCTAGAGTGTCGTCTGCCTTTTGCCCGGAGACAGCTGGGTTAGGCTCCAGAAACCCCCGCAATCCTTTCGAGGATGGGCGGTATGAAAGATGAATGAATGAATGAATATATACACAAAATCCTCAGCTTTGAATAAGCCTTTGTCTTTTTCCAGTGTGCCATAATCAGCGTTAACATTAATTGGCCTATCATACTGAAGAGAAACATTTCTTACATTCACATGTATTCTTCGGCCCGGTGGAGCGAGTGGATAGCGTGTCGGCCTCACAGCCCTGGGGTCCTGGGTTCAAATCCAGGTCATGTCCATCTGTGTGGAGTTTGCATGTGGGTGCGTGGGTTTCCTCCGGGTACTCTGGTTTCCTCCCACATTACAAAAACATGCATGGTTGGCTGATTGGACACTCTAAATTGCCCCTAGGTGTGTGTGAGCGTGCATGTTTGTCCGTCTCCTTGTGCCCTGCGAACAGCTGGCCACCCATTCAGGGTGTCCCACGCCTCTGGCCCGGAGTCAGCTGGGATAGGCTCCAGCACCCCCGCGACCCAAATGAGGATAAAGCGGTCCAGAAAATGAGATGAGAGACATGTATTCTTTCATTGCTTTAAAATAATGTGTATCTATGTGGTTCTTAGCTATCTTTTGGTTTGGAGACAGAACGTCTGTGGAATTTATGCTTTTACATAACTAATTCAGTTAGCCAAGCAGGCTGGAGACGGAATGGTTGTTCTGTTCCTGGCTATTGTGATGAGCAAGGGTCGTTCACACCTTTTGTTCTCTACTCATCTCCTTGGAACAGGACATGACTTGAGTTACACCCACTTGTTCATTTGCATATAGTCTTAAAAGTGGGCATGCCTTGAGAGCAGGGTCCTCTCTGAGATCCGGAAGCCACTGAAGGGTGGAAGGCGAGGGGGCCCAGACTGGTCTGTATTGTCCAAATGTTCAGTCCATGTGTGTTTTAATTTGTGTTATTGCTATGTTCTGTTTTCACTTTGTGTTATTGTCTATGTTCTGTTTTCACGTTGTGTTATTGTCTTGGAATCAAGTTTGTACCTTGTTCTGTCCACTTAAGAGAATAAAAGAATTTGCAAATAGAAGAAGCTGGCCTAGCTGTTCATTGCAGCACACAGAAAAAAATAGCTCTCTTCTACAATATCCAAAAGGAATTTAATTTCATTTGATAATATTGGAGTGGAGAAATGCACAACACATTATAGTTGCAAACAGGAAGCAAGACCTACTTTATTGAAAAACTCAGCGTCTTTTAAAGCTTGAGCATAGTACAGTGAGAACGTGAAGGACATCTGCCCTCCCTCGTCATCGTTTTGGCAATGTCTGATATCTTTAAGGCCAGCCCGACCACGGCTCATGACCACATGTTGCTATCTGCCACAGTAGGTTATCTAGACTAGTGGGCGCCTCAATATTGCTAACCCTCTTTTCCTGGGTTTGGAATCGTAACTACTACTCTGCTCACAAAAATTAAAGGAAACATTTAAAGAAACACATTACATACATGGATCTCAATATGAAGTTGGATATCCATACAAATAATGTCAAGGCAATCTCTTTGGAAGAAAATGATGCCCATTCTTTTAATGAAAATAATATACATGCCTCAATTGTGTAGATATCCTATAATCAGAGTGAAATGAAGATGTAGCAGGGTTGTCCATTTTTTTTCAAAAACTGAATTTCTGCCACTCAAAATGCTTTTCAGTATTTTGTGTGACCCCACAAGCTTGTATGCATGCTTGAATTGCAATGTCAGGGCATGCTACTAATGAGACGACGTATGGTGTCTTGTGGCATTTCCTACCATGGGGTGAAGCTGCTCTTGCCTGTGTAAAGTACAGGAAGGCAGTCGTAGACGTGCTGGGCAATAAGCACAGGGTCAACTACAGGGTGTCGGGCCCTCAGCCCACCTTCAGGAAGTCTGTTCCTGATTGTTTCAGTAGAGAACTTCACACCAATGGCCTTCTGGAGTGATTCTGTAGGCCACGATCAGTGCTCAGCCTATTCTGCCTTCCACAATAATAATAATAATAATCGGAGTTTCTGCGTGTGATGACAAGTAGGCTTTGTGTTGTGATAATGACGACAGGGCCTATGTCCGATTATTATTATTATTATTATTTTAGTATTACACATCATAACCACTATTTATTTGTTACTCTGTTAGTAGATGCTGAATTACAACCAATACAAATGTTTTTCCAATTGTAATATCCTGTTGTTTTTTTTTCAGAGGGTGGGAACGAATAAATGTGTATTTAGTTTAGTTCTGTGGGAAACGTTGATTTGACATACAAGTAAAACGGTCCCGGAACGTATTAAGCTCGTATCTCAAGGTATGACTATGTTTTCTTTTGGTTAAGTGCATTTAGTCTCTTTTTGATCAAGCTCTCTTCATGTGGTTGGCAGTTAAGGTGGAGTTTGTTGTAAACCCACACATAGACAATCTCAGTCCTGTCCACTTGGTACCTCTACTTATGAATGCTTTTACTTATGAAAATCCTCAATGGGAAACCCTTTGTTCTAAGATACGAAATCCAACTTTAAGTTATAAAACGTCAAACGAAATAAAAAATCCCCTGAAATGTATATACAATTCCTGTATCTGGTATTTTATTTTGAAATTGACCTGGTAGAGTTGTTTTCCTGATTAAGAATCAAGGTGTTAGTTATATTTAATTGAAAGCTTTTATTGTCACTATACAAGCACAGTGGTACCTTAATGCATTCCAGGACTGAGCTTGTATGTCGATGTACTCGTAACTCAAACGAACGTTTCCCATAGAAATGAACTAAAAACAAATTAATTTGTTCCAACCCTCTGAAAAAACACCAAAAACAGGATAATGGATTGGAAAAACATGTTTATTTGTTCTAATTCGCCATCCATTAACAAAGTAACAAATAACGAGTTATTTAATACTACTAACATGTGTTTAATAGTACTAAAATTAGACGGATTTCACAGAGGGGAGAGAGAGAGGGACGGAGAGAGGGGGGAGAGAGTAGGGGGGGAGAGACTTTTTCTTTTCAGACAGGCTTTATCATCATCAAATCATCAAAAGCCTATTGTCATCATACATAGCTGCGTATAACGAAATTGGACAGCAACGCGCTCGGAACATAACATAAACAAATTTAAATGAACTTGATCAATACTTGATAAACTTGATAAACTTGATAATTTGATAAATAATAAATTTAATCTAACCTTGCACTAAACTTAATTCTAATTTTGTTTTAAAATTTTATACCCTTCTCCCGGGTTGGCTCTATTTGCCCCACCTCCACCATGACTTTCAGATGCAACCTATCGAGGGTTGTTTGCTTTTGTCTTCCCTTCAAAATATTCTGAAAATGATGCACACAAATGTCCTCACAATAGGATAACGCACGACTACTTGCCAAATAAAAGTAGTATATACTCCTCTCGTATTAGCGATCGCTCCGCCATTCGCACTGACTAAAGGGAAAAACACTGCAAAAATGCAACGCTCCGCCCAGTTCTCGTAGAGATATTACACGAGGGAGTTGCGAGTTGAGAAATATAGTGCCCATGATGATCTTATGAGCAGCCGCTCGCGTCCTCTGTATGCTCGTATATCAAAATTTGTCTCGTATCTCAAGATAAATATTTGCTCAAAATTTTACTCGTATCTCAAGATGTGTGTGTGTGTGTATATATATATATATATATATATATATATATATATATATATATATATATATGCGTACACATGCGTATATATACTTTATGACGCCATCTTACAAACGTTTGTCAAATTTGGTGTGAAACGGACAATGCTTTTGAAAACCCGAATTTTTCGAAACTTATCGAGGGTGCTTTGACACAAAACCTAGCCTCGAACACTCAAGAAGACAGGCGGCAGTGGCACAGGGAATACCATACCAGGCACAAGTTGCACCGGGACCGCAGCCATCACCTGATATTGGGAGGCTTGTTCAATTCGGTCGTTGACTGCCTTAAAAACCACACTAATGCTAATAATGCAAATAATGCAGTCCACGTTTGTATTTGGCGTGACCCACAGGAAAAGTTTAAAACCCAGCTTAGATTAACCAATTTATGTGAATATGTCAAAAGAGTGAATTTTTGTTGCCACTAGTTGGAGTTGTAGAGTTGTTGTTGTAAATAGCCCCCACCTGTCTGTTCAGGGAAGTATGTTGAACTACAGCTGAGTTATGGCTGTTCAAAACGTGAGTGAAAAAAAATCAAGGGGCTGCCCCTGAGCTAGCTATTTAGCCTCGCCCCCGACCTACAAACTCAAGATAAATGTGACACTAGCCAGTCAGAGCAATGATCTTAATAGTTGAACATAGGAAAAAGCTAATTTGTTGGTAGCTCACCCAGACCAAAGTCTTGAGGTTCCTCACTTCAAGATTTGATTCCAATAGGTCAGGGGTACTCAATTTTTTTTGCTCAAATATCTACGTTGCGCGATCTACAGTTTTTTTTCCGGGCCCTTGACAAAGCTCAGCAGTTATGTATGCTGATGCAGCAGGACCCAAAATAGTGTAGGCAGGTAGTAATCATGCTTGGAATCGCGATGGCACTGTTTCCCAGCTCAGGTGCAATATACCGTAAAACCTCGATTTGAACGGCATGCTGTTCTATTTTTCAAACTTTCCCCCGTAGTGCCGTTCAATTAAAGGTGCCGTTCAATTAGAGGTGCCGTTCAATTAGAGGGTGCCGCTCTATTTTTCGGCTAGCTGGTCAGAATTTAGATGCAGTAAATTTTATGGATGAAAAGAGAAACCAGGTAACATATACATATTTATTTAACAAAAGGCACAAATACAAGGCGATTACTGGTAAGCAATGTTCCCTCTAATTTTTTGTTTGTCTGGGCAGAAAGACAACCTCCCTGAGCACACTGAGTACCAGTGTGAGCAACATCATCATTGCTCGCTATGGGAACACACCAGTATCACATCTGCCATAAGCAGGTGCATGTCTACTACAGATAAATGATTTAGTAATAATAAAATGTAATGATTAATATCTATGAATGGGCGGCCCGGCGGATGAGTGGTTGGCGTGTTGGCCTCACAGCTCTGAGGTCCCGGGTTCAAATCCAGGTCGGTCCACCTGTGTTGAATTTGCATATTCTCCCTGGGCCTGCGTGGTTTTTCTCTGAGTACTCTGAGTACGTTTTCCTCCCACATCCCAAAAATATGCATTGTGGGCTGATTGGACATTCTAAATTGCCCCGAGGTATGGGTGTGAGCGTGCATGGTTGTCCGTCTTCTCGTGCCCTGCGGTCGGCTGGCCACTGTCATATATATACAAAGTATATTTTCACCAACCTATAGCCCCTAGGTATGGGTAAGAGTGTGCATGGCTGTCCTTTGTCTCCTTGTGCCCTGTGATCGGCTGGCCACCGATACAGGGTGTCCCCCGCCCCTGGCCCAAAGTCAGCAGGGATAGGCTCCAGCACCCCCCGCGAGTGATAAAGTGGATAAAGCGGTTCAGAAAATGAATGAAAAAATATCTATGAATAAAACATCTTCATAAATGCCATTAGAATATGCACAAATTCGACTTCAATTTTACCTTATTTTAGTACCAGTGTGAGCAACATCATCATTGCTCGCTATGGGCACACACCAGTATCACATCTGCCATAAGCAGGTGCATGTCTACTACACAGACACGTAACGTAGGGCTCACAGAGAGGAAAACGATCATTCACGCTCAATCATACCGCTAGCTGGAATCGAGAGCAATCAACAATTAATTTTACATGCTGCCACCAGAGGGAATTGAGCCCGCGTCTGCCCGCACCGAAGTCAGGCGAGTGAACCATTACATCATCATGTGGCTCTTAAAGTAAAATGTGTCTAAATTATTTTAATAACATTGTTTCGCTGTTGTACATTGAGTATCAATGAGAGTATGCATTGTGATGTGTTAACGTAAGGCCCCCATTGGTCAATGTAGCGGCACTCAAGGTATTGTCGCGAATAGTATAGGGATTTGCAAACGCTAATCTCCCATTGGTCGGTGTACCAGCGCTCAAAGTAATGTGGTGAACACAGGACAATGTGCCAACACGAGGTTTCTTTGGTTGAATTAGCAGTGCTAGGGTTAGTGTCGGTGCCTCTGTGATGTGCCAACGTGAGGCTCCCATTAGTTGATGTAGCCTAGCTCAAGGTAGTGTCGGTGCCAATGTTCTGTGCCAAAGCTAGGATCCCATTGATCGATGTAGCGGCACTATTTTAATATGCTAGCGCAAGGCTCCCACTGGTCGATGTAGCCGCAATCAAGTTAGTGTCGCGAACACAGGGATGTGCCAACGTGAAGCTCTCATTGGTCGATGTAGCGGCGCTCAAAGTAGTGTTTCCAACAAAGGAATGTGCCAGTGTGAGTCTCCCATTGGTTGATGTAGCAGCGCTGGGGTTAGTGTCGGCGTCACTGTGATATGCCAACGTAGGGCTCCCATTGGTGTGTTTGGGACTCAGCTCTCGCAAGAAGGTTCGACATTTGAGCTTACAGGTTAGCGGAGAGGTACTCATCAAAAGAGACTTGTGTGGAGAAAATGGGTGTAGAAACAATATTCCCTCTAAGATGCGGCCGTGCGCAATTGCGCACTACTCTCATGTTCTCAACGTACAGCAAACATGCAGCGCACTAAATACAATCCAACCTAAAATGTAAAAAAAATAAACATTACATTTTTTCTTTGCCATTTTGCAACACAACTCAGAGAGTGTCAGCCTGTCACTGACAAACGACAACAAAAGGTCATTACGGATAAAACTATGACTAACACTGTGTCCAGCCAATGATATGAGCGGCCACAAAACTGGCATAAGTAGTTTTGCAGACTTCACCCGCCTGATTTTTCGTTAGATCAGCCTTCTGCATCAGTTCCGAAACAGCTTTTTTCTCTCTCTTCTCCCTCTGGATATTTTTCAGCAGATGCTCTGTGTGTATTGTTGAAATGTCTTGCGACATTTGACAGTTTTCCCCCCACAAATCAGGCATACTGGTAGGCCACTCTCATCAGAGGTAAATGCACAAGACACTGCCCAGGCATAATTGAATGTTATATTTTCTTGAGATATTTTTATTTTCTTACATTTCTCCATTCTTGGCCTTGCCAGGGCTCAAAGTCGCGACTAATGCTTTGGCGGGTATACAGGCTTTTGCGAGTCTGACCTTTATTTTGAGCGACCAAAAACAAAATATATTTATTCTAATATGTGAAGATCACAACAATTTTAAAGAACTTACATAAAATACACTTCAATTCAACTGTTACGTCTTTGGCAACGTGGAGTGGACCCAAGTGCAGGGAAGCAAGCAAGGAGTGGAATGATTGCTCAAACAGAACTTTAATAACTTAAACTGGAGGCAAAGAAAATAACAGGACTTGGCGTCGAATAACAAAATCAAACCTGATGGAGGAATTACGAGGGGACTTGGAAATAGGCAATGTGGCGACGTGGAAATGAGACAATCCGACAAATAACAAACAAACCGTGAGGTTCTCATCAAGATATTATTATTATTTCTTTTTTCAAATTGAATAATTTGATATTTCACATTTACAAAGACAGGCATATTAACTTGCTTATGATATTGACCCTAATAATGTGCTTCTGATTCATACAGTATCTCAGAAATACCAATTGTGATAATTTTTCTTAAGAATTTCCCTTCAAAGTAACACATTTGTACTCCCTATTAAAACAAAGAAATGGAGGTGAAAATTGGGAATCAGGGGGTGGCTTATACGCGAGAAATGGTGAAATTAAAAAAATTCAATGCAATTTTCAGGGTGCGGCTTATATGCGAGTAAATACGGTAGACATGCACCTGCTTCTGGCAGGTGTGATACTGGTGTGTGCCAATAGCGAGCACTTATGATGTTGCTCATACTAGTCCTCAGTGTGCTCAGGGAGGTTGTTTGTATGCCCAGACATATGGAAAATTAGAGGGAACATTGTGCAGGAAGTGTTTTTATGTTTCGGGATGTTTGATTTAGTTTGACTTTACATAACTAAGAGTTTCCCATTGAAGCTTTCGTAACCTAAATGTTTCCAGCATTCGTAAGTCGAGATACAACTGTACGTGATTCCATTTTTCATATGTAACTCACACCATGAAGGAAATAGGTCTGTGTTCTCATATGTATGCACACTTATACGCGTCATCACGTGTCACAGTGTTTACAGAAGGATGGCAAGGTCGTGGGCATCACACTTTTGTGGATATGTTCAAAGAATTTATGTTACCTATAAACCCTCTCCCTTTAACTATTGGTTAGTTCCTACATACCTTACTCACAATTTAGTGGAATAGCCCCGAAGTATGGTATTTTTCGGATAATATGTCGCACCTGCAAAAAAATTCACAATGAAAAGGATATAAAACAGGCTAAATTAGAATCTGTAAACATCACAGTTTTCTGATAATTATGGCCTTAAAAACAATTTAACAGGCTATTGCTGGCCAGAAAAAAAATACATACCTCTTGTATGTATATGTTTGCATGTGTGTGTGTGCACTGCTTTTTGTGTTTTATGAGGACATATGTATACAGTCGTAACTCTACTTACGAAATTAATTAGTTCCAGAATGTATTTCTTAAGTTGAAAATTCCAAATTTTGTATGAAAGATGTGAGAAACACAAAAAAGATAAAATCATAAGAAAATATTTTAATTAATGTCTTAAAATGAATAATAAGAATGCAAAATCTATTCGTATTGAAACGCAGGTGAACAAGAAGAAGCCAACGGTAGGCAACAGAGACAGAGAGGACACGAACACATGAACACACATCTAACAAGCATAAAATTAAGAATTCAAACAATAATAACAACATTAATCAACAAGAAACATTAACGTTTTTTGATTTCTTTGGAACTTAATTTTTCACCCAGTTCTCACGACTGCTTCTTACCTGTTTGGGTTCAAGTTGCCCCTCTGCAGTGCTGGTTTACGGAAGTTTTGAGAAAAAGCTATCCAAAGATGACTGTCTGAACGACTTTCAATAATGTTTCTACAATGCAAAAGACAAACATTGTCAAAGTGGGCGATCGCACGACTCGTCAACGAAGATGGAAAATTTGTGAAATTTCTCCAGCATTTCTTTGATTTGTGCTGTTGGATTGCTCGCTGCTTCCTCCTTGGCCGCCTTCTCCATCTATTCCTCCTCTATTGCCGAGTGTTGCATTAACTCCAGCTCCTTCAGCTTCTCCGTTGAAAGTTCGGTTTTGTGCCCCTCGACCAACTCATCAATGTCATCCTTGTATAGAAGAAAAAGTCTCTCCGTCTCGTCGTTCAGTGATAATCTCCTTTTCCATATCACGGAGAGGCCATGGGAAGGAGTAGTAGGTTTTAATGCGTCCTTCTGTTTTAATAGTGTAGCGATTTTGGATGGGTTCCGGCCATATTGCCTTGCAATTTCAGTCAACTGCATGCCACTTTCATATTTTTTCAACACCTTCAGTGTTTCTTCTACGCATAATGGGGCCCGTTTCTTTTTTTCATTCACAAATTTCTTGGGAAGCATAATGATAAAAACAGAAGAAGCTGCTTTAACCATACTTGGAAAAACTCAACAACAACAAAACTGTCAGAACTTCGTGACGACAAACGGCGGTCAAAAAGACATAAGAGAATCTTGAAACATGGAGAGTTGTTGTTGTGAGACAATGAAAGCTCAGTAGAGTGT
Source organism: Stigmatopora argus (assembly GCF_051989625.1). Lineage (NCBI taxonomy): Eukaryota > Metazoa > Chordata > Actinopteri > Syngnathiformes > Syngnathidae > Stigmatopora > Stigmatopora argus. Next base: position 1,317,890 of record NC_135404.1, read on the forward strand.
AGCGAGATTGTAAAGTAAGAAGAAATGCATCTGCGCCAATTCCAAAATAAAATAACGGATATGGAGAATGTATTGACGTTTGGGTAGATTCCGTAACTTAGATCTTGTGTTTGTATTTTGAGGCACTCATTTGCATATAAAAAGCGTTCGTAACCTGAAATTTTCGTACTTAGAGGCATTCGTAAGTAGAGGTACGACTGTACACAGTTGCGTCGTGGGGGCCAGTGGTGGGATTGGGGCCAAAAAGCAGGTTCCCATGAGGGAAATAGTTAAAGTTCGATAATAGGTGTTTTTCATGTGACCGTGAAGTTTTTAGCCATGGCCCAAAAATCCAGACTTTTCATCATCATGGATGTGTCAACGGTGTTCAGTAGCCCCCTCCTACATGTTTTCATCAGCTACTGCCCTAACTGCGACTGCACCGCTCTCACACACCTATTTACATGAACCCACCCACTCCATGGTCCCCATAAATTTCAATTTTTATATCAGTGGAGCCAACTTTTATTTGAATCATCAGAAGACACTTGCAAGCGCTAGTGAACATGCCAGCAAACGAAGATGGAGCAAAAGTAAAACACAAGGTAAGCTAATTTGTATGCTCGGACAATTGAGATTGCTGTTTTTAGCAAATATTGCTCCACACACATTTTTACATATTACTGCCCACTTTCTGGTCCACATAATGTAAGCATTTTTTCAGCAATGTACTACAACAGCTAGAAGGCCATATTTAATTGGACTCATAAGAAGTTGGCAAGTTATAAAAGATGTCAGTTAAAAAGGACAGAAGCTGTTTTTTATGGTTGAACAATTAAAATTGTGTTTGTTACCTAAATATAGCTCCAAGTTAGCACATACTGTATTAGGGCAAACCAATACTTTGTATTTTAATGGTGTTTCAAAATAGTTTTCCTTGTTTCTAACTAAAACGGCTAAATATATTTGTCAATGTGTGCTGGCATTTTTATTGGGTGAAAAATGTGTAGATATGTGGGTAAACTTTAGAAATAAGTCAAACATTTATACAAATATCTATCAGTTGTCAATCAAGTACACCATACGTTTAAACACTCATTGGAATCAGGTAAGATTAGTAAAATAAGTTGTAAAAATAATCTAAAACATATAGGGCCTGTGCAATCTAATGTGTTTGATTGTTTGATATCATATTTTGAATAATCCTACTGAATATAATGAAAAGTTTTTTTTTAAATCTTCAGTTTGAAATGCCAAAGGGTCAACCCCCTTCAGGATGCCATGTCTCATGTTACTTCAAAGACTGACAAGACAGGCAAATTGTGCATCAAATACATTGGCACAGTGAAATGTAAGGTGTGGTCTACTGTGATATGTTGTGATTAAAATAATGACATTACACAAAACTCTCAGCACAAAAGATGTATACTTATTACCAGATAGGGATCAAATGCAAAGCCTGGGCTTACATTGGCTGCAATAAATAGTCTATTATTCAGTAACAATTTGGTGAAATAATATTATGTGTGGCACATTTATTAAAGACTTATTATTAAAGCGCCAGGAATGCAAATACAGATGCATAAAACCGTTTGCTCTACGAGAGTTAGAAACCATTTGGAGATAGGTGATAACTCTTCTGTTTTGTTCAAAAAATGGTTACTTCTTTCTGGAGGACGTGGTGTTTTTGCAAAGGCTGCAATTAGCAGAGGATGATTTGTTGCTGAGAATAGGGGGTCTCTGATAAAAGATTCAGAATAATAGAGGGTGCCGTTCAATCAGAGGTGCCGTTCAATTAGAGGGTGCCGTTCTATTTTTTATTTCTTCCACCAAGGTGCCGTTTTATTAGAGGTGCCGTTCAAATAGAGGCTTTACGGTATATTTAGAGAGAGCGAGGGAGAGGGCAGAAGAGAGAGAGAGAGAGAGAGAGAGAGAGAGAGAGAGAGAGAGAGAGAGATAGAGATAGAGAGAGGAAGAGGAAGAGGGCAAAAGAGAGACAGAGAGAGAGAGATTGATTCTGTCACTTAAGAGAATACTTTCAACATTAACAAACAATATGAATGTGATCAGTCTTATTTGACGAAATTACTATAACCAGGCCAGGTCTGCAACAAAACATTTTCTATGGACTATAAAGCTGGATCCTTATATTTTTATGAGACGTCTGCACAAATTCAAACGTGTACGGCCGATTTTAATTTGAGTGTTTCAATTAGTCCAAACAATGCCAACAGCCGTTGCGACAGTGTGCACCTCTTTAAGGACTACATATTTCAATGGTGATGTTAATATCTTCTCTTCTGCTGACTATTGCAGTGACTGCTCAAAATCAGCATCATTTCCTTGTACATCCTAGGGCAGACACAAAAACAAAAAAAATAGTTGTGTTTGGTAGTAAAAAAAGAGTTGACATTGAAAACAATCATTCACAGCGATAGGTATCCAATCCATTTCGATTAGAAGCAGGTGAAAGTGATCGAGTGATCAATTGCTTTCAGTTTTTGGAGGTGTGCTGGAGAGTGCCTTCAGGGGACTCCCTCGTTCTGCTGGAGGACTTCAATGCTTTCATGGGTAATGACAGTGAGAGCTGGTGGGGAGTGATTGGGAAGAACGCCCCCCCCCCCCCAATCGGAACCCGAGCGGTGTTCTATTGTTGGATTTCTGCACTCGTCGTGGATTGACAATAACGAATACCGTAATACCTTGCCATACGAGTGCCTTGACATACGAGCAATTTGAGATACAAGTACAATTTCAAGGAAATATTTACCTTGAGATACGAGACACATTTTGATATACAGTGGTACCTCGACATACGAGTGCCCCGACATACGAGTAATTTGAGATACTAGTAAAATTTTGAGCAATTATTTATCTTGAGATACGAGACACATTTTGGGATACGAGCAGACAGCGGACGCGAGAGGCTGCTCATAAGAACATCATGGGCACTGTCTCTCTCCCCGCAACTCCCTCGTGTAATGTCTCTGTGGTCGCAACTCCCTCGTGTACTGTCTCTGCAAGCACTGGGCACAGCGTTGCATTTTTTCAGTGTTTTTTTTCTTCCTGTTAGTCAGTGCGAATGGCGTATATACTACTTCTCGTTGGCAAGTGGTCGTGCGTTATCCTATTGTGAGGACATTTGTGTGCATCATTTTTGGAATATTTTGAAGGGAATACAAAAGCAAACAACGCTCGATTTTCCTTTTAGTTGCATTTGAAAGTCAGGATGGAGGCGGGGCAAATAGAGTCAACCCGGCCGGGAGAAGAAAGGTATCAAAATTTAAAACAGAATTAGAATTAAGTTTAGTGTAAAATTAGATTAAATTTATTTTTGTGTGTGTCGTAATCCAAGTTCATTTAAATTTGTTTATGTTACGAGCGCGTTGCCATGCAAAAAGTCCCCCCCCCCTGCGAAATCCGTATAATTTTAGTACTATTAAACACATTTTAGTAATATTAAACCACTAGTTATTTGTTACTTTGTTAATAGATGGCGAATTAGAACAAATAAAAATGTTTCTCCAATCCAATATCCTGTTTTGGGTGTTTTTTCAGAGGGTTGGAACTAATTAATTTGTTTTAGTTCATTTCTCATTTGAGTTACGAGAATATTGACATCCGAGCTCAGTCCCGGAACACATTAAGCTTGTATCTCGAAGTACCACTGTACGAGCATACAGCCAGGTGTGGCCAATGGAAGAGGTTGCTTTTGAGTACAACATAGGCACTGGCTTTCTCGTCGCAACTTCCTCGTGTAAATGCAGTGGCGGGCGGTGCATTTTCTGGTAGCGCCTTCAACGTATCAATTCAACCCTCAAAAACTATTTTATGGCTATAAAACCTCTACTGCAGCTACAGCTGCAACATATAAAAAATAATCAATAAATTAATGCACAAAAATGGGGTAAAATCCACTTCCTAGCAGCATTTCATGATTAAATACAAATACTGGAGCTTTTCAGACATTAAAACCAGGCCAGGGGGTGATTTTCCCGGGAAAAGACAGCGATGAACGTCAATGGCGTACGGGCAAACATTGCCCGAAAATGGGGTAAAATCCAGCCGAAAACAGCATTTATTGATTAAATACAAATACTGGAGCTTTTTAGACATCAGAACCGGGCCCGGAGTATAATTTCCCCGGTAAAAAGACAGCGATGAACGTCGATACGTCCATACGTGCAATGACAAAAAATGCACTAAAATACTAAAATTTGGTAAAATCCACTTCCTACATCATTTATTGATTGAATACAAATACTGGAGCTTTTGAGACATTACAACCAGGTCGGGGGGGTGATTTTTCCCGGGAAAAGACAGCGATGGACGTCAATGGTGAAACGCCAAAAATTAAACTGGGGTAAATTCCACTTCCTAGCAGCATTTTGTGATTAAATACAAACACTGGAGCTTAAATACAAACACTGGAGCTTTACAGATATCAGAACTTGGCCCACAATTGAAATATTATTTAGGAATATAGCCATATTTTACTCACCAAAAATCCTTTTTACACAATATCCATCCTCCTTTCTTTCTTCCTTCTTTCCTATCGCCATCGAAGCTAATGATGAAAGTCGAGCCTGTCCTGTCATATTTCTGGCATAGTCCGTTTGGAAAATGGCTTTAAATCAAAACAACAATATACTTTTTGCTTGTGGAGCTAAGTTAGCACACTGAAAGTGCCGCACACACCATTTTCCCGGCTGTAACAGGCTTGCTAGCTTCAGAGTTGACCACCCTTTCTTAATGATGTCCATTTTTTTCTGCAATAGTCCGTCTGGAAAATAGCTTTGTGAGAGAAATCTGCAACAGAATCCATTTGTTTTTGCCACTGTCGGCCATGTGGGTGGAGTTTGCGATCTCTGGCTGCTTTGGCCCGCCTACTAGCCAATCATAGTTTGTGAAAGCAATGACATGTCCCAGCCAGCAAAATGCTAACGCCTATGAAAAATCATTTTGGGGTTGCCAACTCGAAATCAGTTTGGTTAAAAGCAACAGTCTAGTTTAATGCAGCAGAGCCCGCAAGAACTGATTCTGAAGGCTTTGAGGCAGATCTGATCTGGCAACAAATAATGGCTGAAATGTGATTGGTTAAATGCTTCAATATGAAAACACATCTGGAAGCAGTGCAACCAGGGGGAAAAGCAATGAAAGGAAGCTAACAGAACATTTGGAATAATAAGTATTGATGGACAAAATATAATATGATTCAGATATTTCTTAGGCCAGCAGAGAAGGCCTTGAAGGCCCTGACGGCCCGCCACTGTGTAAATGTCTCTACGAGCACTGGGCGGAGCATTGCATTTTTTCAGTTTTACTTCCCCGTTAGTCAGGCAGAATCGTGTACGCGTGGCGGAGCTGCTCGCCAATACAAGAGTATACTACTTCCCGTTGGCAAGTGGTTGTGCGTTATCCTATTGTGAGGACAGTTGTGTGCATCATTTTCGGGAATTTTGAAGGGAAGACAAAAGCAAACAACCCTCGATAGGTTCCTTTTAAAAACTGCAGCTGAAAGTCCACGTGGAGGCGAGGCAAATAGAGCCAACCCGGGAGAAGAACGGTATAAAAAATGTTTTAAAGGTTAGAATTAAGTTTAGTGTAAGGTTAGATTCAATTTATTTTTGAGTGTGTCTGTATCGTAATCCAAGTTAATTTAAATTTGTTTATGTTATGTTACGAGCGCGTTGCTGTGGAAAAAGTCTCTGTCTTTCCCTCTCTCCCTGCCCGCCACAAAATCCGTCTGATTTTATTACTATTAAACATAATTACAACTAGTTATTTGTTACTGTGTTAATAGCTGGCGAATTAGAACAAATAAAAATGTTTTTCCATTCCAATGTCCTGTTTTTGGGTGTTTTTTTTCAGAGGGTTGGAACAAATTAATTTGTTTTTAATTCATTTCTATGGGAAACATTGATTTGAGATACAAATAAATCGACATACGAGCTCAGTCCCGGAACGCATTAAGGTCGTATCTCAGGGTATCACTGTACCATGTTAGAGAATAAGGGTGTCCATATGTGCACTTGGAACCAGGACACCCTAGACCGCAGTTCGATGATTGACTTTGTGGTCATGTTGTCAGACCTGCGCCCACATGTCTTGGACACTCAGGTAAAGAGAGGGGTGGAGCTGCCAATTGATAACCACCTGGTTGTGAGTTGGCTCCAATGGTGGGGGCGGATGGCCGTGCGGCCCGGGAAACCCAAACTTTGGTGAGGGTCTGCTGGGAACACCTGGTGGAGTCCGCCGTCAGAAGGATTTTCAATTCCCACCTCCGACACTGTCTCTACTGTCCGGGAAGAGGTGGGGGACGTGGAGTCCGAGTGGACCATGTTCCGCGCTTGTATTGCTGAGGTAGGAGACCGCAGTTGCGGCCGCAAGGTGTTGGTGCCTTTCGTGGCCGCAACCCCATAACCCTCTGGCGGTCACCAGCGGCACGGGATGCCGTCACGCTGAAAAATGAGTCCTATCGGGCCTTTTTGGCACACGAGACTCCGGAGGCAGCTGACAGATACCGGGTGGCCAAGCGGCACGCGGCTCTGGCCGTCTCCAAGGCAAAAACCCGGGCAGGGGAGGAGTTTGGTGATGCCATGGAGAACGACTTCCGGGTGTCTTCAAGAAAATGTTGGTCCACCATCTCACGAGGGGAAAGCAGTGTGCCATCCACACAGTGTATGGTGGGGATGGGGCACTCCTGACTTTGACTTGGGATGTTGTGAATCGGTAGGCCGAATACTTTGAAGACCTCCTCAACTCCACCTACATGCCTTCCCATGAGGTAGCAGAGCCGGAGGACGCTGGGGCGGATTCTCTGATCTCTGGGGTTGAAGTCACTGAGGTGGTTTAAAAGCTCCTTAGCTGCAAGGCACCGGTGGTGGATGAGATCCAGCCAGAGTTTCTAAAAGCTCTTGGTTGACACGGCTCTGCAACATCGCGTGGACATCGGGGATAGTGCCCCTGGATTGGACGAATGGGTGATGGTTCCAATTATCGGGGAATCACCCATCTCAGCTTCCCCGGGAAGGTCTATTCCTGAGTACTTGAAAGGAGGCTCCGCCGGGAGGTCAAATCTCAGATTCAGGAGGAGCGGTATGTTTTTCGTCCTGTGGATCAGGTCTACACCCTCAGCAAGGTCCTCCAAGGGGCATGTGAGTTCGTACACCCATTCTACATGTGCTTTGTGGACTTGGAGAAGGCGTTCGACCGTGTCCTCCGGGGAGTCTTGAGGGGCTACTCCGGGAGTATGGGGTTTCGGAACCCCTGATACGCGGGGTCCGGTCCCTTTATGACCAGTGTCAGAGTCTGGTCCACGTAGCCGGCAGTAAGTCGGACCCATTTCCAGTGGGCTTGGACTCCGCCAGCGCTGCCCTATGTCACCGACACCGTTCATCACTTTTATGGACAGAATATCTAGGCGCAGCCGTGGCGTTGAGGGGGTCCGGTTTCTGCTCTCAACTCAAATTATCTCTTCAACACGTTTCCCCTGCTGAGCCAACGTACCTCAGTGAAGTAGAGCACATCCCCATATTCTGACTCCATTTCCTCTAAAAAAGCACAGAACCTTCTGTGCTTTAAGCCCCTGGATCTGATTTGGTTGATGCATTTCACAACGACAGACATCACATTGTCAAACTTCAGGCATCTGCTGCAAAGGGTCTGCTGATGGATAATGCAGTGCAGAGCTATGGCCTCCTCCACACCCTCCTCTTCCAGTTTTTTTTAACAAGTGCTACCAGTCAATTCTTCCTCCCTGTCATTGATGGGGCTCCATCGGTTGTTATTCCAACAAAGCTCTTCCATGGCAAACCGGCATTCTCAATGGCATCACACAGCTGGTGAAATATTTCCTTAGCGGTGATCAGGCCATGCATTGGAATTACTGTGAGTAACTCCTCCATCACTTCAAAATTGTCATCAACACCACGGAAATATATTGCGAGCTGGGCAGTGTCTGTGATGTCTGTGGTTTCATCAAGAGCCATTGAATATACACTGAAACATTGTGCTTTCTCACACAGTTGATCATAAATGTTACTTGAAAGGTCAGAAATGCGCTCTGCCACGGTGTTGGCAGAAAGGCTGATGTGGTTGAACTGACTTTTCTTTTCTGGACAGACAATATGTGCAGCCTGTAATATGCACTTTTTGATAAATTCACCTTCTGTGAATGGCTTTCCTGCTTTAGCAATCAACTCACAAACAGCGTAGCTAGCTTCGACTGCTGCATTACTGTCTTTGGTAGCCTTCTTGAAGAAATCCTGTTGCCTCAGAAGACATGTTTTAAGACTGGCTACCTGGTTGGCTCTCTCATCTCCCTGGTATTTTTCGTACTCCTCAGCATGTCTCCTAGTATAATGACGTTTCAAATTGTATTCATTGTGCACCGCAACTTTTTCAGTGCAAATGAGACACGTCGGGGTGCCCCTGTGCTCAACAAAGAAATATTGCACTCCCCACTTTTCTTGAAACTGTCTGTGCTCATCACCGACCTTTCTCTTCACGGCAGGCTTTGAAAGGGACATCTCTGGGGCTCTGTAATATGTGTTCCCACTTGGAATGAGTCTCTGGTTGAATTTTAACTTTCAGTCGCGCGGGTCTGTGGCGCATGCGCACTTTCGCTCTCCGATCGTATTGGATTATGGCAGTTCTCCGAATTTCTCAAGTGTCATATTAACGCACTTACTGTTAAGTTTCAGTTTCACTCGCAGATCATAGCGCCTCATTCAGTTCTATGCTGAGAGCAGCGGAGGACTGTGCGCGCCGAGCGGAGTGATCGGCTTCACGGCTTCTCCTCCGCCCAGCTGATTGGAGGAATGAATGAGTGAGTGAGCGAGGCACTGGACAGCCCGGCCGATGTCCCGCCCTCCAGAGTCGTATACCTCACTGTGATTGGTTCATTCAGCTCCGAACACAACAAGTGTCATTCATATCAATCTTGCGGGCCGCACAAACATTAATCTTTCATATTAAGACGGGGGCCGCAAATTATCGTCCCAGGGGCCGCAGTTGGCCCGCCGGCCGCGAGTTTGAGACCCCTGATCTATAGTAATGAGCTGTAAGTCGTGACCAAAAGAACAAGATCCCGGATACAAGCGGCTGAAATGACTTTCCTCCGCAGGATGTCCGGACTCTCCCTGAGAGATAAGGTGAAAAGGTCGGCTGTTAGGGCTGCTTGGTTTTATGTTTTTTTCCCCCTGGTGTCCTGTCTTAGTGATGGCCCATTGTGTTCAGCTGTCGTTTCTCCGCCCCTGGTGTATTCCCTGCCTGCTCCTTCATGTGTTTCCCAGGTGTTGCTAATTGTCCCGTCAACCCATGTCAGTCTATTTAAACCCCAGTGATTATGTCAGTTGTCGGATCGTCTGCGTTATTTCCTCCATGTGTCTGCATTACCTCGTTCCTCGATTTCCCGTGTTTTCCCTAGTCAGGTTTGGTTTTGTGATTTGATTTCTAAGTCTTTGTTTTTTTCTAAGATCCTTCCTAAGTCATTAAAGTTTTTGTATGAGCACTACTTCCCTCGTCCTCGTCTGCTTCCCTGCAATTGGGTCCTATTCCTCGTAACATCCCTTCGACGTCTCCCCAAAGACGTAACAGGGGCTCGGAGTAGAGCCGCTGCTCCACCGGTTTGAGATGAGCCAGATGAGTTGGCCTGGGCATCTGATCAGGATGCCCCCTGGGCGCCTCTTTCTGGAGGTGTTCCGGGCACTTCCCACCGGGAGGAGACCACAGGGCCCACCTCGGACACGCTGGGATGGCCCGGTAACGCCTTGGGACATTTGACACACCCTTTTTACTTGCATATAAGCCGCCCGCGTGTATAAGCCGCAACCTTAAAATTGCCTTAAAATTTTTGAATTTTACAATTTCCTACCCCCCTGATTCCCAATTTTCACCTCCCTTTTCATGGTTTTTATAGGGAGTACAAATGTGTTACTTTAAAGGGAAATTCTTAAAAAAAATAATCTCGGAAGAGTTGAATGAAGTGGCTGGGGAGAGGGAAGTCTAGGCCTCCCTGCTGAAGTTGATGCCCCCGCAACCTGATTTTGAGCAAAGCGGAAGAAGATGAGATGAGATAAAAAAAAGTCAAGAAATGAAAATTGCATGTCATTTTACATGTAGAAAACAAATTTGGCACTCAAATCTGTCCGTTTTTTTTACAATTTCATATGAATATAAAAAACGAATCGTAATAAAATTGAGGTCGTGACTTTATTTTTAAAAATCATGAAATAAGCCTTTGCCTTTTCACCCACCACTAGGTTATCATTGCATCCAAATTTTTATTTGTTAACTATTTGATTTTTGCTTTGCCAGAAGTGGCTTCGTATATAGATTCACCGATTGTCGGGGCCGATATTTGGACATTTGACATACCCTTTTTACTTGCATATAAGCCGCCCGCGTGTATAAGCCGTAACCTTAAAATTGCCTTAACATTGTTGGATTTTACAATTTCCTGCCCCGCTGATTCCCAATTTTCACCTGCCTTTTCATGGTTTTAATAGGGAGTACAAATGTGTTACTTTAAAGGGAAATTCTTAAAAAAAATAATCATAAGTAGTATTTCTGAGATACTGTATGACTCAAAAGCACATTATTAGGGTCAATATCATAAGGACGTTAATATGTCTGTCTTTGTAAATGGAAAATATCAAATTATTCAATTTGAAAAAAGAAATAAGTCTATCTTGATGAGCACCTGATGTTTTGTAATTACAGAAATTAAAATTTTCTTACCATAAGTTTAAGATGTTTTGGCAGCCATATTGCTTCTAATGTCAAAATATCTCAATTCTTTTGATGGTTCATATTACTCCAATAGTTGTCACTTTAGAACAAGAAGCAAAACAAAAAAAATCAAATTGGAATTTTGTTTTATTTCAAGATCAAGGCGCCTGGCCAGTCAGAGCACGTTTAACTAGGTTTAGAAGGCAGCGCCCTAGGTAGGATGGCCGCACCGGGACCTAGGTAAGATGGCCGTTCCGGCAGTGACGGAAACGTGAGTTTTTTTCACGTTTTATGCAAGATACGTACAGTGGGGCAAATGCGTATTTAGTCAACCACCAATTGTGCACGTTCTCCTACTTGAAAAGATTAGAGAGGCCTGTAATTGTCAACATGGGTAAACCTCAACCATGAAAGACAGAATGTGGAAAAAAAAACCAGAAATACACATTGTTTGATTTTTAAAGAATTTATTTGCAAATCATGGTATAAGTATTTGGTCAATACCAAAAGTTCATCTCAATAAGTTGTTATGTACCCTATGTTGGCAATAATGGAAGCCAAACATTTTCTGTAACTCTTTTACAAGGTTTTCACACACTTGCTGGTATTTTGGCCCATTCCTCCATGCAGATCTCTAGAGCAGTGATGTTTTGGGGCTGTCGTTGGGCAACACGGACTTTCAACTCCCTCCACAGGGGGTTGAGATCTGGAGACTGGCTAGGCCACTCCAGGGCCTCGAAATGCTTCTTCCGAAGCCACTCATTTGTTGCCCTGGCTGTGTGTTTGGGATCATTGTCATGCTGAAAGACCCAGCCACATCTCATCTTCAATGTCCTTGCTGATGGAAGAAGATTTTCTCTCCAAATCTCTCGATACATGGCCCCCTTCATTCTTTCTCAGTCGTCCTGGTCCCTTTGCAGAAAAACAGCCCCAAAGCATGATGTTTCCACCCCCATGCTTCACAGTGGGTATGGTGTTCTTCGGTTGCAATTCAGAATTATTTCTCCTCCAAACACGAGAAACTGTGTTTCTACCAAAAAGTTGTATTTTGGTTTCATCTGACCATAACACATTCTCCCAGTCCTCTTCTGGATCATCCAAATGCTCTCTAGCGAACCGCAGACGGGCCTGGATGTGTACTGGCTTCAGCAGGAGGACACGTCTGGCAGTGCAGGATTTTAGTCCCTGGCGGCGCATTGTGTTACTGATAGTATCCTTTGTTACTGTGGTCACAGCTCTCTGTAGGTCATTCACTAGGTCCCCCCGTGTGGTTTTGAGATTGTTGCTCACCGTTCTTGTTATCATTTTGACGCCACGGGGTGAGATCTTTCATGGAGCCCCAGATCGAGGGAGATTATCAGTGGTCTTGTGTGTCTTCCATTTTCTAATAATTGCTCCAACAGTTGATTTCCTTACACCAAGCGTTTTACGTATTGCAGATTCAGTCTTCCCAGCCTGGTGCAGGTCTACAATTTTGTCTCTGGTGTCCTTCGACAGCTCTTTGGTCATAGCCATAGTGGAGTTTGGATTGTGAGAGACTGAGGTTGTGGACAGGTGTCTTTTATACCGATAGAGTTAAAACAGATGCTATTAACAGGTAACGAGTGGAGACCTCGGTAGACCTTGTTAGAAGTTATACCTCTTTGACAGCCAGAAATATTGCATTTTGTAGGTGACCAAATACTTATTTTCCACTCTAATTCTGAAATAAATTCTTTAAAAATCAAACAATGTGATTTTCTGTATTTTTTCCACATTCTGTCTCTCATGGTTGAGGTTTACCCATATTGACAATTACAAGCCTCTAATCTTTTCAAGTAGGAGAATTTGCACAATTGGTGGTTGACTAAATACTTATTTGCCCCACTGTATTAATATCTAAAAAAATCTTATCTCATCTCATTTTCTGAACCGCTTTATCCTCATTAGAGTCACGGGGGGTGCTGGAGCCAATCCCAGCTGTCTCCGGGCCAGAGGCGGGGGACACCATGAATCAGTGGCTAGCCGATCACAGGGCACGAGAAGACGGACAACCATGCATACTCACACCCTTACCTAGGGGCAATTTAGAGTGTCCAATCAGCCTATCACGCATGTTTTTGGAATGTGGGAGGAAACCGGAGTACCTGGAGGAAACCCATGCAGGCCCGGGGAGAACATGCAAACTCTACACAGATGGATGTGACCTGGATTTGAACCCAGTATCCAGAGCTGTGAGGCCGACGCGCTAACCACTCGTGCCACCGGGCCGCCCATCTAAATATAACTTATAAATAAAAAAATGTAAATACTTTAAGTACTGTACTCAAAAATTTAAGAGAACAGTTTATTCGGAGCTTTACCACAAGTAATCTTCGTCAGATTCGAGAGGCATTGGATCATCAATGGAATCTTCAGGGGGCGCTGTGGGGACAACAGGAAGAGCTTCATTCTACGAAAGGTTTTCGGAGCACAAGGAAAATGGTGACCGCCTTTTCTTCAAGTCAAGTCAAAGTCAATAGTCTTTATTGTCATTATACAACAACTGCATATAACAAAATTAGTGGTGTTACTCCACAAAGTGCGTGTTTCACAAACATAAAAAAGTAATTTAAAAAGTCACGTCCGGGCAAGGTAATAGAATATTCAAAAATCTTGCACATCCTAAATATTGCACATTGTGATTGTACTCCCCCAAGTTATTGCACAGAAGGGATTGTGTTTTGTGCTAATGTAAGTTCAGAGCCCTGATGGCTCTGGCAGAAAAACGTTCCCTAAGTCGATTTGTCCGTGTTTTGTGAGACCTGTAGCGTCTGCCAGAGGGCAGCGGGTAGAGCAGGTTGTGACAAGGGTGGTAAGGGTCCCTGACAATGTTCGCGGCTCTGCTGAGGTAGCGGGCTGTGGTGGGCCGCGAAGTGGTGAAGAATGAAAGTATTGTGTTGGGAATTTCGGCAGCTGTTCGCAGTGGTGATCCTTGAAGAGCTTAAGTGCGGGCAATGTGGTAACGGCGACATGCACACAAAACCACTGCTTTAAGTTTTTAAAAAGTCAGGTTTCACTTAGTCAAATTCTTTTATCGAATCATTGCTTCACAAGTCAAGTGACAGACTTTCCCAGATTAAGCCAGGCAAGTCTGAGTGGATCATAATATTTGTGACTTGAGTCAGTCCAAATGCCTGCTAAGCTCTGGGTTAAACGCTCTGCTTTAACATTCACGCGGCCGCCCTGTCACCGCCCCACCTGCTTTTACTGGGTAGACTCAGAATAACTTAATGCTGAACTACAAAACAAGCTTTCTGTCTGATGTACACGCACTGTGGCCGACCCGACTGTTTCGAGATCCGAATTAACATAATTCCAACTCGGCTATTCTAATGAACTAAATTTAGTGTTGAATTTTGCTGAACAGGAATTACATTCTATATGCGTTGTTCTTTTTCGACCTCATACAATGCTGCATGCTTGTTTTTTGTTCTGGAGGTTTTTTTGAAGACAGACAGTGACATACAAGACAGACTGAGACTTAGGGTCAACTCTCTGACCAGCGTGCTTTATTGCAAGAAAATGTCATATTGTTATCTGACTCCGTATTTAAATCCTTTTTGAGCAGGCGAAAATGGATGCTAATTTGAATATCAGTGGGGGTGTTTTAGCTTAGAAGGAATATCCAAATTTGGGGTTTCTCCTCTTATGTCTTAGCTCAGGGGTGGGCAAACTGGTTGTCGAGGGCTGCTGTCGGTGTAGGATTTTGTTCCACGGATCCAGCACAGACAGTTCAACCAATGGGGTTTCTGCTGAAACAAGACACCCCTCACTGCATTCCACCGATTGCACTTTTAGGACACCAGATTGGTAAAAAAGAGGTGTCTTCTTTATGGGTTGGAAGAAAACCCGCAATCACTGCGGCCCTTTGTGGAATAGTTTGCCCACCCCTGCCCTAGCTGGCAAGCCGACCATCCCCCTCACTTGGGGTCAATAAGAGTGTAATGATACCGTTTTCCTTCTGAGAACAACTGTAGAACACAGGAAAAAATGTTTATAAAGCCAACACCAGGGCCCTATCCTGCAGTCACACATACCTGTGATCAGTTACACAAACCGAGCAACAATAGAAGCAAACACTGATCAGCCTGCACGAAGCCAAATGGGCCACAGGCTGGCAAAAATATACATTTAGAGTATGTGGCAATTCTTACACATGCACAAGTGCTTTACAATGGGCTAAAAATAACAAGTCCGGTTTAAAATAGAAAAGACTTACCTTTACATTGTGAAATTAGTCTTCTTTTCTCCAGAATAGAATCAGGTCTTCATATGCAATGAAAATTGAGGACCAAATTCAATGTGGCGTCGTAACATCATCCACATGGATGTATAAACCTAAAAAATGCTTTAAAACAATCAGCTTGGTGCCTTTATGTGAAATAAATTGTTGTAAAGTAAAAAAAAAAGATTATATATGCTCATTAACTGAATAATTTTACATTAATTTAGTAAATTATTATTTTTCAATCATTACATTATGAAAAATTTCATTGCACAAAACACCATACTTTTTTCAGTGTACTATATATGAAGAAATAAAATGAAAAAAGTGGAATTTTGTTTTATTTTTTATTTTTGTTCTTGAATTTCATTCATAGACGTCAAAATATATTTTGTTTAGCGTTTTATCTGTTTATCTTTTCTCTATTTTATAATAAATGACCGTATCGGCCGCATTCGCTTACGTAACGGCTATTGCGTCATGACGTCATTGTGTCACGGTGTCGTCAACTTGCAGTTTCGTGCATGTCATTTTTTTATGCGCATATAAGTCGTACCCTCGATTCAGTCATCATTTTTAGTTTGACAAAAGCGGTACATATGCGAGTAAATACGATAATGTCTGTCTATTTCTTACCTCATTAAACGCCCCTGCCACCTGACTTTGGGTGAAAGGCAGACTAGGCAATAAAGAAAATAAAAATGGAAATTAGCCCTCGGCGATAATCTTACACATTTACCCATATATGTACATTAACATGAACATGGATATGAATATGTTCATTAATATGTGCTGTCTCTTCTATAATCCTTATAAAGTGTGATTTATGGATTGATGTGTGGGTGTGTGTGTGGGTATAATAGGATTCTCTCGCTATGTTTGTCCAAACCGTGCATCGTAGAGAGTTGAATTTTTTTATATTGGCCAGAAACGGCTGTCAGATCCTAATAGACGAGTGATGGAATTTCCTCACCTTCTCAAAGTTTGTAAACTCAATCTTTTATTTGTTAAACACCCATTTTTCAAAAGATATTTTTTTAAATAGTGCAACAATTGTCTTCTGTTGTCTAAAATAAGTAGCACCTGGCTGCAATCAACTGATTACACTTGCAAAAGGTCTCCGTTTGTTCGGTTTGAATGAAAACCACCACCCCTGCGGCCCTTTGAGGACCGGTTTGAAACCGCTGATGAAAAGAAATGTCCACACAAAGCCTGTTTTGTTTAACTGAAGGATGTGTGAGGACGGAGGTTGGAGGAAGAAAGGAATATTTACACAGACGTTTATTGTAGATTGACCTTTGGTTTCTTATATCATCTTCCAAGAGTGATTAAAGAAAAAATATTTCATTCATAGTAACTGAAACCTAAACTTGATTAAAAAACCTGAATCATTATTGAAATGCATTAGACAGAATTTAAATCACACTTGTCTAACCAGCGCCCCCCCCCAACCCCCCCCCCCCCCCCCCCTGTTTAAAGGCAAAGCCACACAGAAAAAAAGATGTCGCTGGCAGAAGAAAGAAGTGGGAGTGGTGGAAAGGCACATGACATGTTCGTATCATCTTTCATTGTTCCAGGAAACATAGACTGGAATAAATTCTTAAGGGCTGAACCAAAAGCTCTTAAGAACAGGGACTGGCGGAACCCTTAAGTTTTATGATTAAAATGGCTTTTTTGCCCCCCCCCCCCAAATGCAATGTAACTAGACTGTTGTTATCAACTTACTGGTAAGTGCATTTTTCATATTAAAATGTTTGTATGCATTTCATTTTTTTTGTTCAAAAGAAATTGTTTTTTTGTGCCATTTAACCTCTTCAATGTCATTTTGTTATTACATTAAATAAACTTGTTTTCATAAAATGTACGACTGTTTCACTGTGGCAACCCAGAGGGGCTAAGACAAAGTCAGTTGTATATGAATGTGCAATATCTTGACTCTAAAATTAGTTGGCCTCTAATTCAATATTTACAGTCTTTGGCTGTGAGGTGAATGTTCAATACAGATGCCTAGTATATGTCAATACAACTGGTGAAATGTCCCCATTAATCAAATTGAATTAGTGGTTGGTTACATTGTGTGTAATATGTAAATTCATTTGCATATTTTTAAATGAGGTCCTCATGAAGAACTTACAATTGATTTTTCCCCCTAGTTCCCATAAGGAATGGTGAAAAACATAATTTCATCATTTCTGATATTTGAAGGCACACATGTATAAGCTTGGCCATACTGGATATACAGCTTTTTTCAACTATGAAAACCATTTAGAAAGGTTTTCCCTACACGTGATGTCTACATTATTTTAGATTTTCTGTCCCCAGAAAAAAATAAACCCATAAATGTGCATATGCGTGGATACGTATATGTATGTATACACCCACACACATGCACGCACACACACACACACACACACACACACACACACACACACACACACACACGCAGATCCCACCAATCACCGAAATTTGTTGTCATTTTTTCTTGTCGTATCAATTTTTCATGTGTTGTACAATAAACCTTCCACAAAATTTGTTTTGTATTGCAGTCCCGTCTTTCTGGGGCCTTGTAAACTCAGCTTGGAACTTGTGCTCGGTTGGCAAGAGGCAATCACCAGTCAACATTGAGACCGCTCACATGATCTTTGATCCCTATCTCACGTCTATGAAACTGAACACTGGTGCACTCAAGGTATATCCTTTGACTCTTCTCTTTCTAAGTTAGTCCAGTTACTTGTTATTAAAAACATCTATTTGTCCTATACCCCATTTATCTTCACCAATGTTTTCATGCTACATATTGGACAAATAGTCAATCCCAAGTAGTATTCATTAGGTGACCATTTAGTCCGCAGGTGGTGAACCAAATGAATGGCCTTGATCCTGACTTGTGTTTTGTCTTGAACAGCTTTAACAACTACAGTCCCACTGTCAGCAAAGGAAGTACAATACCAAATTTGATAAAGTCAATGTCACTGAGCCACAACCCTTTTGCTTTTTGAAATTTGGAACCCAAAGTCAATTGAACCTTCAAAATTTAAAGATTTTTTGCATACTGCGCGGAACGCACTGAAAGTGGAGACTTTTCAGAGTGGAAATGGGTGTTTACATCCCACTGGATGCTAACGTTAGCACAGCACTTAGCCTCCTGCTAGCGACTGTAAATAAACAGCAGCCTAAGTTTATCCAGTACGTGAAGTGTCACACCAGAGGAGATACAACTCTAGAACGTGTTTATTCTAACATTAAACATGCTTATAGAGCCACACCCCTCCCTCACCTGACTAGATCCGACCATCTCCGCCTGTCCCTCACCCCCTCATACACCCCACTCCGGAAGCTAACAAGACCACAAATAAAAAGAATAAAAACATAGCCCGAAGACGCCCCTTTCTCAGCTGCAGGACTGCATTTCCTGCATCATTTGGGAACTTTTTGAACACCACAACCTCCAGGACTACACGGACCCTGTACTTTCCTACATCAAAAACTGTACGGACAGTGTCACTGTTAATAAACGTATCCGGGTCTTTCCTAACCAAAAACCCCGGATGACCAGTGAGATACAGGCACTCATTTAACTCCGTAACACCGTAACAGGGGACAAGTTACAATACAGCGCTGCCAGAGCAGACCTGAAGAGAGGCATTAAAAAGGCCAAGGCAGCATATGCAAGGAAAATTGAGGAGCACTTCACAGAAAATAACCCACAGAAGATGTGGCAGGGAATACGACACATTACTAATTACAATGACAATAATAAGGTGTCTGTTAACACAGATGCCTAACAGAGGAACGGAACCGTTTCTTTGCCTGCTTTGAGACTGACAAATCGGATTCAGTCTCAACACCTCCACCACCTTGCAGCAAGCAGTACACGGAAGCTTCAGGGAAATGAAGTGAGATAGGTACTGCGGACTGTGAACACTAGGAAGGCTGCTGGCCCTGACGGAGTACCTGGGAAGGTGCTCACCTGTATTGACCAGCTGACTGGGGTTTTCACAAAGATTTTTAATTGTTCCCTGCAACAAGCCATCATCCCCTCCTGCCACCATTATCCCTGTACCTAAAAAGCCAACCATTGACAGGCTGAATGATTACAGGCCTGTTGCACTTATGCCTGTGATCATGAAGTGCTTTGAAAAGTTGTTCAACCGCCACATCAGGGACACAATCCCTCCCTCAGTTGACCCTCACCAATTTTCTTATAGAGCAAACAGGCCCACTGAGGACGCCATCGCCGTAGCTCTACACACAGCACTGATTCACCTGGAGCACCAGGGGAACTATGTGAGGATGCTTTTCATTGACTATAGCTCAGCCTTCAACACGATAATACCGGACATTCTGGCTGACAAACTCTCCCACCTTGGACTATCCTCTTCCATCTGCTGCTGGATTAAGAATTTCTTAACCAACCGTCCACAAACTGTTAGACTTGGTCCCCACCCCTCTTGCTCCATTACACTGAACACTGGCTCCCCTCAATGTTGTTTACTGAGTCCTCTTCTATACTCCCTGTACACATACAACTGTACATCGACCCACCACTCTAACTCCATCGTCAAATTTGCCGATGACACCACTGTGGTCGGACTCATCTCAGGGGGGGATGAGTCTGCCTACAGATATGAGGTCAACAAACTGTCTTTGTGGTGTTTGGTGAACAATCTCACACTAAACACCACGAAAACTAAAGAAATAATCCTGGACTTTTGCAAATGCAGCAAAGATCTGGCCCCACTCCTCATAAATGGAGTATGCGTAGACAGGGTCCAGTCCTTCAAATTCCTGGGGCTCCACATCACAGGCAAGCTCTGCTGGTCTACCAACACCACGTTAGTGGTGAAGAAGGTCCAGAAGCGACTCCATTTCCTGAGGGTACTCAGGGGGAACAACTTGGACACAAAGCTTCTGGTAACCTTCTATAGAGCCACTGTGGAGAGCATCCTGGCATGCTGCATTACAGTGTGGTACACTGTAAGCACAGCAGCAGACAGAAAAGCCATGCAGAGAGTGATCAACACCGCCCAGAAGATCATCGGTTGCTCTCTGCCCTCACTGGATGACATTGCCAGCCCTTGCTACCTCAGCAGAACATTGTTAGGGAGCCCTAACACCCTGGTCACAACCTGTTTCAGCTGCTGCCCTCTGGCAGACGCTACAGGTCCCACAGATACGGACAAATAGACTTAGGGACAGTTTTTTCCCCAACGCCATCAGGGCTCTGAACCTGCATTAGCACGACACACAATCCCTTCTGTGCAATAACCTCGGGGTTTGCAATATCTTAGATTGTGCAATATTTTAGAATTAACCTTGCCAGGATGTGACTTTTTATATTTTGACATTACTTATTTATGTTTTTTTTACTGGGAAAACGCACTTTGTGGAGTAGCACCACCAATTTCGTTATACGCAGCTGTGTATGATGACAATAAAGGCTTTTGATTTGATTTTGATTTCTATTCAAACCATAAATATAGAGGTGAAAATTGGGAATCAGGTGGGTGGCTTATACGCGAGAAATTGTAAAATTAAAAAAAATCAAGGCAATTTTCAGGGTGCGGCTTATACGCGTGGGTGAGTTATATGCGAGCAAATAAGGTATATTATGTTTCCTAATTATCCCCTTTATATATCAATAAATGCAATTTTTTTAATTCAACCTTTTCTTTTGTTTTTAGTTCAAAAAGCATTTTGAGCACAGTACAGTGAGAACGTGAAGGACATCTACCCTCCTTCGTTATCGTTTTGGCAATGTCAGATATCTTTAAGGCCGGCCCGACCCTTGCTCATGAACACATGTTGCTATCTTTCACAGTAGGTGTTATCTAGATTAACGGGCGCCTCAATATTCCACAAGAGTCAATGTTTCTTCAATTCCGCAGCAGAGGCTCCACCGAACCCCCGAGACCGACTCACCGAACCCCCAGGGTTCAATCAAACCCAGGTTAAGAACCACTGCCCCAATTACTTGAAGTCCTCTACCTTTTTTACAGGTACATCTTGTAAATTCACAGTTGCATCAAGTGATCTTCTCATTTACCAACATGCATTATGTTTTACTCCTGCTCATCTATTTTCAGAGCAGTTCTCTTCTCCTAGTACTTTTCTACCTTCTCATTAGTCTCACTGCAGATTTCAATATTTTCAGCAAGCATCATATTCCTAGGAACCTCTGTTTGACTTCATCGTGCAGTCTATCCATAACCATGGAAAACAAAAAGGGGCTCAGTGCTGACCCCTGGTCCAATTCATCACCATGTTGTCCGCTGCATCTTTTGGCACAGGGAACATACTGGTCTTTCCTCCTCTCCCTCCGAAATAAAAGTGAAGCCAAGCGCTACATACACCGTCATAGTTGCTTCTTTAGGCTTTTAGCTGACTTATGTTTGACTTACTGTCTGAATTGCTCCCTGCCTTTCTCTCCATCCCTGTAAAACAGTTTTCCATGGTGTTGCTCACTCGCTGGAAAGCTCTGCTCTCTACCGGTTTTTTTCTTTTTTTTGGTGCCGTACTACATGAGCGAACTCTGATAGATCCTTCTCTCGCTCTTTTGTGTAGAAACCTGACATACAGGTCATCATATGCCCCCAGTTTGTTGTATGTTGGCTGACTACACTTTCTCCTACAATGACTTTACAGTCACCAACCTTCTTTATGATTCTCCTTCTATACAGGATGTAGTTTGCGCCTCCCTCCTATCTTGAAAATCACTCTATGTTGTAGTTTATTCTGAATCTAAGTGTTAACAATAGCCATTTCCAAGTCCACCACCATCTCTCCTTCTAGTTTCCTGTCATAAATGCCAAACTCCTCTGTTTCCTTCAACACTTCATACCCATTGAGGTCTCCTCCGATCCTTACTCTCTCATTTCTAGAAATATTCTGAAGTATGTCATCTAATTAATCCAGAACCTCTCTCTCCTCTAACTCACATCCTACTTATGAAGCATGCCCACTAGCAATGTTCACACTTTCAATCTTCAGCTTCAAATTCATCAGTCTATCTGACTCTTTATTCATCTCTATAACACTGTACAAACTCTTCCTTTAAGATAAACTTCCACCGCATTCTTCTTTGTATCTCATCCATTATAAAACAACTTGAATCCTGCTCCTAAGCTTATAGCCTTGCTTCCTTTCCACCTGGTGTGCTGGACACACAAAACATAGAATTTTCTCCTTATCATTGTGTCTATAAGCTCTCTAGTTTTTACTGTCATTGTTGCAACATTCAGAATAATACTCTCAATTCTAAACTCATCCATTTCCTTTTTTCTCACTGCTCATGGATTCGTGTTCCTCCTTTTCTTTTTTCCTCAAGCCACAGTAACCCAATTTCCAGCAGGGCCCTGTGGGCTAACAATGCTGCTGGCGTTTGTTGTGAACCCGGGCCTCCATCTGGTATGGATATCTTGCTTAAAATTGGATTGGATAACTTTATTCATCCCGTATTCGGGAAATTTCATTGTGACAGTAGCAAGAAGGCCGCAGAACAACAAAGCAAAAGCAAAAAGCACAAAGTACAAAGCAAATCAAAGTCAATGGGATCATTAAGAATCACCAAATCATTAAGACAGAAAAGCAGCAAAAACACAAAACAAGCTACGAGTTTCGGTAGCAAAAACGGATAGACTCAAAAAGACGTAAAGTTGGACAAAAACTGGAACTACACACAGGAAGTCTTCCACGAGATGGGGAACTTCTGCAGACTGTGACCGAGGTAGAGAATATGCAGAGTCACTCTTCCAAGCTTATCCGCACAGATTCCTCAGTAGTCTGGAGCTGAAGAAAACAGCAGCAGGGCAGAACTCCTTGAGTCCGTTGCTGGTAAGCGCCGACAGCTCTTCCATCTTATCCCACGATGGAATGGTTGGTCAGAAGCGTTGCCTCTCCTCCCGGCACTTTTGTCCAGCTCCGAAACTCGGGCGGCACCGAGGTGTTGCTCCTTCTGCTGCGTATTGTAACAGCTAGTCCCATGTGTGTGACAACGTAGGCATGGCTAAATGGTTCCAAAAAAAGTAGCCGAAAGAAGCCAGGCTAACAGAACAAGGAAAGTTGCAAAAACATTAAAGTAAAAAGTAAAAAGTACAAAGTAAAGTAAAAAGGGATGTGTTAAGAAAAATTAAAATGTAATTTAAAAAAAGATAGAAGGGCTGTAAAACACGAAAAACAAGAGTGTACAGAGCTATTCCCACTAGCTCCCGCGTGAACGGTGCCATCTTGGATATCTTTTTATATTATTATATAATATAATATATATAATATTATATTATACCGTATTTTCACGACTATATGGCGCATCGTATTTTTAGCCGCAGTGTCAGTAACGAGTGCTATTTCTGTATTTTAAACACACAAAGCACGCAACGTTTTTTTAGACGCATATATATTATATATGGATGAACATCGAAACGCAATAGCGCTGGCTACTGGAAGAAGCCTATTTCCGGGTTCCGGTGCGCAGTGACTGCTGGGAAATATAGTTCTTGCACGCTACACCCACACGCTAAAAACACGTTTTTAAAAAGGCAATGGAAGCAAAACTGAGTTGGGTTGTACTTTATTTAGACATTTTACAACTTACTCGCGTCATCATCACCCACAAATCCATTAAAGTCCTCATTTTCTGTGTCTGAATTAAACAATTGCCCAAATGAGTCTTCCAAAACGCTGGGTCCAGCGTTTGTAGTTCTCAAGCCTCCGGGAATGACGGCAAGCTCCGAGTTAATATATAATATATATATATAGTCCCGGAACGAATTAAGCTCGTATCTCGAGGTACCACTGTAGTACCAAATTTCCAATTTAAATGCCTCAAAATTCACACCATGGCTACAGCTTCCACATCTTACTTCGGCATTTGATTCAACTGCACTGGAAACCAGATGAATTTGATAAAATCACTGACAAATGATTCGTCTCGTGCGACTTCAGCGTGGCAATCGATTCGGAATCGATTGCATAGGTAGCCTCTATCACTTTAACATTTTCGTTTTCGTTTTTTTCATGAGGGAAGTAAATATTTTACTAAGACTGACTAAACCACCAGTCTTTTGTTTTGAAACAAATCCTATCATTTCCGGGGTTGTTCTAAAGGAAGTAGGAGTACAACACAGCACTGGTAACTCTTATCAATATGCCTGCTTGGATAAGAGCAAAATGGATAGCAATTTGGATGAAACTTCTAATAAGAGACCCAGACACTCGCAGAAGTTTATTGGTTCGTATTCAACGAAAAATCCCATGTTGAAGCCGTCTCCAAAAGAACCGACATTTGCACAATGCAAGTGCGACTTCAGCGTGACACATGATGGAATTACTGACTGTAAAACGCACGTAGAAGGACCTAAACACAAAGATACACTTTTTTTCATTATGCTGTACTTTTTCAATAGTTTGCAAAAACACAATATTTCAATTTATGTAAAAACATGATAATACCAGTTTGATTTAAATTGTCCTACGTTTTTTTTTAACATTTTATATCGATTTTGCGTTAATCGCATTCACTCCGGAAAACTCCGGAAATAGGACAAGGGTACTCCTGAAATGGGGTCGACGGAGGTTGGCAGTTCTGTATAATCACCACCTCTGATTCTGGCTAATGATCCGGTTTGGTTGGCCAAACTGGCCCTTAACACCACAATCCATGAAAGATGTGCGCAACCATCCTTACTTTCCCCTTCATTTCGAAAGACTAATACGTACTGGCAAACTCACTTCCTGCCACGGCCAGACTTACTGTTGTACACTCACATGGACACAAACACAGCAGCTCCAAAATTATGTTTGTTTGCCAGTTTATTCAGGAAACAATGTTGACGGCAATACTGATAGCCTTCAAGCGCTCCTACAGAGTCCCTGACCATCCACACGTCTTTGTCTTTGTAAACACAACTATTACAGCAAGCATATTTGATCATCTAACTAAACTTTTTTTCAAAGCCAAAAGGCCACAGTAGGCAAGACATGTTTTTTAAACCTGGTAGTAGAGCTGGGCGATTAAATGATAACGATAATTATTGTGAAATAATTTTTGTCAACAATAATAATTAAAAAAATCGATAAAAATTTGATCATTTTAAATTGCAATTACACTACCCGATCACGACAGAAAACGGGCGCCGTTGCGACATGAACGCTAGTTCCAGACCAATGCTCAGGAGAAGAAGAAAATGATAAGGAAATGTGTTTTTAGCATGGTTAGAAATAAAGGATAACACGGAGCATAAACGCAAAAGGACAATAACATGGCCAAAACGAGCGATGTAGGACAACACAGAGGCGAGCCACTAAAACACGTGTCAAACCGATTCCGCCGAGCGCCGCAGTGGGTCCTGGTCTTTGTTCCAACCAATCCAGTTTGATCCGTTTTAACCAATCAGGTGTCTTCTAAAATAAGTAGCACCTGACTTCAATTAACTGATTACACTTGCAAAAGGTATCCTCTTGTTGAGTTGGAATGAAAACCTGCACCCACTGTGGCCCTTTGAGGACCGGTTTGACACCCCTGCACTAAAAGATCCAAGTGAATTCTCCCTGCCGTTTTCTTTTTTTAATGCCTCGTAAATACCTGTGAACAAAGAGCAGACTTATTGAAAACGTCCTTAATCCACTGTCCTCATTTCAGCACATATTTTTCTTACTTGATATCAAGGTGTTTCCCCATTTTATGTACATGTTTTGAAAATGTTATTTTGGGTTAAAATGGCTTATGTTCATCCAACTTTTTTACTTATTTTTTTTGATAGATGGCCATATGTGAGGTAAATTTACACAGCTTCTTTTTGTGAGGCTGAAAATAGTCTGCTTACCAATGGTCATAATGTCTTCAGTTGATTAGTTTATTTATTTCATATTGCACAGCAACTTCTGGTTTGAAGGCAAATTTATTTAAAAAAAGATGCCTGTAAAAAATTCTGCAGGTTTTATCCTTTACTTTTCAGTGTATGGAGGGAGTTGTCTTATTTTTATTGTGCAACAGAACAAGAAAAATACTTTGTAAAATCATTATATTTCATATTCTCCTTTCTTTAAAGTAAGGTAACAAACTTAATTTCATATTTCAATAAGGGGGAAAGTAATTTATTTACTTATTCACAGAAGTTTGAAGTTTCAAATTTGAAAAAAAGGTGTGATCGTTATCGTGATAATTATCGATATCGACTGTGAATTTTTTTGTTTATTGTGATAACAATTTTTGTCATATCGCCCAGGTCTACCTTGTAGGTGTAGAATGGAGCTCACAATCTCACTCTGTCATGAAAATTAATTTTCTTACATTTCACACTGTCAATCATAAAAGTCTCATATCTCATTTTCTGAACTGCTTTATCCTCATTAGGGTCGCGGGGGGTGCTGGAGCCTATCCCAGCTGACTACGGGCTAGAGGCGGGGGACACCCTGAATCGGTGGCCAGCCGATCGCAGGGCACAAGGAGACGGACAACCATGCACACACACCGATACCTAGGGGCAATTTAGAGTGTCCAATCAGCCTACCATGCATGTCTTTGGAATGTGGGAGGAAACCAGAGTACCCGGAGGAAACCCACGCAGATGGACATGACCTGGATTTGACCCCAGGACCCCAGAGATGTGAGGCCAACGCGCTAACCACTCGCTCCACCGGGCCGCCTTATTATAAAAGTCAAACTATTTAAAATGATCAATATTGCATTAAAACAACTGCAAAATGGGCTAACGTTCATTGGATTAATGTTTGGCAAAGCTGTTCTGCTCCTGTACTGCCAAATCTGGACCATAAAACAAGACTATAATCAATGCAGTCAATTTTTTACTCAGATGTTTGTTTCAGGGCGATGAAACGAGCGAGTGGTTAGCGTGTCGGCCTCACAGTTCTGGGTCATGTGTTCGATCCAAGGTAGGTCCTAATTGTGTGGAGTTTGCATGTTCTCCCCAGACTTGCGTGGGTTTTCTCCGGGTACACCGGTTTCCTCCCACATCCCAAAAATTGAACTCTAAATTGCCCCTAGGTATGGGTGTGAGTGTGCATGGTTGGCCGTCTCCTTGTGCCCTGCGATCGGCTGGCCACCGATTCAGGGTGTCCCCTGCCTCTGGCCCGGATTCAGCTGGGATAGGCTCCAGCACCCCCCGCGACCCCAATGAGGATAAAGCGGTTCAGAAAATGAGATGGGAGAGATGAGAATGTAAAATATGCCTCGACTTACGAACAAGCTACAAAGGCGCTTTCAGGAACCAGTTGATTTTGTGAGTAGTGGTACCACTGTACTAAAGTTAAAATCCAGATCCCTACTGTAACATTATTCCTTGTATCTATCTTACTACATGTTTTTTTTATTTTTCCTTATCAATTTATCAGGCAAGGGGGACAATGTATAACACAGGCCGACATGTTTCTGTGCGATTGGACAAGGAGCATCTTGTTAATATCTCTGGTGGGCCAATGATGTATAGTCATCGTCTGGAGGAGATTCGACTACACTTTGGTAGTGAAGATAATCAGGGGTCCGAACACCTGCTTAATGGACAGGCTTTCTCTGGAGAGGTGAGTGCAAAATGTTTATTTTTACTCTGTTCAGATGCCTGCTGAAGGAAAAAAATGAGAAACAAAAAAATAAAAAAATAAAGCTGAGAAAAGCCAGTTGGACAATACAATCTTTTCCCACATTTTAATTTCATCCTAGTACGTAAAACCAATTTTTACCCAAAATTGAAGAAAAATGAGGAACAAAGTGATAAGGGTTAGGATGCATTTTCAAAGAAAATTCTAGCGAGAGTGCCCTGCGATTGGCTGGCAACCGATTCAAGGTATCTAGTACCCGTAGTTAGCTGGGATACGCTCCAGCACCCCCTGCGATCCTTGTGCGGATAAGCGGTTCAGAAGATGATGATCCAAGTGAGACCAATCATAAATGACTAAAATACTGCAAATGAACCCTTTAATGACAACCAGTGGTTAACGTGGGATTTGATTGGTTGAGGAGCCCTAAAATTTGGTACTGCGAGACAGTAGGAAAAATTACATACCGTATTTACTCGCATATAAGCCATATTTGTTGCTCAAAAAATGATGACTGAATCGAGGGTACGGCCTCCATTCACATAAATAGACGACATGCACGAAACTGCAAACTGACAAAGACGAAACGCCAAAACCCAAGACAAAAACGTATCTTGCATAAAACGTGAAAAAACTCACTTGTGCCTGCTATTGCTCGCTCAGGGCCGCTAAGGACACACTTCCTGGTTGTACTGCTCACGTGACTTCCTTTTTGAATTTGTCTATGTGAAGGCAACACGCTTTAGGAATGTGCAATCTAGCAGACGATCCTTTTGATTCATACTGTATAAACATATATATATATATATATATATATATATATATATATATATATATATAGATATATATATATATATATATATATATATATATATATATATAATACACATTGAAACGTAAAACCAAATTCATCAGCATCACTAAAATTGTGTTTTTAAGTATATGATATAAATAGAAGGGATCAAAAGGCAAGTGAAATCGGTCAGGATTTTCATCCAAGAAAACCCAAACAACACCTATATGTATTATTCAGAATTATGAAGATTGTTGACCTCTTGCTGGTTTTAATGATTGTATTTCCGAGTTGAACTCATTACACAATACAAACATTCGCAATAAAATTGATCATCCCATAGTTAAAACCACATCATTCAGAAAAATAAATGATCACTGCATAATTAATTCTCCATCTCTTAGCCATGTTTATCACAATAAGCATGGCAAAAGCACCACATTTCTTTTTGCACCATTAGTTCACATATTTATAAAAATGCACAATGACCAATGTTCCCTCTAAGCTGCACGCATGCACAATTGCGCACTACTCTCGTCTTCTTCGCGCAGCAGCAATCATATGGCGCGCAGTAAATAAAATCCTAACTTTTTTATTTTTATTTTTTTTACCCCTTTCCCCATGATGGCGCCGTTTACGCGGCAGCTCTGTCCACTCTTATGTTTTTCGTGTTTTACAACCCTTCTATCAAGCGGTGAAATCGGGTGAGAACTGTCTAAATCTCCTGTGTGTGTGGTTGTGTGCGTGCGTGCGTGCGTGTCTGTGTGTCTAGTATGTGTGATCGTTTGTCTTCAACCTACACAATGGACTGTAAATGGAAATTAGCCCTCAGCTACAATCTTACATATATATGTTCATTAACATGAATATAAATATGTTCATTAATATGTGCTATCCCTTATTAAATAAATCAAAGCAAAATCATGGAAAAATATTGCATATAAATGGAAACTTGACTATCTCAAGTGACACGTTCAGCTGTAAAGTCATTTGAACGAGAAGTGAGGACAGATGTGTAAAATAAGGTAAAATTTAAGTCGGATTTGTGCATATTCTAATGGCATTTATGAAGATGTTTTATTCATAGATATTTTTTCATTCATTTTCTGAACCGTTTTATCCACTTTATCACTCGCGGGGTGTCCTGGAGCCTATCCCTGCTGACTTTGGGCCAGGAGCCTATCCCTGCTGACTTTGGGCCAGGGGCGGTGGACACCCTGTATCGGTGGCCAGCTGATCGCAGGGCACAAGGAGATGGACAGCCATGCACACTCAGACCCATACTTAGGGGCAATTTTAGAGTGTCCAATCAGCCTACAATGCATCTTTTTGGGATGTGGAAGGAAAACGGAGTATTCAGAGAAAACCCACGCAGGCCCAGGGAGAATATGCAAATTCAACACAGGTGGACCGACCTAGATTTGAACCCAGGACCCCAGAGCTGTGAGGCCGATGCGCAAACCACTCATCCGCCGGGCCGCCCATTCATAGATATTAATCATTACATTTTATTATTACTAAATCATTTATGTGTAGTAGACATGCACCTGCTTATGGCAGGTGTGATACTGGTGTGTGCCCATAGCGAGCAATGATGATGTTGCTCACACTGATACTCAGTGTGCTCAGGGAGGTTGTCTTTCTGCCCAGACAGACTAAAAATTAGAGGGAACATTGACAATAACAATGAAATAATTCCAAATACGTTTTCTTCAAATTGCGTGTTAAAATCAATAGATCAATCAATTTAACTATCTGAATGGAACAATATGAAAGTAACTTGTTAAGACTATATATTATTGGAAGTTTACTCCATTATTAGTCACAGCAATGAATCAGTTAATAATAGGTTTATTAATAGGTATACTTTAATATAATATAAACAATACAAGGTGGGCATCGGGCACATCTCTGGCGTTATCTTGCAAGTGAGAATCAGTCCTGGCTCGTCCTCGCCACTGGAATATTCCAAAGGACTGAATTCATCTCCTGCCAATTTAAGACATCAAACCAAAACAATTACAAGGTTACCTACCGTATTTTCTCGAATTAAACGCGCACTCGAAAATAACACGCAGGTAATTTTGGGCCAAAAACATCTGGAAAAACGCAGTAATCGAATATAGTGCGGACCTAAAATTTCCCGCTGACGAAAATCAGAAATCTTACCTTTTTTTCTTCGTTTCACGATTGTTTTGTTCAAAACCGGATAGAGAAATCTTCAGGTACGAGCGTGTCGAGTGTCGTGCAGTTGGTGGAGTTATGCGTTTGAATTTTAGGACAATAGATGATACACAGACTGGACAAACATATCATGTAGACATGTTATGTTGCAATACCTTTT
Source organism: Stigmatopora argus (assembly GCF_051989625.1). Taxonomy (NCBI): domain Eukaryota; kingdom Metazoa; phylum Chordata; class Actinopteri; order Syngnathiformes; family Syngnathidae; genus Stigmatopora; species Stigmatopora argus. The sequence goes on from NC_135404.1 coordinate 1,348,535, forward strand.
GTTTTAAGAAGTTCTTTCTCTAACTCTGGGAACATTGCTTTTCTTCCACGTCCTGATTCTTTTGATGTTGCTTTTTCTTTCAATAATGAGTCTTTCTTCTTCCTCCAACCACGGATGTTAGCTTCACTAATATCGAATTTTCTTCCAGCTTCTCTGTTGCCCAATTACTCTGCCACTTTGATGACTTTTCTTTTGAACGCTGCGGTATAACTTGCTCGTTTTGATGCCATGTTGCTTGTACAATGTCCAAAACTGAACTGAGAGAGGGTGAACTGAGACGAGTACGAGGCTAGAGGGGGGCAGTGGTGGTCTCGGCTTTCCGATTTTCGATCGGCTTTACGAGATGACGTAAAATCCGTGCGTCAAAGTGAGTTTGACAATGCTTTTTTCGATCGAAAATTTGTAATTTATTTTAGTTATTGATTATAACACGCACCCCATCTATTAGAATTAATTATATAGCAAAAATCTGCGTGTTATATTCGAGAAAATACGGTATTCAATCCAATTGCATAAGCAAATAACATAATTAAGGTCAAAAAACAACTGCAACAACAATTGAATATCCGGCGTACCGAGCGACACTCTTTCGCCATCTGCTCCGGAATCCAAGTCAAAGCAATTTAAGATTCCTTCACAGATCTTCATTGCGAACTCAGATCAACAGTCCTTGGCCCAGAACTTGGTCATCTGTCAGGTCAATAGTCCTAAAAACAGTTAAATGTCCTCGGAGCCAGCTGCCATGTAGAGTGACCTCTAGGTTGCTCGGTCCCAAATTGAAATAAAGCTCATATACCTACTAATGATTAATCCACATATATAATAACATCCCAGAATAACCCCAACATTCCCCCGTTTTTATTATATGTTTGCTATTAATTCATTTTATGGCAAATACAAATAAGGGAAAATGTCCGTTGGCTGCTTTAATTTTACCGGCATAGTCCCTACTCGCACGGCTGGTCTGAAAAAGAAAGAACAAAATCATTTTTGCCCAATTCGTTCTCGGAATTACCATGCTCCTGGAATTCACTGCTCTCTTCAGTACGTTTCATCAGCAGAGGATATAATTCGTGTAATTTAGAATTTGTAGGGGCAATCGCAGTGGTTATAAGTCGGCTTAGCAAGGAGCGTAAGCAGGGGATAAGACAACACCCACACAATGTCAAAGTTGTAGCAAAAATGGCTACTGAAAACACAACAGATAGGGCCAAATCTTTGTATTTACGAAGGCCTTATCGCACCAATCTGTCCAAGCGAATAATTCTACTCCAGGATGCTTTTTCATATTGCGGTTTAGAGTCTGCAGACCTTCATCGGCCCAGGTTAGGGACCCATTGGGGGACGTGTTGTTGAGTGCAACATTTTCAAACATTGCATACGCCCCCTGCTCCATCAAGAAGCATCTCAACCGCTATGCGATCCTGGAACGCCATCAGACTAGTGGCTGCCAGTTGTTCCTTTATTGCCACAAATCCCTGTTCAGTATAATTTCCAAGTTTTTGGACATTGTAATGCAGGTAATTTATCCCATCCACATTTTTGTTTGGGGTTATTAGAAGAAAAATAAACTCCCAACCTGCTGCGACCTGATTAGCCAGCTTATAATCATCTGGTACGCCCCGGGGATGCCAATCGCATCAATGTATGTTGGATCTCCCTCTCCATACCGATCGACGCCGTCGGGAGGGACCCGCCATCATACTGGATTTCTGAGCAGCCAATTGTATCTCCTCCACTGTAGATGGAAAAACAGATACTGGTAAGAGCAGTGAGACCGAGCCACCAAGTCCTGCCGCGTTTCGGCAGGAGTCGTATAATTTATTTCCACCACACCACCACCATAGGTCAGAACGTGGTATCACGGGTGCAGTCTGTTTTAGGACATGGGCACACCACGTCTCATTTATCGCCTCTAGCCTCAGACCATGCCCTGTAAGGTTTAAGCAGGTAAAATGATCAACGGCAACATGTGTTGAAAAGTTAGGTTTGTCCTTTGCTGCTCTTGTAACAGGGTGTACATTACAGACGCTCCCCTACTTACGAACATTCAACTTACGAACAACGGTACATAGGAACATGTCTGCAAATTGCGTTTAAGTCCAAAAATGTTCGCAAGTCCAATTTTGTATTTCGCGCCTTTTTCGGAGTAGTACTTCTTTCCGCCGCTAATACCGACGCCTGGCGCTGTGAGAGCTCAGCTCACCCAGCATCTACCTTCTTCTTCGTTGCAATGCGGAAGTGCGTGAATGTATCTCCAGTGTGCAAAGAACCTTTTTTATTTGTATCATTAAATATCTCATGCATCCAATATTGAATATGGTTGGTAAAAAGCTAAAGGCTTCTATTGAGGGAGTTGCAAGGAAGAGGCAAGCCATTTCATTTGAAACGAGTGGCAATAATAACGAAGCTTGATGCGCGTGAGAGTGGTGAGCGTTTCACGGGCATTGAATCGTTCGACCGTCAGTACCATTTATAAACAGAAAGATCGAGCAGCAGGACCCAAATATTGAACGTTGCACAAAGTTTGCAAATCAATTGAATGATGCCATACAGTGCTACCGCATCATTTATGATGAAAAAAAGAAGAAAACTGCAATCGTCATTAGGTCGCTTCTTTTGGCCAGTTTCTAATACATAAATCTCTCTCTCTCTCTACAGTACTGTACATATTCTCTCCATTTTATTAAATGTTTTTTTTTCAGTACAAACCAATGTGTGTTACTTATACAAGCCGTAAACATACAAATGCACTTATATAAACCTTCAATATACTTATATCGGCCTTAAACATAAATTATAATACAAAATATAGCACTGAATCAACTTACAAACAAATTCAACTTATGAACAATCGCTCGGAACCAATTGCGTTCATAAGTAGGGGAGCGTCTGTATTCCATTTCTCACAATTTGGCTTACATCTTTTATCATTATCTCCTTTACCCAATCAGGGGTAATTTGCACGGGTATTACTCGTAAGAGAGGTCGGGGCCCCATACATGTTATGCAGGTTTGATTTATAGTAATTGCTGCATTTTCCATCAACAACATCCAATTATTGCCCATCCCTGGTCATCTCAGATTCCAATTTTACCATGGCGGATCCGGGTGTTTCCGTCTCTGACGGTTTTCTCACAGCCTCCGTAGTCATGGTCATTGCTGTTGAGACACAAATGTAAAATTTGTAAAAAGGGTCTTCTCCACCCGACCATGGACTTAGGAAAAATGTCAGACAAGGATCTTTTCCACCAGTTAATTTGTCAGTCTGAATAACGATGTGTAATCCCCCCACCGTATGGGTTAATTTTATCAGAGGCCTGATGGTTTTTGCGCACGCGTGTGTCATCCAAGCTTACCAATCTTGACCAGTTTCTGCAACAAGGCTTCCCCAATTTCTGCTTAGGCCTGTTATGTACCACACACATTCTCAATAAATTCCATATGCATCCTTTGAACTGGATATGTAGCTTTTGGGAATTGCCCGCATTTTGGCCGTGTATGGGGGTTATTGTTTTTGTTTAACCCCCTGCGTTCCCAAATTTCCAATTGCAGAGCAGATTACTTGTTTCTCCATGTTAAGTTTCAAATGTGTAGTACTGCTGCAGCATTCTCGTCAAAAATTTCATTTTGCGAAATTCTTTTTCCTTTTTGTTTTTGTCCTAATCTGCCACCGCCATCCCCGAAAGGCTTATCGGCGATTTCAGAAATCAATTTCAAATTTCCAAATCCTTTTCCACCTTGATATCTGATTGATAGATCATATCCTGGTGGCCAGCCAATTAAAAACACAAAAGACAGACAATCATCCACGCTCACACTCATAATCAGGGGAATTTAGATTGTTCAACCAGTCTAGCATCCATAATTTTGGTTTGTTGGAGTAAAACTGGAGTACCTGGAGAAAACCTACGAATACTCGAGGACACCAGGAATACTCCACACTCTGGAAGGTCTGGATCCACCCCGTCATTAGTAGATCCTCGAACCGCAAGGTTGATGCGTTAATCACTAGTCTTTCAATTTGGGTCGTTTACCCATACATCAGTGGCCCGTAATTTTTCATCAATGGTGGAAACCACCATCCCCAGTGGGGCTTCTTGGTAGTTCACCCAATTTTGCTGCCCTGTCAGCAATAATCATTCCAAAAGGAACAAGGTAATTAATGTATTAGATTCGCGTCCCACATATCTACAAATATAAATTTGTTTTGGAAGTTCAATTGCCACCGTTCATCGCCCCAGTCCGTCAGCATGAGGACTGTCATGCGAGTGGCTGTGATTAACTATCTGTTCGCCAATAATGTAATAACAGAAAAGTTGTGACACATTGAAACACGCACACCGCCCTCAAGTATTTTAACCGTTTGTAAAAACTTTACCTCCATGTTTTGCATTAAGTTACACCCCCTGTTAAATGCTATCAGCTTAGCCGTTTGTACGCAGAATTGATGTGGCAATAGTTTCACCTCTAGTAGTCGTCAATGTATCTCGCATTCCGTTCGAATTTTGCCCATTCCATTTTATTCCTAGAGAACCCATCTACTTAAAGCATTACTCAAAGGTTGATATTTTATAATTTGGAGATGCTATTTTTGAATATAGACATAATTTCATCACTTGTTTCATACCATGAAAGGCCCCACCAGAATCTGGGCATCCAGTGCCAATTAGAGCCTATTTCCTAATTTCCCTTGAATTTGTTGTAGATATGGGATCCGCATTCCCCAAATATCTCAGAATTCATGCGCCAACGCATTTTGTCAAAACCCAAAGTGACAAACAATCTGTTTCTTTAGCCAGATTTTGGAACTTGGAAAATTGTTCCTTTCCCCCTTATCTAAGCTTGTTATTGCCAATCGTTATCACTAACTTTTAGGTGTATTAACCCCATAATTGCAATGCTGTAAGTTTTAGCTAAAGTTCTCTTAACTTGTATGCCCCTAAAGCAATAGACAGCAACGTCATTTGGTTGTATCAATTGATCAATGCTTATCCAATCCGTAATATCCTAATAGTCATCAATATGACCTATGCCCAAGCATATTTCCCCCGCTCAGGACAAACAGGGAATGTCTTCTGTGCACTTTCAAAACACTCCATGTTTCTTCAGTCCTAGGGAAACTATGCCTATCCTAAATCAATTATTTTATCTACCCCAGCCAGGTACAATTTACCTAATTATTTGGATGAATGCCATGAATTTTCACATGCCATTTCTGCATTGTTAATTTCATGTCTGATATCATTAACAACCAAATAACCCTCAATACCTAAGATATAATTCGCAAATCAAATCACCTCATACAATGTTTACTTAAGATAAGAGCTATTTCCTATAGCTCTCTGTTACCACAATAAAAATCTACAATAATAAAATTAGAGAAATCAACCTTTTACTAGGCATTTCCTAATTACAATTTTCAATGTTTAATAAAGGACCCACAAATCGTCACCAATATGCCTATCAAATCAATCTCCTATTCGAGTTTAGGCACCGCTACAAAGTTCAATCTAATGCATCATGTTACTATAATTTATGGATACATCGTATTGATTTTCAAAAAAATCTTACCTGAAAAAATATTTCATGGTCGACTTCATTTAACTAGTACCAAGTCCACTGTGGTAACTGAAAATTATCTTTGATGAACTAAAAAGTATAACAAAACACAAACAAGTCTTTTCTGTAACGTGCAACAAGCAAAAAAAATTGAGAAACAAAATTGAAACCAAAAGTTTTGTGAAAATACAAATGTCTTTGACTCATTAAAAAATGCAATTTTAACTAGTACAAAGTTAGAAATTACCATGAACATCATTACACAAAAATAAACTCTCAAAAGTCCATAATAAAACATTAAAATTTGGGTTGAGAGGATAAAATTTGTAAACATTTGTAATACACTACATAGTGACGCTTCAAAGCAAGAATCAACTCAATAAACCTGTACTCTTGAAGAGTATTACGAATGGCACTTAACCGCAGAGGTTTTACAACATAATATTCCCACTATTATTCCAATTGGCACAATGCCAAGTTTTGGTTAAGCTCACAGAATCCTTTAATTTCTCCTTGTGAACTGAATTTAGTTATTTCCCAATTTTGTGATTTGCAAATGAAATTTTGCTGTGGTGTTTTTAAACATAGTTGACATTAATTACACACAACTAAGGTTCACACGTCCTTTTTTCAGATTTTGGAGAAGTCAAAATAACTTCTCTTGTTTTGGGTCACAGTGATGGCCTATTGCTATCAACGTGATCCAGAAATTACGCGTCTGCGACATCATAATATTGATAAATTGTTTGTAGATTAATTTAGTAATCAATTAGAATTTTCATGTTGAATTTGCATTTTTGATGTTGCAGTGTGTCGTCCATTTAGTCAAAATCTGACTTTTAATGACCTGGTAAAGTTTTTAATTTGCATGAGCGAGCATTGTGGGACGATTACAATACTCTTGATGAATCTTTTAATGATTTATCTTTGTCCCATAAAATTTCCAAACACATGTACTCAATTTACCTTCAAATTTGGTTTCCCCCATTTTCTTTTCTAAAGTACAGTAATACCTTGACATACGAGTGTCCCGACATACGAGTAATTTGAGATAGGAGTAAAATTTCGAGCAAATATTTACCTTGAGATTCGAGACAAATTTTGATATACGAGCATACAGAGAGGCTGCTTATGAGAACATCATCTTGCTGCAACTCACTCGTGTAAATGTCTCTACGACCACTGGGCGGAGCATTGCATTTTTTCTGTGTTTTTTTCACCCGTTAGTCAGTGCAGAATGGTGTACGCGTGGCGGAGCTTGCTCGCTAATACGAGAGGAGTAATCCTACTTCCCGTTGGCAAGTGGTTGTGCGTTATCCTATTGTGAGGACATTTGTGTGCATCAACTTTGGAATATTTTGAAGGGAAGACAAAAGCAAAGAACCCTCAATAGGTTTCTTTTAAAAACTGCAGCTGAAAGTCAGGGTGGAGGTGGGTCAAATAGAGCCAAGAGAGAAGAAAGGTATAAAGATATAAAACAAAATTAGAATTAAGTTTAGTGTAAGTGTACACAATGACTGGTGCTGCAAAATTAGGATCATAACACTCACTGTCCTCCTGATTAAGAGCTCTTGGCAGTTCTGTGCAGGCCTTTCTATCTACCAAGGGAGCTAACGGTAGTCATTTTAATGGCTGTTTACATCCCACCGGATGCTAACGCTAGCACGGCACTTAGCCTCCTGCTAGCGACTGTAAACAAACAGCAGCTTCGCCACCCCGATGGAGTCCTTATTGATGGCGGTGACTTCAACCAAGCATGTTTAAAGACTGTTCTGCCTAAGTTTATCCAGTACGGGAAGTGTCACACCAGAGGAGATAAAACTCTAGACCAGGGGTCTCGAACTCAATTTACCTGGGGGCCGCTAGAGGCCGAGTCTGGGTGAGACTGGGCCGCATCAGGATTTCCACAAGAAAAGTTCTGATAAAACATTCCAACGTTATCAAATATCTTTATTTTTTAACAAAAAATAATGAATTAAATAAATTAACTTAAAGATGAATAAAAAATCAATCAATCAGTAATACAAAAACAAAATAATAATAATGAGCATACAGTAGATATACACTGGCTGGCTAATTAGAGAAAATGAATTATTTTTATAACGTTTCAAATGTCTGTATTAACAGCTCTTTAACCTTTAACTTTCTGAACTTGAATGAAACATTGAACATGAAATATTCTGAACACGGCTTCTCTTGCCTACTCCTTGCTGCTAGAGACCTGGCCGCGCTTCTTCTCACATAGTCACATTTGGCTTGAGGGAGGAAGCGGTGGAGACCCTCAGTAGAGCCTGAAGATGCTCATCAGTAAGTCTGGACCTGTACTTGGACTTATTGAAGTTCAAGGTGGAGAAGAGCTTCTCACACAAGTATGTGCTCCCAAAAAGGCACATGGTCCGCTTGAACCTTCGGGAAAGTTCAGGGAAGCTGGGGGTCAACTCTCTCAAAAATTGCCCAAGCTTGTCTGCTTCTCCACTCACCTCCCTGAACTTGGCTTTGAGTGCAGAGTTGCACTGCAGGTCAATGAGCTCCATTTGAAGCTCAGGAGGGGCATCTTGCACATCAAAGGAGAAGGGGTCCGCAAAAATTTGAAATGTGGCTTTGTGTGTCTTGAAGTCTGCAAATCTGTGATCAAATTCCTCCTGTAGCTTCGAAATGGCCTCAACATACTTCTCACCACTGAATGGTGTGCCTGCATCCACGAGAGCCTTGCATGCTGGGAAATGGCAAAGGTTTGTCTGAGAGAGCTGGGCTTTCCATAACACAAGTTTAGTGCAGAATGCTCTCACGTTGTCAAAGGCAGCACTGACAAGTTGCCCCTGGCCTTGTAGCTTCTTGTTCAGTACATTAAGCTCATGTGTGATATCAACAAGAAAAGCCAAGTCCATGAGCCATTTGGGATCACTTAGCACAGGATCAAGCAACTCACAAACGGCGTAGCTAGCTTCGACTGCTGCATTACTGTCTTTGGTAGCCTTCTTGAAGAAATCCTGTTGCCTCAGAAGACATGTTTTAAGACTGGCAACCTGGTTGGCTCTCTCATCTCCCTGGTATTTTTCGTACTCCTCAGCATGTCTCGTAGTATAATGACGTTTCAAATTGTATTCCTTGTGCACCGCAACTTTTTCAGTGTAAATGAGACACGTCGGGGTGCCCCTGTGTTCAACAAAGAAATATTGCACTCCCCACTTTTCTTGAAACTGTCTGTGCTCATCACCGACCTTTCTCTTCATGGCAGGCTTTGAAAGAGACATCTCTGGGGCTCTGTAATATGTTTTTCCACTTGGAATGAGTCTCGGGTTGATCTTTCACATTCAGTCGCGCGGGTTTGTGGCGCATGTGCACTTTCGCTCTCCGTTTCTCCGTTTCAATCGCGGAAATGGCTACAGACACTGACACAGGCTGGATCACGGATCATAGCGCCTCATTCAGTTCTATGCTGAGAGCAGCGGAGGAGTGTGCGCGCCGAGCAGAGTGATCGGCCTCACGGCTTCTCCTCCGCCCAGCTGATTGGAGGAATGAATGAGTGAGTGAGCGAGGCACTGGACAGCCCGGCCGATGTCCCGCCCTCCAGAGCCGTATACCTCACCGTGATTGGTTCATTCAGCTCCGAACACAAGTGTCATTCATATCAATCTTGCGGGCCGCACGAACATTAATCTTTCATATTAAGACGGGGGCCGCAAATTATCGTCCCGAGGGCCGCAGTTGGCCCGCGGGCCGCAAGTTTGAGACCCCTGCTCTAGACCATGTGGTGTTTTTTAACATAGTTGACATTAATTACACACAACTAAGGTTCACACTATTTGTCCTTTTTTCAGATTTTGGAGAAGTCAAAATAACTTCTCTTGTTTTGGGTCACAGTGATGGCCTATTGCTATCAACGTGATCCAAAAATTACCCGTCTGCGACATCATCATAATATTGATCGTTTGTAGATTAATTTAGTAATCAATTAGAATTTTCATGTTGAATTTGCATTTTTGCCATAAGCAGGTGCATGTCTACTACACATAAATGATTTCGTAATAATAAAATGTAATGATTAATATCTATGAATGGGCGGCCCGGCGGATGAGTGGTTCGCGCATCGTCCTCACAGCTAAAAAAAAAGGGATTTTATTTTTGTGTGCTCCATATGATTTGCTGTGCGCAGAGAAGACGAAAGTAGTGCGCAATCGCGCAGCTTAGAGGGAACATTGCTCTCGACGGCTCGAAGGATTGCCAGATCCATTGTTTCAGGTCAGACAGCCCGATTCAGACTGGTTTGCAATTTCTCCAGCAAGCGCAAGCCAATGCTGGCGACGATGAACGTGAACTCACTCAGAAACTCGACGCTGATGCGGAAGATGATGTGAATGAAGAGGACAGCTACAACAGCGACGTGTCACTTGATTTTCACCAGTGAATTTGTAATTACTTACCAGTAATCCGATTGCCTTGTAATTTTACCTTTTGTTAAATAAATATGTAAATGTTACCTGGTTTCTCTTTTCATCCATAAAATTTACCGCATCTTCTCAAAACTCTGACCAGCCAGTCTAATTGAACTGGCACCTCTAATTAACGTCACTATGGGGGAAAGTTTGAAAAATGGAGCGGCATGTCGTTGAAATAGGAGTTTTACGGTATATATAAACTCTAAACTCCAGGTGTTAGAACGGCCAAGTCAAAGTCCAGGCCGTGTGGAACGCTAGACCTGATCATAAAATCTGGTTGTGATGTCAAGCAAAATTGCTGAAAAAAAAGTGGGCATTCCCTTATGCGCTGTTTTGGGTGGAATAACTATCTCTCATCTCATTTTCTGAACCGATTTATCCTCATTTGAGTCGCAGGGGGTGCTGGAACCTATCCCAGCTGACTCCGGGCCAGAGGTGGGGCACACTTGAATTGGTGGCCAGCCGATCGTAGGGCACAAGGAGACGGACAACCATGCACACTCACACCCATACCTAGGGGCAATTTAGAATGTCCAATCAGCCTATCATGCATGTTTTTGGAATGTGGTAGGAATCCGGTGTACCCGGAGGAAACCCACGCAGGCCCAGGGAGAACATGCAAACTCCACACAAGTGGACGTGACCTGGATTTGAACCCAGGACCCCAGAGCTGTGAGGCCGACGCGCTAACCACTCGCGCCACTGGGCTGCCCTTGGAATATTTATGAAATTAAAAAAAAACCTGACAGATTTGAGTGCAAAATTCATTTTATACATGTATATTACATTCCTGCTGTAATTTTCATTTTTTGACTTTGGTCACCATTTCATAGCACTGAGATGAGACATGACATTACCTTCTGTCCTACACTCTTTTTCAGGTTCAGCTGATTCACTACAATCACGAGTTGTATACAAATTATACTGAAGCTGCCAGAAGCCCCAACGGACTAGTCATCGTGGCCATATTCATGAAAGTGAGTTTGTGTGCCCTGTTCAATACATGTCAAATGCCTAGAAAGGTACACTAGAATATTTGCGATTCTGCATCATTTGTATCACCATATTTTTCGGAGTTTAAGTCGCAGTTTTTTATAGTTTGGCCGGGGTGCGCCTTATACTCCAGTGTGAATTGTGTGAAATTATTCATACAATTTGATATCATTCCACCTGGTATTTGAACGCTGAACCAGAATGAACCACAAGAGGCTTCTTTAGGGGTATGTTGATAATGTCAACATTGGCGGTGGGTGGAATTTCTGGTCTTAGAGCCAGTTGTATTTGTGACTTTTGTAGGGAAAAACAGGTTCAAATAATATTTTTTATCATCATATCATATATACATACATTATTGGGCATACTTTACGAAAATAGAACAGACCAAGTGAGTTTTTGACGCCATAACGCAAAACATTGAGGGCAATATGGTTATTTATTTCAAAATAGAGAAAAGATAAACAGATAAAATGCTAAACAAAATTTATTTTGCCATCTATGAATGAAATTCAAAGAAGAAAACGTATATTGCATAAAAGGTGAAAAAATCTCACTCATGCTTGCCACCACTCGCTCATGGTGTCGCCAGCCCACCGCAGTTATAAACGTGCTTTGACTGGCCAGACGCGAGTAGCCTTGATAGATGTGTTCATTTTCCATGTTAGCGTATCCCAATAGTTGTTAAGGGTGATCAAAGGTCTTTCGGTCAAGCGTTAAAATATCAGCCTTGATACCTGCGTAATCTGTATCCCATGCTATTATTGCACCCAGAGACTTGGTGAACACTACACCGCTACGGACAGACTTCCTGGTTGTGCTTACGTTAATTCATTTTTGAATTTTTCTACGTGCAGGCAACACCCTCCCTTTCGGAAGACATAAAGGAAATGATTATACATTTGTGATTATGAAATAAAACTAAATTCTGCTTTGATTTTTTTTCTTTTTATTTCTTGTTCAATTTTTTTGACAACTACTGCAGTAATAAGAACCATCGAAATTTCTGTCATTAAAAAGCATCGGGTTCTCATCAAGACAGACTTATTTCTTTGCATTCATGGTGTCCTTGAGAATTCATGGGTTTTCTCCGGGTACTCCAGTTTACTCACACAAACCAAAATTATGGATGCTAGACTGGTTTAACACTCCTCAATTCCCCTGATTATGAGTGTGAGCGTGAATGGTTGTCTGTCTGTCTTTTTTTTTTTGATTGGCGGGCCACCAAGATATAATCAATCAATCAGATATCAAGGTGGAAAAGCATTTGGAAATTTGAAATTGATTTCTGAAATCGCCAATAAGCCTTTCGGGGATGGTGGCGGCAGATTAGGACAAAAAGAAAAAGAAAAAGAATTTTGCCAAATTATTTTTTTGACGAGAATGCAGCAGCAGTACTCCACATGTGAAACTTAACGTGGAGAAACAAATAATCTGCTCTGCTAAATGTGAAATTTGGGAGCACTGAGGAGAAAAAAAGCTTACTTGGGTGAGCTGCTTTTAACAAAGCTGGCTTGAGTCATGGGAAGTCCTATGTCTCGACAGAGAGAGGAAGAGAGATAGAGAGGGAGATCGAGAGAGAGAGATAGAGAGATAGAGATAGAGAGAGAGAGAGAGAGAGAGAGAGAGAGAGAGAGAGAGGGAGAGAGAGAGAGAGAGGGAGATAGAGAGTGAGATAGAGAGATAGATAGAGAGGAAGAGAGAGAGATAGAGATAGAGAGAGAGTGAGATAGAGAGATAGATAGAGAGGAAGAGAGAGAGAGATAGAGATAGAGAGAGAGCGAGTGAGAGATAGAAAGATTGATAGAGAGGATGAGAGAGAGAGATATAGAGATAGAGAGATATAGAGATAGAGAGATGGAGAGATAGAGAGATGGAGAGAGAGATGGAGAGAGAGATGGAGAGAGAGATGGAGAGAGAGATGGAGAGAGAGATGGAGAGAGAGATGGAGAGGGAGAGAGAGATAGAGAGATAGAGAGATAGAGAGATAGAGAGATAGAGAGAGATAGAGAGAGATAGAGAGAGAGAGAGAGAGATAGAGAGAGATAGAGAGAGATAGAGAGAGATAGAGAGAGATAGAGAGAGATAGAGAGAGATAGAGAGAGATAGAGAGAGATAGAGAGAGATAGAGAGAGATAGAGAGAGATAGAGAGAGATAGAGAGAGATAGAGAGAGATAGAGAGAGATAGAGAGAGATAGAGAGAGATAGAGAGAGATAGAGAGAGATAGAGAGAGATAGAGAGAGATAGAGAGAGATAGAGAGAGATAGAGAGAGATAGAGAGAGATAGAGAGAGATAGAGAGAGAGATAGAGAGAGAGATAGAGAGAGAGATAGAGAGAGCTAGAGAGAGCTAGAGAGAGATAGAGAGGTAGAGAGGTAGAGAGGTAGAGAGGTAGAGAGGTAGGTGGGTAGGTGGGTAGGTGGGTAGGTGGGTAGGTGGGTAGGTGGGTAGGTGGGTAGGTGGGTAGGTGGGTAGGTGGGTAGGTGGGTAGGTGGGTAGGTGGGTAGGTGGGTAGGTGGGTAGGTGGGTAGGTGGGTAGGTGGGTAGGTAGGTAGGTAGGTAGGTAGATAGATAGATAGACAGACAGAGTAAATGTATTAAAACTGCAGCTATCACCGGGTAAAGGCTCCGATGACCTGGCAGGGCAGGGACGGCACAGGGTCGGCTATGAAGGATTAGCAGCCCCCGGCACGGAAGAAAACCGGCCTCGGGCATGGCAAATAAACGCTTAAAAATGCCCTTCTAGCAGGGGCAAGTGCACTCTCAGAAAAAATGCTGAAGCTTTTCAGATTTTATTTCAAAGCGACTGGCACGCTTCCAAATGGCGCTCCTTTCCCGGGAAACAAATGCCCTCGGAGAAAAAAAATCAATTTGAGAATTGTGTTCATACTGGTAGTTTGTTTTACCAGGTTTGCATACCATATGTTGTGAATAAATGTTTTGTCATGGCAACATGTGTTCAGCATTTGCAAATTGCCAGTACCGGTGCAATCCTTGGAGTGAGCTGAGAAAAAGTGAAAAAAAATTATACCCATTTTTAGTCCCAAATTATGAGTGCGCGTTATACACGGGTGCATGTTATACTCAAATAAATAGGTTTTCTTTTGAGTTTGAAAATGCCTCCTAAATATTGACGTTGCTTGATATGCTAAAGGTGTAGCATGCCGTTGTGGCACAAATAGCGTTCTTTTGTACATAATTCAGGTGGTAGGAATCTTGTTAATGTTAATGGGGTTCGCCATTCGGTTAAAAGTGACACACGGGAAGTGAAAGCTTTTTCCCTCTGGAGATGCACGCGTGTTGTGGGGATCCATATGCTGGGAATACATAAAAATTAATTCTCGTGAGGTGAAGAGGTCTGAGATGTAGCGGCTGGTCTCTCCACCCAGGTTGCCGTGCTGCACATTGCAGCAACCGTTCTTCTCCCCGAAGCTCTGCCGCTTTCGCTTGGCCACTGTTGTTCACCGCCCAAAGAATGCATCTTCTGAGTTGCAAATTGTTCTTCAACTGCGAGGAAACAAAAAATGAAACAGCATTATGATGGATTCACGCCGTAGATACGGCCGTGAAGCTAGCATGAAGATAGGAAGCCAACGGACTGCATGTGGCCACTCAGGAGACTGATGACAACATTGACGGATGACGGAGCCATTGAGTTTGGCAATCGTCTTGAGATTGTCAAGACAACAACGACAGCAAAGTTTGTACAAGAAAAATGTCTCTCGATTCTGACAAAGAGGACCTGTTTTTTTTAAAAATGATTATCAATCAATAAATACACATCTTGATCATTGTAATTGTGTACTTTTCTACATTATCAGCAAAAAAAGCGAGGGATTAGTGTAGTCATAAAAGGATTTATATACAATAAAAATATGTGAGGTAAAAAGTGACTAAAGTGATTATCAGCACGTGATAGAAGTAGTTATGGGGTTTTAGTGCAATTATCACAGTGCACTTCGATAAAGGGAGGAAGATGAATTGAAATATCTTATGTGGGCCCTTTGATCCAGGCAATCTGAAATTAGATTGACTTAGATGTAACATGGCATTATATAAGTTAATGCATTTTAATTTAAGAAGAAAAAAAATTGTAAGGTTTGAGTATACCAACAATAATGGATAATGCATCAATGTGTTTACTACTACTGCACTGTCCTGTGAGGAGTCGGCACAAGGGATTAACCTTTTTCACTTCACCCTGTCTTTGCATCCCCTCCCTTCCAAAGCCACTTCCATGTCCTCCCTCACTACATCCATATATCTTCCCTCAACATCCTTCTCCCAATATAGTCCTTATTTTTCATCTGGGCATGTCCAACAATCAAAGTTTTCTTTCTCTGACCTTGTCTTCAAAATGTCTAGCCTTCACTTTCCCTCTTATTGTCCCTAATGCTATCCTACCTGGTCAGTCCGAAGGCGAACCTCAGTATGTTCGTTCCTGTTACGTTTAGGTCCGCCTCTTCAAATCAAATCAAATCAAAAGCCTTTATTGTCATCATACACAGCTGCATATAACAAAATTGGTGGTGCTTCTCCACAAAGTGCATTTTCCCAGTTAAAAAAAAAAGGAATAAGTAATATAAAAATATAAAGTCACATCCTGGCAAGGTAAATCCTAAAATATTGCACAATCTAAGATATTGCACATTGTTATTGCACACCCCGAAGTTATTGCATAAAAGGGATTGTGTGTCGTCCTAATGCAAGTCCTGATGGCTGTGGGAAAAACTGTCCTTAAGTCTATTTGTACGTGCTTTGTGAGACCTGTAGCGTCTGCCAGAGGGCAGCAGCTGGAACAGGGTGGTATGGGTCCCCTGAGGTAGCGAGGGCTGGCAATGTCTTCCAGTGAGGGCAGAGAGCAGCCGACAATCTTCTGGGCAGTGTTGATCACTCTCTGCATGGCCTTTTTGTCTGCTGCCGTACTTCCAGCGTACCACACTAATGCAGTATGCCAGGATGCTCTCCACAGTGGCTCTATAGAAGGTTACCAGAAGCTTAGTGTCCAAGTAGTTCCTCCCGAGTACCCTCAGGAAATGGAGCCTGGGCCTTCTTCACCACTGCCGTGGTGTTGGTAGACCAGGAGAGCTTATCCGTGACGTGCACCCCCAGGAATTTGAAGGACTGGACCCTGTCTAGGCATCCTCCATTTATGAGGAGTGAGGCCAGGTCTGTGCTGCGTTTGCAAAAGTCCAGGAATATTTCTTTAGTTTTCGTGGTTTTCAGTGTGAGATTGTTCACCAAGCACCTCAAAGACAGTTTGTTGACCTCATCTCCTGAGATGAGTCCGAGCACAGTGGTGTCATCGACAAATTTGATGATGGAGTTAGAATGGTGGGTCGGTTTACAGTCGTATGTGTACAGGGAGTACAGAAGAGGACTCAGTAAACAACATAGTGTAATGGAGCAAGAGAGGTGGGGACCAAGTCTAAGTTTGTGGACGGTTGGTTTAGAAGTTCTTTATCCAGCAGCAGATGGAAGAGGATAGTCCAAGGTGGGAGAGTTTGTCAGCCAGAATGTCCGGTATTATAGTGTTGAAGGCTGAGCTATAGTCAATGGAAAACATCCTCACGTTGTTCCCATGGTGCTCCAGGTGGCTCAGTGCTGTGTGTAGAGCTACGGCGATGGCATCCTCAGTGGACCTATTTGTTGTATAAGCAAACTGGTGAGGGTCAAATGAGAGAGGCATTGTATCCCTGATGGGTGACCAACTTTTCAAAGCACTTCATGATCACAGGCGTGAGTGCAACAGGCCTATAATCATTCAGGCTGTCAATGGTTGGCTTTTTGGGGACAGGAATAATGGTGGCAGATTTCAGGCAGGATGGAATGATGGCTTGTTGCAGGGAACAATTGAATTTTTGTGTGAAAACACCAGTCAGCTGGTCAGCACAGGCTTTGAGCACCTTCCCAGGTACTCCGTCGGGGCCAGCAGCCTTCCTGGTGTTCAAAGTCCGCATTACCTGTGTCACTTCATGTTCCTGAAGCTTCAGTGTACTGCTGCAGGGTGGTGGTGGAAGTGTTGAGACTGGGTCTGATTTGTTAGTCTCAAAGCGGGCAAAGAAATGGTTCAGTTCTGCTAGGAGGCATCTGCGTTAACAGACACATTATTGTCATTGTAATTGGTAATGTGTCGTATTCCCTGCCACATCTTCTTTGGTTTATTTCCTGTAAAGTGCTCCTCGATTTTCCTTGTATATGCTGCCTTGGCCTTTTAATGCCTCTCTTCAGCTCTGCTCTGGCAGCGCTGTATATTACCTTGTCCCCTGACCTGAAGGCGGTATTACGGCATTTGATGAGTGCCTGTGTCTCACTGGTCATCCAGGGTTTTTGGTTAGGAAAAACCTGTATCCGTTTATTAATAGTGACGTTGTCCGTGCAGTTTTTAATGTAGCAAAGTAGGGTGTTCGTGTAGTCCTGGAGGTTGTGGTGTTCAAAAGGTTCCCAAATGGTGCGGGAAAAACAGTCCTATAGCTGAGAAAGGACGTCCTTGGGCCATGTTTTTATTATCTTTATTTGTGGCCTTGTTAGCCTCCGGAGTGGGGTGTTTGAGGGGGTGAGGGACAGGCAGAAATGGTCGGATCCAGCAAGGTGAGGGAGGGGTGTGGCTCAAAGCATGTTTGATGTTAGAATAAACATGGCCTAGAGTTTTATCTTCTCTGGTGTGACACTTCAAGTACTGGGTAAACTTAGAAAGAACAGTCTTTAAACTTGCTTTGTTGAAGTCACCAGCGACAATAAAGACTCCATAGGGGTGGTCAAGCTGCTGTTTGTTTATAGTCGCTAGCAGAAGGCTAAGTGCCGTGCTAACATTAGCATCCGGTGGGAGGTAAACAGCCATCACAATGACAACCGTTAGCTCTCTAGGTAGATAGAAGGGCCTGCACCGTACTGCCAAGAGCTCTAAATCCGGGGAGCAGTGAGTGTTAATGATCCTACTGTTGCAGCACCAGTCATTGTGTATATACGCGCAAAGTCCCACCTCTTGCTTTTCCCTGATTCTTTCGAACGATCATTTCGGAATAGCGTCCGGCTAGCTAGCGATACCGCGGCGTCAGGGATTTGCGGGTGTAGCCACGTTTCCGTGATGAAAATAATGTTGCAGTTCCTGACAAAGCTGTTGGTAGCAAGCTGAAGTTCCAAATCGTCCATTTTGTGGGTGATGGATCTGGCGTTGGTCAAGAAGATACTCGGAAGCGGTGCTCGGTGTGGTTGCTTCCTTAGTTTAGCAGCTAGGCCCGCCCGGCATCCGCGCTTTTGCTTTCTTTCCCTTCACCGCCTCCGTCGTACTCTGAGTGGGCTGACTATCCACGGAAATCTTGGTGGTCTCTAGATGTCCTTGGGAATATTGTAGGTTCGTTGGTAATCTGTTTTGATGGATATCTCTCCTCCCGAGAGTAGTTAAATCCTGGCGACTGTAGAAAAAGTTTGCCTCGCAGATGCTCGTAAATAACAATAAGATTGAGAAAACAAAACACCAAACTGGAGAGCAAAGAGCCACTGCACCCGTGCGCGCCGCCATCTTGAACCATTGCTTTTCCTCAGGGCAATGCCATAATGTAATTTAATGTCTGTTTCACCCAAAATTTTAAGATGCATTCAATTTGCTGTTGAATCACCACCATTTCATAAATTATTTTTGTTATATTTTTGTTTTTAATCCAGATATCGGAATCATCTAACAATTTCCTAAATCGATTGCTGAATAGAGACATCATCACAAGAGTTACATATAAAAGTAAGTGTTTTTTTACCTTAATTTTCAACTTTTTATATACTGTATGTTTAATAAACACCCCTTTGAACACATTTGTAAAAACATTTTGGTAAAATAAAATGTATACACAGATTTCTGCAGTAATGTCTGATTCTTCAAACAGCACATGACATATTCTTTGACTTGTTCAGCCAATTCTACCTCAAAACCTTCCCTTTCTTTATTATATGACAACCCATATTGACAGAAAACAACATATACAGGCCTATTTTAACAACTTCCTGGTCCTATTTAAGTTGAGTTTCATCCTCTTTTCCTGTTTTTCTGGGTCGTTAGAGAAACAGCCTAAGAGGCAAAGAGGCTCAGACACCTCTCTTCCACCAGTTCTTCTGCGATAATCCTTCGGCTTTTTGAGGCCAACCGAGAGATATGGTCTCTCTAGCGTGTCCTTCCTTGAGGTCCCCCTCCCCAGTTGGACATTCTTGAAATATGATGTGGAACTAAGTGGTTTGTGGTATGTTGGATGGTTGAACTTGCTGAGGGTATGAGCTTCTTTTGGTTTAGCCTTCAGAATTACAGAGGCACGCAAGCCTCCCCATCACGACAAGGTAGCAGCACAGGGGAGGAAGATTCCAAGAGTTTGCATATCTGTGAAGTGTCCTCAGTTAGGACAATGGATGTGGAACGGGCGTCAAAGTTCGGGTGCAAGTTTTCCAGCTTCCAGACCATATTGAAATCCATGCAATATAGCCTTAAGGCCAAGGTTCAGCCAGAGAATAGCAATGGCAAATCAGTCCTGCTCTATGGCTTGAAGTTCCAGAGAGTGGGTGAGATCAACATAAAGGATGTGTATAACAAGACAAACTGCCCCAACGTGGTACTAGAAATAAAACATCGGTGGCTCAGATGATACAGACATATCCTCCAAATGGACCGGGACTGCATCCTCAAAGTAGCCTTGAGCTGGACTCCACCTGGCAAGAACCAAGAAAAACCGAAGACAACATGACGACAACATTTTGTCTGAGTTACCTGCTATGACAAACACAGCAGCCAGATATTCTCAGGGTCCTGGAAGCATGATGTCATAAAGTTATTAGCAAATGAAACGCTTTGAAATATACCGAGCAGCCAATGAAAAGACTGGAAATATGCTTGGCACACAACCATATTTTCAATTTTTTTGCAATACATAGAATAAATCAATTATCCTCACACTCAGTACATTATTTAATGATAGACATAAACCCGAAAAAAAATACTAGAATAACAAAGTTAGAATAACAGCTAGAATAACAAAGTTAGAATAACATAGCTAGAATAACATAGATAGAACAACAGATAGAATAACATAGATAGAATGACATAGATAGAATAACATACAGTTGTGGTCAAAAGTTTACATACACTTGTGAAGAACATAATGTCATGGCTCTCTTGAGTTTCCAGTTATTTCTACAACTCTGATTTTTCTCTGATAGAGTGATTGGAACAGATACTTCTTTGTCACAAAAGAACATTCATGAAGTTTGGTTCTTTTATGAATATTATGGGTTAACAGAAAAAGTCATCATCTCTGCTGGGTCAAAAATATACATACAGCAACACGAATTAGCAATTTTGGTGACTTAGATAATTAAGGTAATGCAAATGTTTTTGTATTTTATACATAGACCAATCAAGGGACAAAACATAAACAAACAAGCAAATGCTCTAACTCACCATAATCCCTCCACCTACATTTCCAAAACATGCTTGTGGATTATGCATATTTGCTCTTACCTTGAATGCATACTCATTAATAGTCTTTATGACTTCGACAAAAGACACTTTGGAGGTGAATGTGTAGCCATGATGACTGGCTGTCCATTATCGCCATCCCAACAATCCAACTCCACGCAGCGACAACCATGATTCAGGGCTCTAATATGAAACAGGTTACATAGTTTAATCTTCCAATTGACGAAAGGTGATGAAATGTAAAACAATAAAGCAATGCAAGATTTATTGACTAGCTGAACATTTATTTAATAGCTTACTTACAATCATAGATATTCATACCGCACCAAAGAAACTGGAGAGGTACAAAAATGGTAATTGAAGCTGTTTCAAGTAAAATAAAAGTATTATATGATAAAATATGGCCTCTTCCTTAAAATACAAAGCTATATATTAGATTCCCCTACTGGATTAAGTCCTGAGATTAAAGGTTCAAGGTCGGGCCTTCCTGTGTTGAGGTTGTGTTCTCCCTGTGATTTAGTAGGTTTTCCTGCATATTCTGGTTTCCTCCAAAATCCCAATAACATGCATAGTAAACTGATTGAACAATCTGCATTAAGGGTATTCAAAAGATGAACGTCTTTGTAAGTTTGAATTTAGAAAACAAGATGGTTCAAAAAATGTAAGAATCCGTTTAGAATAGAATTTGTATTGCCATTGTAACGGATAAAGAAGTTAAATGGCAAACCACTCAGTGCAAAAACAATCAAGTATTATAAAAAATATATACAGTTGTGGTCAAAGGTTTACATACACTAGTGAAGAACATAATGTCATGGCTCTCTTGAGTTTCCAGTTATTTCTAAAACTCAGATTTTTCACTGATAGAGTGATTGGAACAGATACTTCTTTGTTGCAAAAAACATTCATAAAGTTTGGTTCTTTTATGACTTTATTATGGGTTAACAGAAAAAGTGATCAAATCTGCTGGGTCAAAAATATACATACAGCAACACGAATTAGCAATTTTGGTGATTTAGAAAGTTGTGTCACTGAAATGAGCTTCATAGCATGGCCTCTTAACTTCTTGTGAGTGACTATGAGTTACTACAGCTGGTGACTTCTCTGAGGCCATTTAAATAGGGCTCATTGGATGCAAACGCCCACAAACGCTACAATGGGAAAGTCAAAGGAGCTCAGCATGGATCTGAAAAAGCGAATCCTTGACTTGAACAAGTCAGGAAAGTCACTTGGAGCAATTTTAAAGCAGCTGCAGGTCCCAAGAGCAACAGTGCAAACAATTGTTTGTAAGTATAAAGTGCATGGCACTGTTTTGTCACTGCCACGATCAGGAAGAAAACGCAAGCTATCACCTGCTGCTGAGAGAAAATTGGTCAGGAGGGTGAAGATTCAACCGAGAAACACCAAAAAGCAGATCTGCCAAGAATTAGAATGAGCACAGGTGTCAGTGTCCACAGTCAAGCGTGTTTTGCATCTCCATGGACTGAGACGCTGCCGTGCAAGAAGGAAGCCCTTGCTCCAAAAGCGGCACCTTAAGGCTCGACTGAAGTTTCCTGCTGATCACATGGACAAAGATAAGACCTTCTGGAGGAAAGTTCTGTGGTCAGACGAAACAAAAATTAAGCTGTTTGGCCACAATGCCCAGCAATATGTTTGGAGGAGAAAAGGTGAGGCCTTTAACCCCAAGTACACCATGCCTACCGTCAAGCACGGTGGTGGTAGTATTATGCTGTGGGGCTGTTTTTGCTGCCAATGGAACTGGTGCTTTACAGAGAGTAAATGGGATAATGAAGAAGGAGGATTACCTTCAGATTCTTCAAGATAACCTAAAGTTATCAGCCCAAAGATTGGGTCTTGGGCGCAGTTGGGTGTTCCAACAGGACAATGACGCCAAACACACATCAAAAGTGGTAATGGAATGGCTCAATAAGGCTAGAATTGAGGTTTTCGAATGGCCTTCCCCAAGTCCAAACTTAAACCCTATTGAAAACTTTTGGACAATGCTGAAGAAACAAGTCCATGTCAGAAAGCCATCAAATTTAACTGAACTGCACCAATTCTGTCAAGAGGAGTGGTCAAAGATTCAACCAGAAGCTTGTGGATGGCTACCAAAAGCGTCTAATTGAAGTGAAAATGGCCAAGGGACATGTTACCAAATATTAGCGCTGCTGTATGTATATTTTTGACCCAGCAGATTTGATCACTTTTTTTCTGTTCACCCATAATAATCATAAAAGAACCAAACTTCATAAATGTTTTTTGTGACAAAGAAGTATCTGTTCCAATCACTCTATCAGAGAAAAATCAGAGTTGTAGAAATAACTGGAAACTCAAGAGAGCATTATGTTCTTCTCAAGTGTATGTAAACTTTTGACCACAACTGTAGATGGAATAACATAGCGTTGATAGCAATCTGGTGGAGTCAAAATAAAGCAAAACCTTTATTAATCTCAATAAATATAGACACATGTCCGTAGTCATCCCTACATTATAGAGCTTTAGAAATCTGTTACCACAATGTGATAAATTGTCATTATGAACTTTGATCGTAATAAATTTACATATGTGGGTTTCCCAAACCCAACGTCCAGTTGGTAGTTTTTCATCTGTCATCTTGTGGCAAAAGAAAAAAAAGGCACACCACTGCATGTTTTTTATCGCTTGCAAATTACACAATATGAAACTGCTGTATGTACATTGTCCAAAAGAGGGTCCTGTAATTCAAATACATAAATAAAAACATACACTGGATGGAAATTGTGGTCTTTTTAGGTTTTTTTTTCTGACTTGCTGGTACCACTTACACAAGCCCTCGTTTTTCGCAGATAATGTAGACCAGACATGGCCGCGATAATAGGAAAAACCGCGCATTAGGATCACCCCTATTATTACTACCATACTACATGTTTTCGCACCTATACAAAAATACAAGTACACAAGTACAATTATCAAGAAGTGTATTTATTAAATTACAGTTCTAACTATATAAAGACTGTAATGTAGTAATACCTAAGTATAATCTCTCATCTCATTTTGTGAACCGCTTTATCCTCAGGGTCACCCTGAATCAGTGGCCAGCCGATTGTGTCCAATCAGCCTACCATGCATGTTTTTGGAATGTGGGAGGAAACCGGAGTACCCGGAGGAAAACCACGCAGGCCCGGAGAGAACATGCAAACTCCACACAGGTGGACGTGTCCTTGAAGGGGAGCCCCCTTTTTAGCGAGGTACAGCTTCGCATTTGGGATGAAACCGTTTTGTGAAGGCTTTCGCGATCCAGGCTCTCCGGTTAGTCATCCAGTAGACAGGCAGCAAGGCTTTGTTCTTGTTTTTTTTAAACCATGAGGATGGTCAAACTTGTTGATTAAGCCAGCAGCATCCCCAACAGCGATCCGTGTCAACCCTGGAACTTTCGGTTCATCTTTGAATAAGAATGTCTGGGAATGCATTCTCTCCATAAAGGCCAGTCTTATCCATGGTAAAAAACATTCTCTTCAGTTGTGTAAGGGAAATCTTCCTCGACGTACCGTGTTGCTGCCTGTTCCGGCCGGGTCCGGGTCGCAGGGCAGCTTTGACTTAGGCGTGAGTACTCTGAGGTGTCCGGGCACCTCTTTGTTTAGACTAAATGAAGGCTTTCGGGAGCATAGCTTACACTTAATTACAAGAAAGTATGATAATAATAATGTGCGTATAGCTAGAGGTGAGCAGAGCATTCTTGAATAGCAGGGCCAAACTTATACTTTGTTGCAGGAAAATGTACATAATGAAATGAAATGAGAAAAAAACTATATTCCTCCGGTTTATTATATATTTGTATATATCCTCATTTGCTTAATAAAACTTTGTTGCGGCTTTATTTTATTAATTTATTTTTGTGACAAACATTTTGTGATCAACATCAAAGGTGCCGTTCAAAGCGGCAGCCAGTTGCAGTAGCTCCCTAAACCCTCACTCGTATTCTGTGTTTTTTTACAGCTTTTTTACAGCTTATTTTATCCTTTATTTTTACGTTTTATTGTCTCTTAAGATTTTACTTTACTTTATATTTTATATTCCATACTTTAATGTTTTAAAACTTTACTTTCAAGACTACTCCAAGACTCAAGTTGTGTGAGAGGCAGTCTTTGATCTATTAGTTTTGTTTATCTTTGCAAATTCTGGACATTACATTTTTGACCCACTCAGCCATGCCTCCGCTGTTTTACACAAAGGATCAGCTGTTAGCGCTACGCAACACCTGGATGCCCCTGGACCTGGACCTCCCCGCGGAGTTAAAGAGGAAGAGAAGAGGATGCAGAGCTGGACAAAAATGTCAGCAGAGAAAGTGACGCTTCAGACCCAGCATTCCATCTATTATGGGGAACGTAAGATCTCTCCCCAATAAGATGGAAGAGCTAACGGCGCTTACCAAACTACAACGACAATATCGGAAAATCTGCATTATCTGCTTCACAGAGACCTGGCTGAAATAACTAACACCAGACTCTCTCGTCTCCTTGAATGGTTTTCAGCTGGTGAGGGCGGACAGAAATGCTGAGGAGAGCGGTAGGAAGAAAGGTGGGGGACCAGCTGTTTTTATTAATAGTAGATGGTGCAGCCCCGGGCGTATTACGGTGAAGGAGCAACTTTGCACTCAAGATAACGAGCTAGTAGCTGTTAGCATCAGGCCGTTTTACATCCCCCGGGAGTTCTCCCACGTTATCGTAATAACTGCGTATATACCTCCCTCCGCTGATGCGGCAGTCGCTCGCGAGCTGCTTCACGCTACTGTGTCCCGGCTGCAGACATCACACCCCCAGTCTCTCCTTCTTATCTCTGATCATTTTTACCATCCTTCCTTGGCTTCTACTCTCCCCACCTTCACTCAGTATGTGAAGTGCCACACCAGGGAACAAAAAATTCTGGACCTGCTGTATGCCAACACAAAGGAGACATACAGCTCAGTCCCCACTGGGCCGCTCAGACCACAACCTGGTCCATCTGATCGCCACTACATCCCTATGGTGAGCAAAATAAAACCTACCACAAGGATCATACAAAGATGGACCGAGGAGACCACCATGGTACTGAGGGACTGTTTTGAGACCACTGACTGGGAGGTGCTGTGCAATTCACATGGGAAAGACATTGACTGCTTGACCCACTGCATCACAGATTATATTAACTTCTGTGTTGAGAACATTGTACCCTCCAAGAAGGTCCATTGTTTCTCCAACAATAAGCCATGGGTCACCAGGGATCATTGGCCCCCCCTGAACAAGAAGAAGAGGGCTTTTAGGTCTGGGGAGAAAAAGAGTCTGAAAATGGTCCAGAAGGAGCTGAAGAGAGAGATAAGGAAAGGAAAGACCAGCTACAGGAGGAAGCTAGAGAACCAACTCCAGCGGCAACACCAAAGAGGTCTGGAGGAGCTTGAGGACCATTTCGGGCCATGGAAGCAACAGTGAGAGAGACCCGGAGTCCGGAGACAGGGAGTGGGCCAATGAACTGAATCAGTTCTTTAACAGATTCAGTCCTCAGTCCCAGCAACTCTCCCCCCTCTTTCTCCCCCTCTTCCACCGGTCTCTGCATTACTGTAGCTCTGGTGATAAAACAGCTATAGAAGATCAAGGCAAGGAAGTCTACCGGTCCAGAAGGCCTCAGCTCCAGACTTCAATGTGTTGTCTTCACGTAGACAAATTCAAAAAGGAAGTCACGTGAGTGGTACAACCAGGAAGTGCATACATAGCAGTCTAGTTTGTTATCCCTAGGTAAGAATGCGCGCCCTGAGCGAGCAATGGCAGGCACAAATTCGTTTTTTTTTCACGTTTTATGCAAGATACGTTTTTTTCTTGAATTTCATTCATAGATTCATAAATTTTGTTTAGCGTCTTATCTGTTTATCTTTTCTCAATTTTGAAATAATTGACTGTATTTGCCGCATTGTCTTGTGTTATGGCGTTTCGTCTTTGTCATTTTGCAGTTTCATCCATGTCAAATCTAATTTGTGCGCATATAAGCCATACCCTCAATTCAGTCATCATTTTTTTGAGCGACAAATACGGCATACGTTTATGCGGGAAAATACTGTATTTATTACTTTTTGAGCAGGTGGTGAATTAGAACAAATAAAACGTTTTTTATTGTATTATCCTGTTTTTGGTGTTTTTTCAGAGCTTGGTAACGGATTAATGTGTATTTAGTTCATTTTTCACTCATTCATTTTCTGAACCGCTTTGTCCTCACTAAGGTCGCGGGGGGTGCTAGAGCCTATCCCAGCTGACTTCAGGCCTGAGGCGGTGGACACCCTGTATCGGTGGTCAGCCGATCGCAGGGCACAAGCAGACGGACAACCATTCGCATTTACACATTCATCCCATTGTGGGAGGAAGCTGGATTACCCGGAGAAAACCCATGCAGGGCCGGAGAGAATATGCAAACTCCACACAGGTGGACTGACATGAATTTGAACCCAGGACCCCAGAGCTGTGAGATCGACATGCTAAAAACTCAAGCTTGGCTGCCATTATTTAGTTCATTTCTATGGGAAAAAATAATTTGAGATACGAGTAAATTGGCATACGAGCTCGGTCCCGGAACGCATTAGGCTCATATCTCAAGGTATGACTGTATTTATAGTCCGATGACAGCTGAAAGTGACAGTTGTCCTTAAATAATGGGCAGACCTAATGCACCACAAGTGTTTTGCACAACCCCCTCTGAATGGACACCTCATGGCGCAGAATGGTTTGAGCAGGGAGACGTGTAAAACAGGATGGACAGGTCATTGAGCTGGAGAGCTTCAACCTGACTGCTGTCAGATTCACCAAGCGTTCACTGCAGAGGGATCCACAAACTCTGGGCCTAACTTCCCAGGGTAGCCAGTTAGATGCAAATCCTGCATCGACCAATGTTTCCCAACCTTTTTTGAGCTGCAGCACATTTTTTTCATTTAAAATATCTCAAGGGACACCACCATCTGAAAATCTTTTAGTTTCAAACTATGTCACCTATATTAACAATAGTCATTCTCATCAAAGTTTTATCAGCAGGAGTCACATAATTATTCTAAAATCACTCGGCCCGGTGACGCCAGTGGTTATTGGATTGGATTGGATAACTTTATTCATCCCGTATTTGGGAAATTTCAGTGTGGCAGTAGCAAGAGGGTGATTAGACAGAATAACAAAGCAAAGGCACAAAGTACAAAGAAAATCAAAGTAAATGGGATCATTAAGAATCACCAAGTCAAATAATTAAGACAGAAAAACAGCAAGAACATAAAAGTGTGGACGGAGCTACCGCTGCCGGGTGCCACTTGAACAGCCGGCGCCATCTTGGTTGCGGTAGCTAACACGGATACAGACTCAAAAAGACATTGTAAAGTTGGACAAAAACTGGAACCACACACAGGAAGTCTTCCACAAGATGGGGAACTTCTGCAGACTGTGACCGAGGTAGAGAATATGCAGAGTCACTCTTCCAAGCTTATCCGCATAGTTGCTCAGTAGTCTGGTGCTGAAGACAACAGCAGCAGAGCAGGACTCCGCTTCCGGCCTGGTAAGCGCCGACAGCTCTTCCATCTTATCCCATGATGGAATGGTTGGTCAGAAGCGTCTGCCTCACAGCTCTGTGGTTCTGGTTTCAAATCCAGGTCACGTCCACCTGTGTGGAGTTTGCATGTTGCGTGGGTTTCCTCCGGGTACTCCGGTTTCCTCCCACATTCCAAAAACATGCATGGTAGGCTGATTGAACACTAAATTGCCCCTAGGTATAGGTGTGAGTGTGCATGGTTGTCCGTCCGCTTGTGCCCTGCGATCGGCTGGCCACCGATTCAGGGTGTCCCCCACCTCTGGCCGGAAGTCAGCTGGGATAGGCTCCAGCAATCCCAGTGACCCTAATGAGGATAAAGCGGTTCAGAAAATGAGATGAAATAATTTTTCACACTGACCTAATGTCACCAATAGTTGAAGTCTGCGGACCTTGAACAACCGGTTCGAGTGATGCAAAAATAAGTTATGTAATGTTTTTGATCGCATACTTTTATGACTTTTCTCCAAGTACAGACGCTCCCCTACTTACGAACATTCAACTTACGAACAACGGTACATACGAACATGTCTGCAAATTGCGTTTAAGTCCAAAAATGTTCGCAAGTCCAATTTTGTATTTCGCGTCTTTTTCGGAGTAGTACTTCTTTCCGCCGCTAATACCGACGCCTGGCGCTGTGAGAGCTCAGCTCACCCAGCATCTACCTTCTTCTTCGTTGCAATGCGGAAGTGCGTGAATGTATCTCCAGTGTGCAAAGAACCTTTTTCATTTGTATCATTAAATATCTCATGCATCCAATATTGAATATGGTTGGTAAAAAGCTAAAGGCTTCTATTGAGGGAGTTGCAAGGAAGAGGCAAGCCATTTCATTTGAAACGAGTGGCAATAATAACGAAGCTTGATGCGCGTCAGAAAGTGGTGAGCGTTGCACATTCAGTACCATTTATAAACAGAAAGATCGAGCAGCAGGACCCAAATATTGAACGTTGCACAAAGTTTGCAAATCAATTGAATGATGCCATACAGTGCTACTGCATCATTTATGATGAAAAAAAGAAGAAAACTGTGCAATCGTCATTAGGTCGCTTCTTTTGGCCAGTTTCTAATACATAAATCTATCTCTCTACAGTACTGTACATATTCTCTCCATTTTATTAAATGTTTTTTTTTTCAGTACAAACCAATGCGTGTTACTTATACAAGCCTTAAACATACAAATGCACTTATATAAACCTTCAATATACTTATATAGGCCTTAAACATAAATTATAATACAAAATATAGCACTAAATCAACTTACAAACAAATTCAACTTATGAACAATCGCTCGGAACCAATTGCGTTCGTAAGTTGAGGAGTGTCTGTATTACTTAAATCTCCTAATATTACGCAAAAAAATGTTGTGCTCACACAGACTTTACATCGCCAAAAGTTGATGCCCTAGAAACCAAACAACTTCCGGTCCATGTTAAAGAAAAATATTGAATTGAATTAAATGCTTTTATTGTCATTATACAAGTATAATGAGAGTTAAAGCTTTTACCACATAGTGCACAAATAAGAACAGACAGACAAATAAAAAACAATAAATAAGTAGTCCAAGTGAGGTCAGCAGAGTGAAGCGGGCTTGTTCCGTTTGAAGTGCAGGATGAGTTCCATGGTTTATGGAGATGTTCAGCGCCAAGTCGCACCACTCGCTAAGTCTATGGACGCAACAACAAACAAGCAGACACAGAAAATCAATATACAGTAGAGATAAATAATCACTAAATAATCAATAAATAAGAAATAAATATGTAGTCCAAGTGAGGTCAGCAGAGCAGAGCGGGCTTGTTCCATCAGAAGTCCAGGATGGGTTCCACGGTTTTGGAGACATTCAGCGCCTAGTAGCACCACTTGCTGAGTCTATAGACACAACTACAAACAAGCAACAAAATGACTGTTTCAGAATTTGAATCTTGTAATAGTATAATCTATAATTTAACGTTCAACATATTTTGATTTTAACCTTTCAATAGTTCAATTTTAATCTCGTCATATACATATAAATTTTTCTCTCTGAATATTACATTTTATGACTTCTTGAAATATCCCATGGCACACCTGACCATTGCTCACAGCACACCAGTATGCCGTGGCACAGTGGTTGGGAAACACTGGCATAGACAACCAGGCCATCTTGTCTGGACAACAGACCTGGGCGGGCCTCCTGGGACGGTTGCAAGCCTGCAGTTATGAGGTTCCGTACGGACAAGCGCTGCCCTAGTCTCCCTCTGAACAAAGTGAGCCCGTCGAAGGTGGACGTGCACTAATGAAATCGCCACTCCAGCCTCCTGACTAGGGAAGAATGGTGGAGGTCCATAGTTGCTTATGAATGCTGATCTTCCGGTGGTTGAACAGGGAATGGTTTTGTACGCATACTCCACCAATGGGAGCTGCGACAACCAGGTGTAATTGGCAAATGCAGCGAAGATTCCCATCCAAATCCCGGCCAGACTGAACAGGCCAAGACTTACTCCATGACGTCCTTGCACATGACCAACCACCAAAACCTCTGAGCCATTAGGAAGAACCTGCAGGACACACCTGTGTGGCTGCCAAACTTGGACAAGTGGCCCCCTTTGAGGACTCCTGCACGCTGAGCCTCCGGGATGGTTGGCCATTGGTATTCCAAGTTCTTATGGTTGGTGAGAATCTGGAAGAGCACCTACTCCCCTGTGGAGGTAGAGTTTTGGCAAAAACTAGCTGTAGGTTTTGATATTTGGGTGGAAGATTTGCCAAACTAACCAGTATAAAAGCCGTCTGTGCTTAACTGACAAGATGCGGACATCAAACAGTGAGGATAGCAAAACGTGCTCCAAGTCACCACTTGCGATAGAGAAAGGGGAGACTTCGGCGCGGAAACCTTCTAAGCGAGTCGTGGCTGGTTCGATAACTTGAAAAAAAGAACTGGGATACACTCGGTTAAGAAGCATGGGGAAGCAGCTAGTTCCGACTCAAACGCCTTTGCCTCGGTTATGGCACAAGGTTACACCCATTTTTAAGTGTGTGTATAGTAAGCGTAGTTCATTTAAGTTACATTTAAAGTTTATGTTATGTTACATAGGGCGGCCCTGTGGAGCGAGTGGTTAGTGTGTCGGCCTCACAGCTCTGGGGTCCTGGGTTCAAATCTAGGTCACGTCCACCTGTGTGCAGTTTGCATGTTCTCCCTGGGCCTGCGTGGGTTTCCTCCGGGTACTCGGGTTTCCTCCCACATTCCAAAAACATGCATGGCAGGCTTTAGGACTCTAAATTGCCCCTGGGTATGGGTGTGAGTGCGCATGGTTGTCAGTCTCCTTGTGCCCTGCGATTGGCTAGCCACCAATTGGGGTTGGCTCCAGCACCCCTGCGACCCTAATGAGGATGAAGCGGTTCAGAAAATGAGTTGACTTGAGTTATGTTACGTAGTGTCACAAAAGTGTAGCGAACCGATCGTGTTCCCGTCAAGTCTCTCTCCTTCTCTACCGAACACCACCGTTCGCCGCTTCTGTCTGTTTCCAACTCCATACAGTACTGTACATAATAAAGTCACATTTAATTCCAGATCATAACCACTAGGTAGGTATTTGTCAATTTGTGAGTGTAGGTGGTGAATTAGAACAATTAAAAACATGTTTTTCTATTGTAATTTCCTATTTTCAGGTATTTTTTTCAGAGGGTGGGAATGGATTAATCGGCATTTAGTTATTTAATATGCGAAAAATTGTTTTGAGATGAGTGAATTGAGATACGAGCTTGGTCCCCGAACGCATCAAGCTCGTATCTCAAGGATATTACTGTAGATGCTTTTGCCAGCAATGAAGAACAGTATTTGCAAGCATAACTTTTATATGACTTTTGGATGACCTGCGAAGGCGAAGTGTCTACACTCATGAAGCAAGAATTGTTTAGGGAACTAAACTGATGACCATTGCAAAATGCATGTAATGCGCGCGCGCACGCGCGCGCGCACGCGCGCACGCACGCACGCACGCACGCACGCACGCACGCACGCACGCACGCACGCACGCACGCACGCACGCACGCACGCACGCACACACACACACACAACACACACATTTCAGACATCCAAGCTGCTTGCTCAAACCCCTCCCCTTTAGAGTTTGGACGTTTAGTATTTAGGGTTGTGAAGAAATAAAAGGATCGACGGAGCTATCGTAAAAAAAAAAAGATGGCAGAAAGTCGACGGCTGGTCTCTCCTCAACAGAATAAGAGCGTCTTGCTTCTTTATTTTTGCATGCTTACAAATGTCTAATTGGTGATCCCTACATTAACCATGCATTTTTTCCCTCTTTTGTTTTCTTTCCTCAATGCAGATGATACTCATCTTCTGACAGGACTAAACATAGAGGAGATTTATCCGGAGACAAGCAGTTTTATCACTTACGATGGCTCAATTACCATCCCTCCATGTTTTGAAACTGCGACGTGGATCCTGATGAATAAACCAGTTTACGTCACACGCATGCAGGTGAAGATGAATTAGCTACAAGCTCAGAAATACAGACAGATTAGAACTCATGATTCTGGCCAAGCGGTAAAAACTGAAGAGATCAAATCCAAAAGCAGTCAAGCGCTTTAAATGCCTACAAGAAGAAAGCCATAACATAAATGTTCAATGGTGCATTTCCTAAATGTAGAAAACAAAGATGACTGTGAATATTCTCTTTCATTGAGGACATTTCAATCTCAGAGCATTGAATCGATCGGAAATGTACGTTTGTCATTGATTTGGTGCCAGAAACAGATGAGAGCCCTCCTTTTCATGTTCTCCAAGAACAAGTTTGCCAAAGCAGAGGATATTGGGAGCCCATTGTACATCCATGTTTTTGTCTTTAAAATTAATTCATTTATTCATCTTTCGTAACACATTCTCCCAAGTGATTGCAGGAGCCAATGTCAGTGGATTTTGGGCAAAAGGGAGATTAGCCCTTAGGCTGATTGCCAGTCAGCCATAGGGCACACAGAGAGACAGATGACCATTCATATGTGCAATCAGACTACCACCAAGGGTGAATTGATTCCATGCTTGCTCACACCGAAGTCAGGCGAGTGATCCCCTTGTAGTGAGACACGGTGCCAGCAAATTGGCATATTTGCTCCAGATTATAATTGTCTTTATTTCAGACGCTGAGGACGTATTCACATAAGGAAAGTTCAAAGACCTGACTTTTTTGGTGCAATTTTTCACTATATCAATTTTTGAAAACGATCCAAGATTGACAAAAAACCTGTGCAGATGCAAGCCTCATTCAGTTATTGACCAAATTGGTCTGGGTGGGGTAACATGTTAAAATACAGAATTAATCATGGAGCTCCAGCTTGGAGCGCTAATGTTCATAATGATATGGTTCATCCAACTACTGTTAGGCCTAGGGCCAGAATGGTGGGTGGTTGCGACTGTCATCCAATTGCAGGTCCAGCACCTGATGAACTAAGCAGTGGCAGGTGCTGCTCATCACAATCACGGAGCTATTTAAGTCACCCAGAGCTGGACCACGGCACTGGATCGTCTTAATAAGTTCAGTGACCTTGACCACACTCAAGACCACGGACCACGATCACGACCACGCACCTCGTACCTTTGCTTTGGACCCCTCTACGGACCTGTCGGCTATTGATCTCTTTGCTACGCAAGACGACGCCACTACGCTTCTTCCCTTGTACCGTCACCAGGCCCTACCCAACAAACACTTAAAATAAAGAGAAATCGCCACGAGCAAAGCTGTCTTTGTGCCTGCTTTGGGCCCTCTGCCCAAAGATCGTAACAACTACAAGCATTTGGGCACATTTGGTCAATCAAAGGGTGTTGATGCAATGTGGATTTTATGTGTAAATATTTTTTAGATATTCTAACTCCTCATCACTCCATATAAAATGGTTAGCCGGCATACTGCTAATCAAACATTTCCTATAATGCCTGTTGCTACAGAAGCCTCTTAGTACATTCAAATGGGTGTGTGATTTGTCTCACTGTTTCCACAGCATTCATTCATTCATTTCTTTTAGAGTTTCTGAAGGAAAGAGACAGACAGATGCGACAATCATTTCAAGTGTAGCTGGTTATTTTAATCCAGGCAACACGGAATGACTAAGTGTTGGAATAATGATTAATACCAGTAAATCATTATTAGTAATATTTAATTGAAATTGGAAGACATCTTTCACATATCTGGTTACAACTTGCAAGGAGATACATTCGTAACGCCACTTCATTCCTGAGCATTTCTGACGTGCAGTCTCCTCTTCTTTGTATTTAGTTGGACATAACTGAAAACATTTAATGTAATCTGATTCAAAACAATTGCATAAGGTAACCGAATAGCACCCTTGAGGCCGGCGTCCCAGTCAAAACAATTTATGAGTCCTTCGTAGATCATTGCGAACTTGCATCTGGGTGTCTGGGTTGCGAGGTCTATCTCCCAGTAAACAGTCCTTGGAGGGTGAGATGTTATGTCAACAAGCTCCAGCAGGGTGACCTCGAGTTTGCCCCAGTCTCAAATTAAAGACACTCTTATACAAAAGTAATTAAAATGCATACATCTATAATATTATCATGAATTAATTCATAGCCTTATTACTTATTAAAATGCTTACAAAACATATAGAAACATCCCATAATAAATCCAACACTAAGCCTCTTATACCAAACAGACTGGACAATCTATACACAAAATTGCAACCTGTGATTGATTTTTGTGTCTTTTTTCCCTCTGAGTGGCTTCTCCCTGAGATTTCCAATTGATTTCACCTGTTGTTGCCCACCCCTTGTGTCTTTTCCTATTCGCTGTCTCTCGTGTCACCCACCTGTTACTCATTTTCTCGTCAATCCTTATGTTTATTTAAACAGTTAGGCCATGTCCATAACCAGCAGGGCTTTTTTAAAATGATCATTTTACCCCATTGTTACGAAAGAAAATGTTTACATCCACACAATCTTGTTCGTTTGACAAATGTCAGCCACACAAAGGCAAAGTGGCGTTTCATGCCTGTTTTCACCTGCGTGCCAAATCTTTGACCGTTAAAACCGGACTTTTGACAATGTTGACAATTTATCGCGAATTATCGCAAATAGCAAGGAAAGTATTGTTGTTTCGGTTTTAGCATTTAATAAGAAGCAGGTTATTTTATAAAAGCATCTATGTGCTCATCACGCAAGTAAGAATACAAAAGGCAGATATTTGGCTAGCTTTGCTAATGCCTAGTAGAGGGAATATAATTACACTGTTTACCAATTGTGTTTCACTTTTTTTCACAACTTAGAAACACACAGTTGTTTTCCCCAAATTATATTCCTACTGTTTAATATACATTTATAATTTAAATGAAAGAAGAAAAGATTAGCAACAACCTGGAATCACAAAAAAACATTTTACAAAATATATACAGTCCTGCCTATACTTAAGAAAGTTTCAGGTTACAAAAATGTTATATGCAAATTCCAGCGGCACAGGGCACATCTTCATATGCTCTATTTATTTTAAGACATTAATAAATCATTTCCTTATAATTTTCTCTCATTTTTGTGTGTTTTCTAACATCTTTCATGCAAAATTGGGATACTTTAACCAATTTTAAAGAGTTTAGTAGGTAGTTATGTGATGACCGTGGAACGAATTAGAGAATTTACATATAAAGTACACCTCTACCTCTCTACATTTTCAAGTTACGAAAAAGTTCTTGGAACCAATTAATTTCGTAAGTAGAGGTATGACTGTATTAATAAAAAAGGACCAATTTCAGGTTTATTTAGTTATTATTATAGCCATCTGATGTGGTAGTGGTTCATTCTCCTGACTTAAGTCCGAGGAGCGTGGGATCAATTCCCGATCAGTGGTGTTATGATTGTGAGTGAAAATGATTTTCTGTGTGCCATACGACTAGCTGGCAACCACTTTAGGGTGTAGTCCGCATTTCGCCCAAGTCAGCCGGGATAGATTCCAGTACCCACAACCCCAATCAGGATAAGTTGAAAATGAAGAAATAAATGAATGTTCTCATTATTAGCCTGCCAGACATTGAAATTTGTTCTCCACCACCTATCTTGGTCAGCAGCACTAATGTTCTCCTCTACTTCTTTTTCCCAGATGCACTCCTTGCGCCTACTGAGCCAAAATCAACCATCTCAGATCTTCTTGAGCATGAGTGATAATGTTCGTCCAATTCAACCACTGATTAACCGTTGCATCCGCACAAATATCAACTTCAGCATGCAGAGCAAAGATTGTCCAAACAATAGAGTTCATAAACTTCAGTATAGAGGTAACTGGTTAAATTAATGAAGCAATAACAAAAATTACCTAACTAAGTTGAAAAAAATGCAGCCCCACTTTATTGTCATATGATACAGGGCTGCCAACTACTCCGGAATTTCAGCAGTTTCTCCGGAAATGCAATGCAAACACCGGGACTCCAGACAACCTCCCTAAACTCCGGAAATCCCCAAAAATGTTCACATTTTTTTTGAAGCAACCATTTCGGAAAAGTCCCAAATTTCCAATTTAATTGCCTCAAAATTCTCATCATCGCTACGGCTTCGGCCATCTTGATTCAACTCCACTGTAAACCGGAAGAATTCAGTAACACGAGTGAATTGTGAATCATCCGAGTTACAAGATCTGACAAATGATTCGTCTTGTGCGACTTCAGCGTGGCAAACTATTCGGAATCGATTACATAGGTGGCCTCTATCACTTTAACATTTACGTTTTTGTTTTTGTTCATAAGGGAAGTACGTATCATTAAGGCTAAACCACCAGTCTTTTGTTTTGAAACAAATCCTATCATGTGTTGTGCTAATCTAAAGGAAGTAGGAGTACTACACAGCACTGGTAAGTCTTATGCCTGCTCGGGTGCAAAATGGATGGCAATTTGGATGAAACTTCTAATAAGACACTCGCAGAAGTCTATTGATTTATATTCGACGAAATATCCCATGTTGAAGCCGTCTCCAAAAAGACCGACATTTGTACATTGCACAACATGCAAGTGCAACTTCAGCGTGACACATGTTGGAATCACTGACTGTAAAACGCACGAAGAAGGACCCAAACACAAAGATAAACTTATTTTCACTATGCTGTACTTTATCAATAGTTTGCAAAAACACAATATTTCAATTAATGTAAAAACATGATAATAACAGTTTGATTTAAATTGTCCTATGCATAATTTATATCAATTTTGTGTGAATTGCATTCACTCCGCAAATACTCTGGAAATGGGACAAGGGTACTCCTGAAATGGGGTCGATGGAGGTTGGCAGCTCTGCATATGACTTTACTAGTGTTGCTCTGTGAGCACTATAACTGGGCCTTCGGCTATGCCATTACTGTACATCCTCAAAAGAGAAAAGCACCATCACAATGAATTGAACTTGCACAATTTCAAACCAATGTTTGTTTTGATGGTGGACGCAGACGCTTTATAGTTGTGGTCTATGGAAGAGTGCTGTGTTCTGACACTAGTGCAATCTATGGGACTGCACAGGTTTAAAACACTTAATTTTCCTACCCTGGAGTTTGCCCCTTGCTCACTACATGTCACAATTTTAGGACAAGCTTACTTGATTACTATTGGCGTTTCTTTTTCTTGACCTCGTGACTACTATGCCGCGTGCGTTTCTGTTCTGGAGGGTTTTTGGAAGACAGATGGAGACACAAAGTGAAGCCCTCAGGGTCAATTCTCACGCCAGCGTGGCTCTATTGCTAGAAGGGCACCTTTTTGATACCTGACTCCCATTTATATTATTTTCCATTAGGCTAAAGTGTGCGTTAATTTGAATATCAGTTTAGAAGAAACTTTCAAAATATGGAGTTTTCTCCTAAGACCAGCTGGTCCAGACAATTGAACTGTCCCCCCCACCCCCTCACTCGGGGGTCAAGAACAGTTTTATGATACCAGTCCCCCTGCTAAGCTTTGAAATGTCATCACAACTTGTAAAACAAAGGAACAACTGTTGTGAAAGCAAACACCATGGCCACATAAGGGAAGTCACACATACATGACAAGCTACGCAACCCAAGTGACAATACAAGCAAGACTCTTTGATCAGCATGCGGGAAGCCAAATGGGCCACAGAGTGTGAGTTTATACAGTTGAGTACGTAACATTACTTAGACCAACAAGACTCAAAAACAGCTTCAAACCCACATCTCATAATTCAACTTGTTCTAATACCCACAAATACCTGTACTTTGAGATGTGCTAACTGACTAGTTCATAAAAATGTAATGTAAAAGCACTTGATTTGGCTACTTCTCAGGCTTAGAGACTTATACTGATAATAACACTAGATTAGTAAGGTATTATTATGTAATGTTTGGTGTGTTTCTGGCTTTTTCAGTGAATGGATGGTTACAAAATTAGGATCCTTCCGCAGAGAAAAATGGCAGTGATAAGAGAAAACGAAGCAATGGACGGCAGTTGTGGAAACAGACACATCCTTTTTACTGCTTGCAAGATAATTTGAAGGAATTGTACATCAGCAAAATGTCTTTATTGTGTCCAAAAGTATGTAAACATCTATAGTGACTCTTTTTTATACTAGAAATGCATTTTACATACACGGAATACAGGGTTCCTGTGAATGCTTGAAAAGTTTTTAAAGCATTGAATTTTATAACATCATCATTAATACCAAAACTCAAAATATTGAACAAATATGGCAACATCCTCATATGCGATACCAAGCATGACCAAAAAATGACAGTCAAAACAATGAAATTCAGCGACAATCTTGACCTCTTAAATGTTTATTTTGTAGTCACAATAAAACCGATATGTTTAAAACTTCCTGATTCTCTATGTTCATAATGTGGCTCAACTTCAAGGGCATATTCTGCGTGACTTTTAACAACGACTGGAACAGGACTTAACGTCCCATATTTATTTTTTCTTTCAATTTTGGTTCATTGTCGAATATATTTTAAATTCAAATTCAAACTTTAAAAGTCTTGAATCCATTATGTTTTGAGTTTGGTGGAGCCCTGTAGTAGCTAAATCTGGCGAAAATCCTGTGACTAAAGTGTGACAAACTCAACTAATAAATACAGGAAAAATATTTAAGATTTTTGAGAACAGAACCTCTTTCCCTATATGAAATATATATGTATCCTTCATTCATCTTCTGGACCGTTATTCCACACAAGGGTCGCAGAGTATTGGAGGTGGAGCCTATCCCAGCCAAACACGGGCACCAGACGAGTGGGTTGGGGGGGACACGCCGAAATGGTTGCCAGCCAATCGCAGGGCACGCAATGAAATGGACAACCACTCACGCTCACAATCACGTAACATTACATAAACATACATTTAAAGTAAATAAAGGGTTCTGGTGGTGTTGAAGGGTCCCCTTTTTCAGATGCTTGTTTTGCTTTTAAATTCTAACCCTTCCGCTGGCTTTTTTTTGCATATTATCGACTCGGTAACGCTATCTCCCTATAACTGTTTATCTATTATCCATATTAAAATAAGGCTCTCCATCTCGTTATGAATGTCACTGCACAGTTTGTAAATTATGGTTAGTCCTTTGGAAGGCTTAATTTCCTTAATAGCGTCCTTCTGCTTCAGGATGGTGCATATTGTCAAAGTACGCCTCGCGTATTCGTGAACCAGCTCAGTCACGCGTACACCACTCATGTTTTTCGATTATTTCGTGCTTGAAATCGATTGTCATCATGCACCTTTTCTTCGCACTACCCTTCATTGCTTTGGACCCATTGTTTTTCCCTTAATTCTGCACTGACTAATGCAAAAAACATGGGAAAAATGCAACCCTCCGCCCACTGCTCGTAGATATCTTTACACGAGGGAGATGCGTCGAGAAAGACAGTGCACTGTTATCATAAGCAGCCTCTCACATCTCGGCCACCTGTCTGTCTCGTATGCTCGTATCTCAAGGCAAATATTTGCTCTGAATTTTCTTCGTATCTCAGATTTCTCGTATGTTGGGGCACTCG
The DNA here is from genome assembly GCF_051989625.1 of Stigmatopora argus. Lineage (NCBI taxonomy): Eukaryota > Metazoa > Chordata > Actinopteri > Syngnathiformes > Syngnathidae > Stigmatopora > Stigmatopora argus. Next base: position 1,388,514 of record NC_135404.1, read on the forward strand.
TATGTCAAGGTATGACTGTGATATGGTTATTTAAATCATCTGAAAATATTTTGTAGCATTTGCCTTGTTCCCTCATGTGTAGGGGTTCACTCGCCTGCATTTGGTGCAGGCAAGAAGCGGGCTCAATTCCCACGGGGTGGTGGTATGATTGTGAATGCGCATGGTCGTTTGTCTGTGTGCCTTACGGCAGACTAGCGACCAGTTGAGGGTATAGTCTGCCTTTAGCCCCAAGTCAGGTGGGATAGGCTCTGGCAACCAGTGCAACCCATATGAGGATGCATGGTACGGAAGATGAATGAATGAATAAATAATGGTGTGCAATGGAGGAAAAATACTGGAAAACCTGCACAATGTTTCTCAATTCATCTCATCTCATTTTCTGAACCGCTTAATCCTCACTAGGGTCACAGGGGCTGCTGGAGCCTATCCCAGTTGACTCCGGGCCAGAGGCAAGGGACACAGGGAGGCAGACAACCATTCAAGCTCACACTCATACCTAAGGCCAATTTAGAGTGTCCAATCAGCCTACCAGGCATGTCTTTGGAATGTGGGAGGGAACCGGACTACTCAGAGAAAACCCACGCACGCCCAGGGAGAACATGCAAACTCCACACAGGTGGACCGACCTGGATTTGAACCCAGGTCTCCCACTGTGAGGCCGAAGCACTAACCACTTGCGCTGTCGGGCCACCCAGTACGGAAGAATGATTAAGTAATGGTGTGCAATGGAGGAAAAATACTGGAAAACCTGCACAATTTTTGCCTTTATAATCTTATTTCGGCGAGGTTAACAAGTCTGATCGTTTTGCGACTTCAGTGCATCATAGGGGTTTAGAAATTATTCTTAAAAAAATTAAAATGAAACATTTGTTGTTTCATGTTTAAGTTCGAAAGATGCCTCAGTATGCCAAACAAACACTAGGGCAAGTGACACTTAGGTTATGAGGATAGAGAAGTTGACATAGTAAATACTGCTAAACACAGGAACCCCCCGCCACTCCCCCCCCAAAAAAAAATCAGCATATTAAACACAAGTCAAAACCGCTGAGCGTGACGTGTAACAAACTGTAAATTTACTTCATTAATGGCCATTTGAAGGAAAACTAGGACTGCAAGCAGTACTGAACCAACCTGAGATCCTCCTACGCATGTCAAACCTCTGGCAAGTCAGACATCCCATGTCCCGACCCGATTCAGCTAGGAGTTTCAAAATCGCTTGTTCGCACAAAGGCGCTTGTAGAAGAAATTAGAGTGGATGGCATTAAACTCGAAGCCAACGCCGCGCTACCAAACCTGATACAAGCTCCCAGTTGGCCCTCTGGGAAGATGCGTGCAAAGTTTTGTGGCCGTACGTGCTTCTTAACAGCAAGAAAAAAAACTGCTTCCTCTGACAAAGACTGGATCGCGACGGCAACAGACACTGACACGTTGACATATATTGGTGGTAAAAAGTTAACATTGACTTGTAAAGACCTGTCTTGAGTTTCCAGTTATTTCGACAAATCTATTTTTTCTATGATAGAATGCGATACCGTATTTACTCGCATATAAGCCGCATTTGTTGTTAAAAAAATTAGGACTGAATCGAGGGTACGGCTTATATGCGCATAAAAAGACGACATGCACGAAACTGCAAGGTGACAAAGCCGTAACACCATAAGACAAGACAATGCGGCCGATACGGTCATATATTTCAAAATAGAGAAAAGAGATATAAATAATTACAGTAATCCCCCGATTATCGCGGCTTCAACTAACTTTTTTTTCTGGGGGAAATTTTCTTTTGGTAATTAATTTTTTTTGTAAGTTCATAAAAATGTGAAAATCCACGCAGAAACTCGCAAGCAGAAGCCACTCCCCTGTCCTTCGCTTGCTACTAGAACTCAGCACTGAAGTAAAAAACAACAACATTTTTTTAAAGTTCATAAAAATGTGAAAAAACATGCTGAAACTCGCAAGCGGAAGACACTCCCCTATTCACCCCTTGCTACTAGAACTCAGCACTGAAGTTAAAAAATATATATTTTTTAAAGTTCATAAAAATGTGAAAATCTACGGTGAAATCCGCAAGCGGAAGCCAGTCCCCTGTCCTCCGCTTACTACGACCAAGCACTGAAGTAATAATAATAATAATAATAATAATCGGACATAGGCCATGTCGTCATTACCACAACACAAAAAAGCCTACTTGTCATCACACGCAGAAACTGCGTGTGACGAAATTGATGGTGCTTCTCCATAAGCTACGTTTAATCGGCAAAAGACCTAAATAAGTGTAAGTTACGGACTTGTAATTTGTCATTCCGCTGTTGTGGATACAGGTCGCTTACCTCTCGATTACATACAGGTCGCTTACCTCTCGATTACCGCACACTGTCTGCCACTTACCTTCCTTCAAGTCAGCTAGTAGGAGGCAGATCACCAACCAAACATCTATTCATATGCCGCAGAAGGGAATGTGTGTATGTTAGCGCGAGTTTAGATGTCTGATGGATGTGGGGAAAAAACTGTCCTTAAGCCTATTTGTCCGAGCTTTGTGGGACCTATAGCGTCTGCCAGAGGGCAGCAGCTGGAACAGATTGTGACCAGGGTGGTAAGGGTCCCCTATGATGTGCTTGGCTCTGCTGAGGTAACGCGGGCTGGCAATGTCTTCAAGTGAGGGCAGAGAGCAGCCGACAATCCTCTGGGCAGTGTTAATCACTTTCTGCATGGCCTTTTTGTCTGCCGCCGTGCTTCCAGCGTACCACACTGTGATGCCGTACGCCAGGATGCTCTCTACAGTGGTTCTATAGAAGGTTCTCAGAAGATTGGAGCCCAAGTTGTTCTTCCTGAGTACCCTGAGGAAATGGAGTCGTGTCTGAGCCTTCTTCACCACTGCCGTGGTGTTTGTAGACCATGAGAGCTTGTCCGTGACGTGGACCCCCAGGAATTTAAAGGACTGGACCCTGTCTACACATACTCCATTTATGAGGAGTGGGGCCAGATCTGTGCCGTGTTTGCGAAAGTCCAAGATTATTTCTTTAGTTTTCGTGGTGTTCAGTGTGAGATTGTTCACCGAGCACCACGAAGACAAATTGTTGACCTCATCTCTGTAAGCCGACTCATCCCCTCCTGAGATGAGTCCGACCACAGTGGTGTCGTCAGCGAATTTGATGATGGCGTTAGACTGGTGGGTGGGTGCACAGTCGTAGGTGTACAGGGAGTACAGAAGAGGACTCAGTACACAGCCTTGAGGGGAGCCAGTGCTTAGTGTAATGGAGGAAGAGATGTGGGGACCAAGTCTAACAGTCTGTGGGCGGTTGGTCAAGAAGTCCTTTATCCAGCAGCAGATTGAAGAGGATAGTCCAAGGTGGGAGAGTTTGTCAGTCAGAATGTCCGGTTTTATGGTATTGAAGGCTGAGCTGTAGTCAATGAAGAGCATCCTCACGTAGTTCCCAGGGTGTTCCAGATGGCTCAGTGCTGTATGAAGAGCAATGGCAATAGCATCATCAGTGGACCTGTTTGCCCTATAAGCAAACTGGTGAGGGTCAATTGAGGGAGAGATTGTATTCCTGATATGGCGGGCTACCAACTTTTCAAAGCACTTCATGATCACAGGCGTGAGGGCAACAGGCCTATAATCATTCATGCTGCCAATGGTTGGCTTTTTGGGGACAGGGATGATGGTGGCAGATTTCAGACAAGATGGAATGATGGATAGTTGCAGGGAACAATTGAAAATATTTGTGAAGACTCCAGCCAGCTGGTCAGCACAGGCTTTGAGCACCTTCCCAGGTACTCCGTCAGGGCCCGCAGCCTTCCTGGTGTTCACAGACCGCATTACCAGTCTCACTTCCTGTTCCCGGAACGTCAGTGTATTGCTGCAGGGTGGTGGTGGGGGTGTTGAGACTGGGCCTGATTTGTCAGTCTCAAAGCGGGCAAAGAAACGGTTCAAATTCTCCGCTAGTGAGGCATCTGCATTAACAGACATAGTATTGTTGTTGTAGTTGGTAAGTCGGGCCAAGTTTTTATTGTCTTTATTTGTGGCGTTGTTTGCCTCCGGAGTGGAGTGTAAGCGGGGGTGAGAGATAGGCAGAGGTGATCTGATCCAGCTAGGTGGGGTAGGGAAGTGGCTTTATAAGCATGTTTGATGTTAGAATAGACATGGTCAAGAGTTTTGTCTCCTCTAGTATTACAATTTACGTATTGAATAAACTTAGGTAAAACAGTCTTTAAACACGCCTTGTTGAAATCACCAGCGACAATAAAAACTCCATCGGGGTGAGCAAGCTGTTGTTTGTTAACAGCCGCTAGCAGGAGGTTAAGTGCCGTGTTAACGTTAGCATTCGGAGGTATATAGATAGCCGTTGCTATGACAACGTTAAGCTCTCTTGGAAGATAATAGGGCCTACATCGTATTGCTAATAACTCTAAATCCGGGGAACAGTGAGTGTCAATAATTTTACTGTCGCAACACCATTCATTATGTACATACATGCACAGTCCACCGCCCTTGCTTTTGCCTGTTAATACTTTAGAACGGTCGTTGCGAAAAAGCGTTCGGCTAGCTAGCGATACCGCCGCGTCGGGGATATGCGGGTGTAGCCACGTTTCGGAGATGATAATAATATTACAGTTTCTAACAAAGCTGTTGGTAGCAATACGAAGTTCCAACTCATCCATTTTGTGGGTGATGGATCGGGCGTTGGTCAAAAGGATACTTGGAAGCGGAGCTCGGTGTGGTTGTTGTTTCAGCTTAGCAGCAAGCCCCCCCCGGCATCCTCGCTTCTGTTTCCTGTCCCTTCGCCGCCTGCGACGTGCTTTTGGTGGGCTGGCTAGCCACGGAGATCCCGGAGAGTGTGTTAAGAAATCGGATGTATCGCATATCCTTCGGATAGTGAGTAAATCCTGGCGACTGTAAGATAACGAACGACACCGAACTGGAGAGCTTAGAGCCGCAGCGTCAGTGCGCGCCGCCATCTTGCATAAAAAAAAAATCAAAAAAAAAAAAAATGTTTATTTTATTTTTTTTAATAGGGGTGACCCTACTTCGCGGTTTTTCATTTATAACGGCCACGTCTGGTCTACATTAACCGCGATAATCGAGGGATTACTGGATTAGGCAATTTCACAAAAAACATGAATCTATTTTAATTGTTTATTTTCACCAGGGAATCCAATTTAACAGCTCAATATTCACAAATAAACATTTATGACATTCAAAAAAAATCAGTGACCAATACAGCCATCTTTCTTTGCACGGACACTCAAAAGTCTGCCATCCATGGATTCTGTCAGTGTTTTGATCTGTTCACAACATTGCGTGCAGTAGCAATCGCCACGTCACAGACACTGTTCAGAGAGGTGTACTGTTTTTTTCTCCTTGTAAAGCTCACATTTGATGAGGCACCACAGGTTATTTCTGGGGTTCAGATAAGGTGAACAAGAAGGCCATGTCAGTTTTTTTCTTTTTTTAGGCCCTTTCTTGCCAGCCACGCTGTAGAGTACTTGGATGTGTTTGATGCAGCTTTGTCCCGCATGGAAATTATGTTTTTCTTGAAGGATGCAGACTTCTTCATGTACCACTGCTTGAAGAAGTTGTCTTCCAGAAACTGGCTGTAGGACTGGGAGTTGAGATTGCCTCCATCCTCAACCCAAAAAGGCCCTACAAGGTCATCTTTGATGATACCAGTACCCCACCTCCACTTTCCTGGTGTCTGAATCGGACTCGAGCTCTCTGCCCTTTACCTATCCAGGCACGGGCCCATCCATCTGGCCCATCAAGATTCACCATATTTCATCATTTCATAAAGCCTTAGAAAAATCAGTCTTGAGATATTTCTCGGCACAGTCTTGACGTTTCAACTTGTGTGTTGTTCAGTGATGGTTGTTTTTCAGCCTTTCTTACCTTGGCAATGTCTCTGAGTATTGCACACCTTGTGCTTTTAAGCATTCCAGTGATGTCGCAGCTGTGAGATTTGGCAAAAGGGATCCAGGCAGATCCACACTTGACATTTATTAATCAGTTCACGTGCAGTTATTTTTCGCCTTGGTTTTTCCACACACTTCTTGCGATCATGTTGACTATTTTGAATGAAACACTTGATTGTTCAATGATCACACTTCAGAAGTTTGGCAATTTTAAGAGTGCTTCATCCCTCTGCAAAATATCTCACCCTTTTTGACTTTTCGGTGTCTGTCAAGTTCCTATTCTGACCCATGATTTTGCCAAAGGAAAGGAAGTTGCCAAACAAAATCCTTCTCTCAAAAACCCCAGAAGTAACTGAATGATTTTGCACCTTTTTATTGTGTTCTACAGAATGAGCTGATGTTTTTGTCCGAACATCGGCCAAAGTAGGACTAGCTCCCCTGAGTATGAGTTTCCAAAATTCCCTAATACATTTGTCACGTATGAGGCCATGTTTGCAGGAGTCATGTGATTCTTGGCTGGTCTGACGCAGTCTTCGGGACACTGTTTTGGCATGCCTCTGCTCCATTTGGTCGAATGGGATTCGAGCAGAAAGGCATGAGTGTAGTAATTTATCTAGGTCTCGTTGGAAGAGTGTCACAACATGATAACAACGGCAGGGCCAAGAGTTTTGCAAATGGTTTAAATAAAACATGAATTTAATTAAAATTGTAATGCTCAGTGGTCAAGGATGGTATGGTGACAACATTTTTTTATATTGGTATGATGGTGTTTTTGTGACTGTAGGTGCTGGACTGCATCATTTGAGGTTTACCTGCCAGTGAATCCTGTGCTTGTATCTCCAGAGACCCTGGTCTTTTTAGTAAGTTTTACTTTCTTATTTTTTCCATTTATTGATTTTTATAGATTTATCATTTGTACTTTTAGTGCTGTAGACTGATTGAAAAACACATTTCGCATACATTTTTGCCTTGGTCACTCAGTGTTACTTTCCAAACAATAAATCCAAATTTACAGAACTTTTTTTTTTAGAATCACTTTCTTTGCATGTGATATATGCGTGTCATATATAATGAAATGCCAACACAAGAAACGCAAACTACCAGAACCAGCCATATTGAATGTTTTACATTGGAGGCCTAACATACCATATGAGCAACAGGCAATAATCTTAAATAGTGAATAACTCCAGTAATACGAGTGGGGAGCTTTAAACGGTGGAGTACAATCATAGTATACTTTTGAATAGCGAAGTTTGTGGTTTGACCACTGGATATGTGGAATGAGTCTTTCTTCCGAGACACGATTTATTTTGTGGTTTATGTAGGAAACATCATGGCATCAATTCTCAATGATTGTTTGGAAGGTACAGTAATAAAAAAGGTAGCAAACACCTGTACATTTTTGTTTTAATTTAGATTTAATAATCAATGCATATGTACTCACTGTAATTTGCAGTCATGACTAAATTTTAAACCTATTGAAATCAGATGATCTGATCTCGCATAGTTAGAATAAGCTACTAGGGTGTTTAGAATAATACAAGGCATTTGATCTCTGGTCCTACTGATATTTACTATTTTACCAATAAATGGTAAAGGCCCTTCTTTGGCTTATCTACTGGTCATCTTTGCAAAAGTCAGAATGGAGAATTCATTCCAAGCTTTGTTTCAAACTGTAGTTTCTGTCTCTTCTGGTAGCGAACTCGCACTCTGAAATTGAAAAGAAAAAAACAGCCTTAATTTGAATAAGTGAATTTCATTATAAATTGTTAAATAAATAAAAACTTTCATAGCTGTATTCCTCTGCCTCATTGCAAACTTGTCGAGAATCTCTCATCTCATCTCATTTTCTGAACCGCTTCATCCTCATTAGGATCACGGGGGTTGCTGGAGCCAATCCCAGCTGTCTCCGGGCCAGAGGCGGGGGACACCCTAAATCGGTGGCCAGCCGATCGCAGGGCACAAGGGGACAGACAACCATGCACACTCACACCCATTCCTAGGGGCAATTTACAGTGTCCAATAAGCCTACCATGCATGTCTTTGGAATGTGGGATGAAAACGGAGTACCCGGAGGAAGCCCACACAGGCCCGGGTAGAAATGCAAACTCCACACAGGTGGACGTGGCCTGGATTCAAACCCAGGACCCCAGAGCTGTGAGGCCGACACACTAACCACTCGCCCCACTGGGCCGCCTCAATTCTTTTTTATTTTATGTCAACCTTTTCATGACTACTTATTTATGTGTGCACTTTATGGTGAAGCTATAAACCTCATTGTACTTATATAATGACAATAAAGGCATTCAATTCCAAATTATAAAAACTGAGATTGATCTCAATTGAAACAAAACACATTCTCTGGAAAAATTAAAACTCAAATATTTGCACATTTTATACATAACAAATTTACGACAGGGTGCTGTCAGTCTTACCTTATCTCATGTAGTTTTACCACCTCGTTGATCACCACGACCAGGAGAAGGGACAAAGAGACCAGTAGCCAGCCGAGCAGAGGTATATCACCAAGACCAAAGTTCAAAAGGCTGTCCTGGTCATGCCACAACTGGTAATCCACAGTGGCCTGGACAATGTGACTTACAAGACTGAAGGAGAGAGACAATCAGTAACAGTACGTCTGAGCTTGGAATTTTACGAGCCGCATTTCAAGTGGCCCATGTTCGTGCTTAGAAATCCAAAAACAACAAAGCTACATTATGCATGTTGGGCCACATCTTAGCTTTAACTAGTCTGTGACTCAAAGCTTGAAAGTAAAAAAATCAAACCCATTTTCAAATATTGGATAATGCGTGGGCTAAAACATCAGTGGTTATATACTGTAAAACCTCTTTACAGTTTGCATGCATCGTGAACGAACATTATTTTGTCTGAGTCAATGTGAATAGCAAAAAGTCAGTAATGCTAACCAAACACAATGTTAGCCCATGCCAAAAAATGATAGACGCTGGACCCCGAATGCTGAATGCTGTAGTTTTAAAAATATGATCAACTAAATATATATTCACTGAACTCAGGGGAAATTCCGTGTGTTTAGTTTGGTTGAGTGGGTCGCCGTGTTTAAAGTGCATAACGTGACTTGGCATTACAAGACAAAGAATTTGGAAAAATACAGACATTTGACAGGGGCTGGGAGAGCCCAAATGTCTCCAGATTTGAAAAAGAATGCTATTTTACAGGTACATGCAGCCTGGAAAACAACAACCGGTGCTATCCCACAAATCTAAAAAATTGTAAGCCATTTTTGGATTGAAACTTTACTGAAGAGCTAATATTTCTGAATTTGAGTTTAAATTATTTAATAAAAGGACAATACATATTAATGAACACAGTCATACCTCTACTTACAAATGCCTCTAGGTACGAACGTTTCGGGTTACAAAATTTGTATTTGCAAATGAGTGACTCGAGATACGAAAAAGATCCAAGTTACGAAACCCAGACTTTAAGATGATTGACAAAGAGGTTCGCGTGGTAATTGGTATTGAGTTCCAGGTATTTGAGGCACGAACTGAGAATGTGGTTTGGCTAAATGCAGTCTCCCTGAAGGGAACTAAACATCCACCTCTTGAACCAGCTCTTGTTGATCTGTTGGACTTTATTTTACAAATTCTTGCACTGGAGGAGAAGCTTTGTGATGTTAGATTTTGTTAACCAAGATGACATCAGCCTATTTAACAGTAATGTCCCAGTTCAGGCATTATTATTATTATTATTTTTAACATGTGACAGTGATGGTACGTTTCCCTATTTTTTTTCCTGCATTGTTTGGCAGTTGGAAGAAGTTAAACAAGACTGTTTAAACATTTACATCTTTTCTATGATAATATAGATGTTTGACAATAATCACTATTGCCAGATAAGCGTCTGGGTGCCAGTGTTTTTGCTCTCGTATGAAAGCAAAGCGCCAAGTTGACTACATTCAGCGAAGCCAATGCAAGTTCTGTCGCATTTTCAACAATCAATTTGAAGCTTTCCCACACCTCACTCTTACCGGTGCGTGTTTTTCTTTTCAGTTGTCCTGTCTTAAATTTATCCTTAATGTATTTACTCGCATATAAGCCGCACCCTTAAAATTGTTGAATTTTACCATTTCTCGCGTATAAGTCGCCTACTGATTAACAATTTTTACCTCCCTATTTATGGTTTTAATAGGGAGTACAAACGTGTTACTTTGAAGGGAAAATCTTAAGAAAAATCATCACACGTGGTAGTTCTGAGATACTATATGAATCAAGAGCATATTATTAGGGTCAATATAATAATATGCCGTTCTTTCTAAATGCAAAATATCAAAATATTTAATTTGAAAAAATAAATAAGTCTATCCTGATGAGAACTCGATGCTTTTTAATGACAAAAATTACAATTTTCTTACCAGAAGTTTAAGATGTTGTGCCAGCCAAATTGCTTCTAATGTTGAAATATCTCGATTTTTTTTCGATGGTTCATATTACTGCACTTTCGAACAAGAAATAAAAAGAAAAGAAATCAAAGCGGGATGTTGTTTTATTCATAATCACAAATGTACAATCATTTCCTTTCTGTGTTCCGAAAGGTAGGGTGTTGTCTGCACATAGACAAATTAAAAAAGGAAGTAACGTAAGCACAACAAGGAAATATGCCCATAGCGGTATACGTAGTGTTCACCAAGTCTCTGGGTGTAATAATCGCATACACATTACGCAGGTATCAAGGTTTATCTTTAAAAGATCGACTGCAAGACCTTCAATCAGCCTTAACTATTGGGATGTGCTGACATGGTAAACGCAACAGTCAGAGCACGTTTAACTACGGTAACCGTAACTACGGTAAGATGGCGCCCGGAGCAAGCAAAGCAGGCACAAGTAAGTGTACTCGCGTCTGGCCAGTCAGAACACGTTTACTACGGTAAGATGGCGATGCCCTGAGCGAGTATTGACTGGCACAAGTGAGTTTTTTCACATTTTATGCAAGATAGTTTATTTTTTCCTTGAATTATATTCATAGACATCCAAATAAATTTTGTTTGGCATTTTATTTGTTTATCTTTCCTCTATTTTGAAATAAATGACCGTATCGGCTGGATGACGTCATAGAATCGTCAACTTGCAGTTTCGTGTTTTTATGGACATATAAGCCGTACCCTCGATTCAGTCATCATTTTTTTGTCGATATATGCGAGTAAATATGGTAACTTCTTGCTCCTCCATATTGGGGCTACCAGGTCAAAATAGATGCAGATTTGCGGAGGGAAGATGTTAGAATTATTATGGAATATTCTATATGTGTTGTAAACATTTTTCAATAAGTAGTAATGCTATAAATCAAGTCATGGGAAGATGGACTTTTTTCCTGCACAGTCGACTCTTCAAGGGCGAAGGCGTTACGGACACTTCTACCAAATGTTATGACGAAGACTCCAGCAGATTTGAAAATACTGCTTTGTTTACATTAAACTGCTTTGCTTTGTTTACCTTATAAAGAAATTATTATGCTTACTGGTGCAAATAATAATGCCGTTGTTTTGCTTATTGTGCAAATTCTTACGCAGGTGTTCCGATAAAAACAGATTGTTGTGACAGTGTTTTTATAACCTTCATGATGTTATTCGGTTGAGCTTATACAATTGTTCAAAACAGCAGAGACAGTTGTTTTTGCGTATGCAATTGTTTAAATCAGATTACCTTTGAATGTTTTGGTTATGTGCCGCTAAATGGACCGAAGAGTATGCCGCTCGTGAGGATGCACTGTGGACTGAGACGGCGTCACAAGGCATCTCCTTCGAAGTTGTAAGCAGAATTTGTTGAAAGATGTTCTTCCTTTTTTAATTAAATATTACTAATAATGATTTAAAAGGTTTGAATCATTATTCCAACAGAAGATTATTAAGAGGGCGGCGTTCATGTGACGTGCGCAGAGCATGGTCTGGCTCTGCGGGTTCAATTGCAAATACATTACAGCGCCTTCTGGTTTATCCAAATTATTAATTCCTTAGTTTAGTATACATTTTTATAAACATATATATATATATATATATATATATATATATATATATATATATATATATATATATATTTATTTAAAGTCAGTGAGTATATATATATTTTTTATATATTTTTTTCATAAATAGGGGTGACCCTACTTTGTGGTTTTTCGTTTATCGAGGCCATGTCTGGTCAACATTAACCGCGATAATCGAGAGATTACTGTAGAGAGACCTTTTGTTGCCATTAGTTGGTGCTGTTGGGTGTTAGAAAATAACCCATACAGGCCTGTGTAAAGGTGTGACTCTTAATATGCTCAGGAAGTTTGGCTCGAATGTCGGAATACAGCATAGTTATGGTTGTTGAAAATGTCAATAAAAATCAAGGGGCGTCACTGAGCGGTATAACCACGCTCATCTAAATAAAAACTATATAAATATGACAGTTGGCATACAATTTTCATAACATGAAAACGTTGACACGTTGGCAAACACAGGTTGAACTTTGACCGCCAATGGAGGCCATGCCAGGTCACAAAAACTCTTGTTTTGGTAACTTCTGATGACGCAAGTCTTGGGAATGGAGCCACTAAATTTGAGGCGGATATGTAAAGTGTATGTATAAAATGTCTTTTCCTGTGTCTGTTCTCACCCTCTTGCTAATGCGACAGTGAATTTCCAGAGTACAGGATAAATAAAGTTATCTGATCTAATCTAATCTAAAAGGACTAGGATGAGTTCGTTCAAATGGGAAGCATGGAGACGTCCAAAAATCGCTAATTTTTTCAACTTCAACCCAAGATGGCCAACTTCCTGGTTAGTTTGGGAAATGGGTACCGATACTTTTTGTACAGTTTCTCACCAAGTATCGACTTACCAAATTTCATAGCTGTAAATTGAAAAAAAAAACAGAATAGGGAGGCCATTTTATAATTTTAGAAGGGGCCCTGTTGAGTTAGTTTTTGTACGATGTTCCTGTAACGCACATCAAGAGTAAAACAAAACGGCAAAGTTTATTTTCAACTTCCTGTTGAGACCCCTTTCTTTTATTGAAAACTATTTTTTTGTGATGGACCACCTAGACCAGTGACTTAAGGGTCCTTATGTCACGTTTGAGGCCACTAGGTCATTAGACCTTAGAGAAGGAGCCAGTCTCATAAAACAAAATATTTTTTTGCTATCACCTGGTGGCGCTTTGCCTGATCGGAAGCATTTGAAGGCAACTGTGTTGGGAGCGGGGCTCTTGCCAAAACTGTCAAAGATCATAACAATCAAACATCGACCCTGGGAAATATTAAGGATTAAGCGAGTTGCATGTTGCCAAAACTTTGACCCGCTTAAAGGCCACGCCTTCTGAGTGAAAAATCATAATTTTGATAACAATTTTTGTGCAGTTTCGCCAAAAGTATCAACCCACCAAATTTCGTACCTGTACGTTGAAAAAACAGCATAGGGAGGCCTTTATCAAATTTATGTGGGGGCGCTGTTGAACCAATTTTTGTATGATTTTTGTGAAGCTATATCAAATTTTCAGCGAAGTTCTATGCGTCCGCCAAATTTGTAGAAAACTGAAATATATTTAAAAAATTGTAATAAGTTCATTTTGTCTTTTTGTAGTTATCTATGTGTAAAATGATTAGTTTATAACAGACATTGGTGTTTTAGGTCGTTTTGTTACCTGACATGTTTCAGTGTGTTACTTCAGCCTTCATCAGTGTCACTGGTGTAATTGTAATGCGCCTTAATCACCTGCCAGGATTGACAGGCACCCCCGCAGTCCGTTCACCCCTAAAGAATGCTGTTCCAGGTGGTAGAGACCATGAAAGCCCCCTCATCCTTGTTGATGGTCTTCGAGCCTCGCTTGCGGACTTGCCTGTCAATACTGGCAGTTAAGTAACGCCCTCATGGAACGTTAGCTGATTAAGGCGTCTCACAATTATACCAGTGACACTCTTATGAAGGGGGAAGTAAAATGCCAAAACATGTCAGGTAACAAAAACACCACTGTCTGTTATAAATGAATCAGTTAAAACAAATAAGTTAAAAATGTTTCAAAATAATAATAAATAATGCTTAGAATAATAATTGATCCCTTTGCATTGTCTCCCTCTCCGTCTCTACCTCTCTGCCCCACTCTCTCGCTCACTTGTAACTCATGTTCGTGCTATGTGGACACATGATGCTCCTCATGATGCATTCACGGGTGCAAATACCGATGGGTTTTAACTGCACCGTGAGTGTAACATGTTGTGAAGTGGGCTAATAGGTGTGTGTGTGTGTTGCTGACAAAATGATTGCATCTAATGTATATAGCTTGCATCATGGTTGTAGAAAGTGACATCTTCGGCATGCGTTGCAGCATTTCATTGTTATATTATATGATATACCTCTACTGATGCTTCGTAACTTGGACACACTTTCTCATACATGGATAAAACTGCTATAGGCCTGGAAACTTGAGATCTTTTTTGACAGATGGATAATTGATTGACCGATGACAGATCCCTCTCAACTTTGTCCAACTGAGACTGCATGCTAAGAGTTGACTTTATGCGCGTTCATTCGTTTGGTTTGCGTCAATCGATGAATTAGTGGGGCGGCCTGGCACGTCCATCTTCCCAATTTGCGCCAATCAATATGCTAGTGCGTGGATCCCACATGGCACTTTACTTTAGGGAGCGTTGATGTGAGGTGTCAAGGCAAAGCAACTCCAGAATGAGCGTGTTGCAGCATTGATGCAAATGTATTTCATTTTTCTTCATTTGATAATTAATAATAAATAGACAGGGTGCTGAGAAATATTGTCTATCTTCCACTGTCAAGCAATTTTAAGGACTGTATGCAAAATTTAAGCATTTTTAAACCTTGAAAACACGACAGTAAAATTCAAACATTTTGAAGAATTTCAAGGACCCGTACGGACTGGACCCTCTATATTGTCTGACATTTTACTGGCATTGGAAATTATTTGGTGAATATGATCGGGACTATATTACTCCTATTATAGAATAAACTGCCGGGCTACAACGCCATGCCTACGCGCGATAGCAGTTTAGCGTTAACACAATTTATGTCGTCAAAAGTCTAAGCGCATGAAACCAAGCAAATTTCAGCAAGGTGTTATGTTTCCAAAACTTGAAAGCAATAGTAGGAGTCTTCTATTGAGATTTTAACTGTACATTCAAGGTGCAAGAGGGTTGGGTTTACAATAATGTGAAGGAAAAGGTAAAATGACCTCTGATCCAAAGGAGACTATAACTTACACCACAGGTACAGTGAGACACCACCAGGAATTGCTGAAAGGACTCTTTCGCCACAGAGACTGAGAACGGTGAACATAACAGAGTGAGATGACCACTGAAAAAAGAAAAAAAACCACAAACAATTGCTGGTGTCTCTTCCCCCCCAAAAAACTAGGGCTGCAAGTAACTATCAAGGACCCTTGATGCCCCGTCATCTTTATATTTGAATTTTGAAATGTGGTCAAAGGTTGAAAAGTTGAAAGGGGGCCGAATACTTTCACAAGGCACTGTACCCACCCACCCAAACCACCCGCCCGCCCGCCTCGACCCTTTTACTTTCAGTGCAGCAAACTCACTCCAGAGGTTCAGTAAGGATCTATATATGTACATTCATACATTCATACAAATACACACACACACGCACATGCACACACACACACACACACACACACACACACACACACACACACACACACAACATAAAAAGTGCCTTGCAAAAGTATCCGCCCTCCTTGAACTTTTCAACCTTTCACCACACTTCAGGCTTCAAACAAAGATACACCTTTTTATTAAGAACAAAAACAAGTGGGACACAATTAGGGTGAAACGAAATCTATTGTATGTTTTATACTTTTTTAAGAAATAAAAAACTGAAAAGTGGGCCATGCAATAATATTCGACCCTTTTACTTTCAGTGCAGCAAACTCACTCCAGAGGTTCAGCGAGGATCTCTGAATGATCCAATGTTGACTGATGATGATGAATAGAATCCACCTGTGTGTATTCATGTCTCCATATAAATTGCACTTACATTTTCTTTAAGCAACCATTTCGGAAAAGTACCAAATTTCCAATTTAAATGCCTTGAAATTCACACCATCCCTACGGCTTCTGCCATCCTGATTCAACTGCACTGTAAACCGGAAGAATTCGGTACCATGGGTGCATTGTGAATCATCAGAGTTACAAGTTCTGAGAATGATTCATCTTGTGCGACTTCAGCGTGGCAATCGATTCGGAATTGATTGCATCGGTAGCCTCTATCGCTTTAACATATATCTTCCAACAGAACAATGATCTAAAACATGAAGCCAAATCTACAATGGAATTGTTCACAAATAAACATATCCAGGTATTAGATTGGCCAAGTCAAAGTCCAAACCTGAATCCAATCGAGAACCTGTGAGCAGACGTGAAGACTTCTGTTCGCAAACACTCCATCCAACCTCACTGAGCTAGAGCTGTTTTGCAAGGAAGAATGGGCAAGAATTTCAGTCTATTGATGTGCAAAAGTCAGAGAGACATACCCCAAGCGACTTGCAGATGTAATTGCAGCAAAAGGTGGTCCTACAAAGAATTAATGCAAAGAGGCCAAATAATATTGTGCAGAATAATATAAGCGATGTCTAATGCCCTAAAATGGACTCTTAACTCACTTATGTAAGCCCCCGCGAATCTTGTAAACATCTTCCCAGGGAAGTGGTGCGTCTTCACCAAATAAGGACGCAAGATTGCAGAGGCGCCCTGCTTATATCTGGCTATATAAGACGAGCGTGTTCAATAAAATTTGGGTTCTTCCTCCTGACGCTGAAAGAGCAGATCGTGCTGATTCTTACTACCATAACCTACCTTTTAGGTTTATGCTTGTTTAAAATATCCAATAAATTTTGTTCCACGCCACAATTGTGTTCTGCTTGTTGTTGATTGTAGACAAAAAAACTTATATATTTGTGTTTGAGGCCTGAAATGTGGCAAAAGGTTAAAAAGGTCATGGGGGCCAAATACTTTCGCTGTACCGCTGCACTTGACAATTTGGAACCAATAGCAAATGTGGGTGAGCATAAATACCATGGTAAAAGTGTGACAACTTACCTGTATGTAAGACCAGGAATCCTGTCATGACCTTTTGCGTCAGCAGCAACCCATTTGACAGTTTACTGAACCAACAAGGAGCATGATTTGAGGAGCTAAAGTAATAAAAGAAAAGCAGTCAGTTTCCTACAATTGCTGAATAAGCATATATTTTTTATTCAGAATCAGTTAAAGCTGATGATGCTATGCCTGATGGTCATTCACATACACATTCCTCACTAATGAGAGTTAAATCTAGTGACCCCTTTAACCACAGTTTTAAAAAAGTGCAATTGGGATGTACATTGCTTTACTAAAGACTGTATGAGAGATATCATGATAGATGGAGTGAGATACTATTAAAGAACGGGAGAGATTCAGATAGGTTAAATTTTGTGAAACTATGATTTGGATCAATTTAGTGTGATTCCAATTCTTAAGTTGAACATCTTTTTAAATTCATATAAAAAAAAATCTTGACTTAAAAATTAATAAATTAATCCGATTCTGCCAAATGTAAACTAAATAAACAAAAAAAAAACCTGTTACTAATTTTATATTAGTTAACATTTTCTGACAGTTCTGAAAAGCACCTCAAAATTTAAGGTAACTTTATAAAGTAATAGAGACGGATAACTTATTAATGCGATAAAAAATTTAAGCTATGTTAAATGATGGTGTATATTTTCTATCATGCTCCATCTCATCTGATCTCATTTTCTGAACCGCTTTATCCTCACTTGGGTCGCGCGGGTGCTGGAGCCTATCCCAGCTGACTTCGGGTTAGAGGCGGGGTACACCCTGAATTGGTGGCCAGCCAATTGCAGGGCATAAGGAGACAAACAACCATTCACGCTCACACTCATACCTAGGGGCAATTTAGTGTGTCCAATCAGCCTACCATGTATGTCTTTGGAATGAGGGAGGAAACCAGAGTGCCCGGAGAAAACCCACGCAGGAGAACATGCAAACTCCACACAGAAAGGTCCGAACCTGGAATTGAACCCAGATACTCCCACTGTGAGGCTGACGCGCTAAACACTCATTCGCCGGGCCGCCCCATGTGAGGATGTTGGAATGCAAACTCCAAAGAGGTAGACGTGACCTGGATTTGAACCCAGGACCCCAGAGCTGTGAGGCGCTAACCACTCGCGTCACTGGGCCGCCCAATCATGCCCCAAATCCTTTTTATTCTCCACAAAAGAGTGTTTGTTGTTTATGTTTGGGCATATGCCACCCATAATGGTACTCTAGTCAAAGAGTGCAATGACACCCAAGTTGAAACAAAGTAATTTAAATGCAGATGTGAAAGACGCCCGGAGTCATAAGGTCTGACACGGGAGAATGGTGCAAACCTGACCTGGAATTGGAACTGTAGGCAGACGCGAGAGCTGGCCTGAGCGAGGTAGCGGCCACCAGGGGAGTTTAAGTGCGACTGTCCGACCAAAAGCCCCTTTTCCAGGTACTTTTTCATCATCCCATCTTCGCCGAGCTCTAGGTGGCTCCTCCAGTGAGTTCCAAATTTGAGTGAGACCCTCATTTGTCAAGTTCTAAAATGTTGTTTCTTAGGTTTTTCTTCGTGAGCATAACATAATTTTAAGGTATTAAGTTGTGTGTTTGCGTATGCACTTATGTTTATTCAGCTGCAAAACATTTTCCTCCTTCTAACCAACGCACACGCAATTCCACCCCATTGGAAAATGTCTTCATGCATGTCTTCTAATTATAAAGGCTTAATAAATCTTGTTCTCATTATTTTTCATGTTTTGTTTTTCTCACATATCATATTCAAAATTGCGATATGTTTATACTTTTTAAAGGGTTTCGGAGGTAGTATTGGCGACCTTGGAATGGATTAGGGCTTTTGTATGTAAAATGCATTTCTACTTAGGAAAAATTCAAGTTACGAAACCAGTTTTGTCATGAATTAATTTGTAAGTAGAGGTACTGCTGTAGTTTATTAATAATCTCGTTCTTTGAAAACTCTTACCTGGCTGTAAGTATATGCAGGCAATTTCCAGTGGCATTTTCAAACATGGTTAAGTTTGCGCTTTTGAGACAGACCTCCTGAAGTGTGAATCCAAAGGCCAATAGATAGGCACAAATTGTCAGACCAAACTTCAAAACAAAGCAGCCAAGGAAGTAGTTCTGAGTCTGGCAAAAACAAAAACACAGAGGAAAAATATTTTCAAGTACATTTTAAAAACCTGACCAACTTATTATTTCGCGTCTTCTTACCAATGACACGTGGCAATTCAATGCAAAACATGTTCAAAAGTCAAACAACAACTTTACCATGAATATCCCAATGGAAATAATCTTGTTTAATATAAGAAAACACAGGTCCTTTAGGACTGTAATAAGTTCTTACTAGCTGACTCAATATAAATAAAACCCAGTATTTCCCCAAAGTACCGTATTTTTGGCACTAATATAAGGTGCAACTAAAAGATTTTAATTTTGGCACTAGTAAAAGGTGCAACTAAAATATTTCATTTTTCTCAAAAGCCAGCAGTATGCCTTCTAATTCGAAACGCTTTATATATGGATCGATATTGGTTAATCATTTATTAAATTCCCATTAGCACAGTTTCATCTAGTGGATGTATATTACAATCCTCCACTACTACTACTACTACGACTACTGCTAACATCAGTACCTACTACCACTACTAATACTAACTGTCTGTTGTAATCCACTGTGCTTTATATATGAAACAAATTTTAAGATAGGCCATTTATTGAAGTTGCCCCTTATGGTGCGGAGTATTTGGTACATTGTACATATAGTAATTGCTATTTCAGAATTATTAATATATTTTTGTATTTCAAAACTGTTTCACCAAATCAAATATTATTATTATTATTCCTCGAGTTCAGATATACACACCCATTACTTCATGAAGCAATTGAGATAAAGATGTTGTTTTCATGCAAGATGTAACTTACATATACAGTCGTATGAAAAGGTTTGGCAATCCCTGATCATTTTCAAGTTTTTCTTTGATCAATCATTTGTTGTTTGGTTCAGCAATTTCAGTTAAATATATGTGTGCACCAAATCGGACACGACTAAATGCAACGCTCGGCAATACATGAGGAATTCAAGGAGAAGGTAGCCGAGGAGGAGGCAGCCACCATCGCAACAGCACAAATCAGAAAACGGGAGAAACGAACTTTCCGACTTCGTGGAAAAAACATCCTGAAAAAGTGTTCACGAGTCGCGCCCACTTTGATGACGTTTGTCCCGTGCATTTTAGAAACATAATAAAAAGTCCTCAAAGGCAATCGTCTTTGTAGTTTCCCCCCCCCCAAAATGTTTGTCATCCAGCACTGCAGAAGCAGGTAAGAACCAGTAGTGACTTATAAAATGAGTGTAAAATTACATTTCAAAGAAATCACAAAACATTAATGCTTGTTGTTGATTAATGTTGTTGTTTGAATTCTTAATGCTGTGTTTATTAAATGTGTGCTCATGTTAGTGTGCTATCTCTTTGTTGCTTCCCGGTAGCTTTCTCTTCTTCCCATGCGTTTTAACATAGGTTTGTGTATATGTGTATGTGTATGTGTGTGTGTGTGTGTGTGTGTCTGTGTATCTGTGTATCTGTGTATCTATATGTATCTATGTGTATCTATGTGTATCTATATGTATCTATATGTATCTATATGTATCTATCTGTATCTATCTGTATCTATCTGTATCTATCTGTATCTATCTGTATCTATCTGTATCTATCTGTATCTATCTGTATCTATCTGTATCTATCTGTATCTATCTGTATCTATCTGTATCTATCTGTATCTATCTGTATCTATCTGTATCTATCTGTATCTATCTGTATCTATCTGTATCTATCTGTATCTATCTGTATCTATCTGTATCTATCTGTATCTATCTGTATCTATCTGTATCTATCTGTATCTATCTGTATCTATCTGTATCTATCTGTATCTATCTGTATGTATCTGTATGTATCTGTATGTATCTGTATGTATCTGTATGTATCTGTATGTATCTGTATGTATCTGTATGTATCTGTATGTATCTGTATGTATCTGTATGTATCTGTATGTATCTGTATGTATCTGTATGTATCTGTATGTATCTGTATGTATCTGTATGTATCTGTATGTATCTGTATGTATCTGTATGTATCTGTATGTATATGTATGTATATGTATGTATATGTATGTATATGTATATATATATATATATATATATATATATATATATATATATATATATATACACAGACACTCCTCAACTTACGAACGCAATTGGTTCCGAGCGATTGTTCATAAGTTGAATTTGTTTGTAAGTTGATTTAGTGCTATATTTTGTATTATAATTTATGTTTAAGGCCTATATAAGTATATTGAAGGTTTATATAAGTGCATTTGTATGTTTAAGGCTTGTATAAGTAACACGCATTGGTTTGTACTGAAAAAAAAAACATTTAATAAAATGGAGAGAATATGTACAGTACTGTAGAGAGATAGATTTATGTATTAGAAACTGGCCAAAAGAAGCGACCTAATGACGATTGCACAGTTTTCTTTTTTTTTTCATCATAAATGATGCAGTAGCACTGTATGGCATCATTCAATTGATTTGCAAACTTTGTGCAACGTTCAATATTTGGGTCCTGCTGCTCGATCTTTCTGTTTATAAATGGTACTGAATGTGCAACGCTCACCACTTTCTGACGCGCATCAAGCTTCGTTATTATTGCCACTCGTTTCAAATGAAATGGCTTGCCTCTTCCTTGCAACTCCCTCAATAGAAGCCTTTAGCTTTTTACCAACCATATTCAATATTGGATGCATGAGATATTTAATGATACAAATGAAAAAGGTTCTTTGCACACTGGAGATACATTCACGCACTTCCGCATTGCAACGAAGAAGGTAGATGCTGGGTGAGCTGAGCTCTCACAGCGCCAGGCGTCGGTATTAGCGGCGGAAAGAAGTACTACTCCGAAAAAGACGCGAAATACAAAATTGGACTTGCGAACATTTTTGGACTTAAACGCAATTTGCAGACATGTTCGTATGTACCGTTGTTCGTAAGTTGAATGTTCGTAAGTAGGGGAGCGTCTGTATATATATATATACACATATATATATATATACATATATATGTGACATACTAGAGTGTTTGATCTATTAGTGTGACATACTAGAGTGTGTGATTTATTAGTGTGACATGCTAGAGTGTTTGATTTATTAACGATTGCATGTAAAGAAGCTATGACGAGTTTGGATTGAATGTGTGTATCGGTGTTCGATTGGTGATCCTTGGATCCACATGGCAAGTGTGGGGCATGTTAAAGTAGATCGGTATTCGATTATTGATGTCTTAGCAAATAGCTTGAAGCACGGGAGGTGTGTTGAATCATTACAGTAAAAGTTTGGATTGAACTAACAACAACATCTCGCTGTTCTGATTATTTCCCCCTGTGTGTCAAGGTATGCTGTTTGTTGTAAAGGCTGTTTGAGTTTGGGGTTTGTAATATACACTGTTTAGCGTGTGAGAAAAGAGATAATGGTTATTAATGTTTATTTACTTTTGAATTACGGGCGTGAATGTGAGAGTCTCGGGGCACGCACATGGAATAGCATTTAGCACGCTACCTTCGGCCACCATTATCGTTGACAGTGTCTATAACGGTCATAGAAAGGATGTTATATTGTTGATATTGCATTGTTTGCCCTGTTGAATAATAGTAGGACTACTGGAAGTTGTAATGGGAAAAGATATAACAAGTTATGACCGTGTGTTGAACGAGTGTGTGTGTGCATTGGGTTTTGGGTTCTAAAGTGTTGATAATATATATATTTATATATATAGGTGTAATTGTACATTATGTTTTGGGTTCTAACGTGTTGATAATGTATATATATATGGGTTTAATTGTATGTTATGGGTTTTTGTGTTAATAGATTACAGTAAAAGTTTGGATTGAACTAACAACAACATCTCTCTGTTCTGATTATTTCCCCCTGTGTGTCAAGATCGAATGCAGGGTGTAACATTTTGGAGGCACCGCTGGGATTGCTGTTCAGATGTCCAGTGTCCAAGACCTGCTCACTGAATTCTGAGCCAGCTAAATCCCCCCAAACACTACAAACCAGGCAGATGGCAGTGAGAGGAGGTGTTGCTGTTTAAGAAGAACTGGAAGTTGGCGGTTGAGTACTTGTCATCTGAGGCCTACGAGATCATCAGAGGGACAGTAAAGACGTGCCAGTTCAGAGTTCACTCCTGTACAGTCAACAGAGCTCCTAGATCGTCAACAAAATGGAACAGTTACTCGAAGAGGTGGTAGGAACATTGAACAACCTGACGGAAAATAACCTACTGGAAATATGTGATTTTCTTAACATATTAAGAAGTGTTAAACGGAAATCACGTCTATCATTAGTGGCTCACATTGTAAAGTACCTAGAAAGAGAAGAACTAGAGGAAGTAGAGGATGAAGGCATGTCTGAATTGTTGAAACTGAAAGATAAAATATCAGATATGAAGCATGAAGTCAAAATAGATGAAAACGAAAAGCAAGGATCAAGATTGGAAGAGACTCCAATAACTTTGCCCCAGCTACCAGATGCTGCGGACCCTCAAGGGGGTGTGTCTCCCCAGCCCCAGCCAAGCTCATACTGGCGCAAGGACTTCAAAATTGCTGGCCAGATAGGTGAACCAGGCCAAAGGGACAAGCTGACATTCTCCAGCCTTGTTCATCAAATTGAAAATGGACTGAATAGGGGTTACCTAGATGTGGAAATTATTGATGCAGTTATCAGAGCTATCTCCCCCAGTTTGCAGCTACGTAATTATTTGGAAGAGAAACCTAACCTCACTCTTCCCACACTCAAACGCATCCTACGCGCTCATTTTCAGGAAAGGAGTGCTACCGACCTCTATGTGCAGTTAGCTTCAGAAGTGCAGCATATCAAAGAGACTCCTCAAAGTTTCTTAATGCGAGTCTTAGTTCTTAGGCAGAAGGTACTGTTTGCATCTCGAGAATCAGAATCAGGAATCCAGTACAACCCAAGTTTAGTCCAGCGTATGTGCTTGCACACGATACTCACTGGTCTCCAGAGTGACAGTGTTAGAGTAGATATGCAGCCTCTCTTGCTGAACTGTAAGACTTCAGATGAGCTTTTGCTAGAGCGGTTAAATGTAGCCTGTGCTAATGAAACAGAAAGGAGAAATAAAAAGAAGTTTAGTACCCCACAGGCAGCGACACATATTAGCAAGGTGCACTTAGAAGAACTACGACCTACCAATTGCCCTGGAGAAGAAAAACCAAAAGTGTCCCGTGAGGTACGAGCGGAGTTGACTGAACTTAAGGCAAGTGTTGCTTCTCTTAAAGATCTCAGTGCAGAGATAGCTCAGATCAGAAAGACACTACAGCAGGCTATGTTTCAGCCTCAGTCCTACCTCCCACCTTCAGTTAGAAGACCAGTTAGGGAGCCCCAGCCACCTTTTGAAAAACAAAATTACTACAGCAAGCCCCAGCACTCCCCTGGAACACTAGCCGCCCTGCTTATGTCCCAAGAAGGTGTTTTGCTTGTCAGCAGGGAGGGCGAGATGTGAAGTGCACACATTGTTATCGGTGTGGGAGTGGAGAACATTTCCAAGCTGGATGTAAAATCCGAGGAGGCAGACCACTAAAAGAAGAGACTATAGCAGAGCTAACTCAGGAAAGGGAAGGTGTGGTTCGTGTGCTTTGTGGCACACCCAGTCCACAGGCCATCGTCAATCCTCCCAGCATGCAGCAGCAGCAGGTGGGAACTCAGCAACACCTGATGGTGGAACCTGCTGATTCAAAGGCAAAGATCAGACGACTTAGACAAGAGCTAGAGGAGAGGAATGAACAACTGCTGGACAACAGACACCAGCAGGAAAACATGGAGGAAGAAATAAAGAGGCTCCAGCAGGAGAATTTGAAGCTGCTCGTAGACGCCCGTGCAGCCCGCGCCTATCGCGATGAACTGGATGCGCTGAGAGAACGCGCAATCAAAGCTGACAAGCTGGAGTTATACAAGGCCAAAGTGGAGAAAGGGAGACAAGGGATGGAGGAGGCGTACACCATTGCCACCGTGAGTGTACGAAACGCTGCAGAACGAGGTAAAAAGCACTATGACACCAAAGTGAGGAGCTCCGTGCTACAACCAGGAGAGCGCATCCTGATAAAAAACCTGACACCAGAAGGAGGAAAAATTGACAAGAGTATGGAGAGAAATAAACAGCAGCCGGTATCTCATCTTCAAGAGACAGACCAAGACAGTGGTTACGAAGATGACTTTCACTACGAGCCCCTCCAGGTGCTAAATGAGAGAGATGCCCAAGGGATGGAGTCTGAGCACAGGCCACTGCCAGCGAATCGGAGACTCGGAGTGAAGGGCCCTGCTTCCGGACCAGTACAACGAGAAGATGACTATCAGCGGGAGGACCTGCCTGGTGAGGGAACAAATCTGGCTGTTGAAGATCCTCGTGATGATCATTTATCAGAGACCTCTCCGCCAACCACTGTGAATGAACCTGAGGCGTTGACTTATGAACGGCCAAGAAGGGAGAGACATCCACCACGACGAACGACCTATGATCAGCTTGGTGTCCCCTCCTGTTATAGTACTCAGTCACCACATCAGCTGCTACCTGCTTACCCTGCACCAGGAGTGGTTCCTTGGTTAGTACACCTGCAGCCATATTACATTCAACCACCCTTTATGTATGGACTCCAACAGGCTTGAGCCTACAAGGGTGGCATGTATTATGCGAACATGGACTGTTACGACTGTGATTACAGTTTCCATCCAGTGAACGTGGACCGTACGAGTTGTGGATTATATTTGAACTGTGGCCCTTGCCGCCTGGAGTTTTCATGAGTATCAGTTTACAGAAGAGGATGTGAAATGACAAGTTCGCTAGACTGTTCAGCATAACAACCAACAAGGGGAAGATATTTGGAATATACTGATGTCGGGACGACATTTGTTTTTGTGGGGGAGAGTGTGACATACTAGAGTGTTTGATCTATTAGTGTGACATACTAGAGTGTGTGATTTATTAGTGTGACATGCTAGAGTGTTTGATTTATTAACGATTGCATGTAAAGAAGCTATGACGAGTTTGGATTGAATGTGTGTATCGGTGTTCGATTGGTGATCCTTGGATCCACATGGCAAGTGTGGGGCATGTTAAAGTAGATCGGTATTCGATTATTGATGTCTTAGCAAATAGCTTGAAGCACGGGAGGTGTGTTGAATCATTACAGTAAAAGTTTGGATTGAACTAACAACAACATCTCGCTGTTCTGATTATTTCCCCCTGTGTGTCAAGGTATGCTGTTTGTTGTAAAGGCTGTTTGAGTTTGGGGTTTGTAATATACACTGTTTAGCGTGTGAGAAAAGAGATAATGGTTATTAATGTTTATTTACTTTTGAATTACGGGCGTGAATGTGAGAGTCTCGGGGCACGCACATGGAATAGCATTTAGCACGCTACCTTCGGCCACCATTATCGTTGACAGTGTCTATAACGGTCATAGAAAGGATGTTATATTGTTGATATTGCATTGTTTGCCCTGTTGAATAATAGTAGGACTACTGGAAGTTGTAATGGGAAAAGATATAACAAGTTATGACCGTGTGTTGAACGAGTGTGTGTGTGCATTGGGTTTTGGGTTCTAAAGTGTTGATAATATATATATTTATATATATAGGTGTAATTGTACATTATGTTTTGGGTTCTAACGTGTTGATAATGTATATATATATGGGTTTAATTGTATGTTATGGGTTTTTGTGTTAATAGATTACAGTAAAAGTTTGGATTGAACTAACAACAACATCTCTCTGTTCTGATTATTTCCCCCTGTGTGTCAAGATCGAATGCAGGGTGTAACATATACATACATATATACATACATATATACATACATATATACATACATATATACATACATATATCATACATATATACAAAAGTGAAAGAAAACATGTAGCAGGTTTTAAGGATGTCCAAAAGCAAGGGTTTTTGTAATTTTGCAGCTTGACGGTAGAAGCCACTTTAAAAAGCTGATAAATGCTGCATGTGCGCCTGCATAGTGCTGCAAAAACTGTAATTGTTTGTGGTCGGAAAGTTTTGCAAGTGTTAAAACAACTGGGTCAAAGGTCAAAAATGTGACCACAGGGTCGATTTGAATTGATTTTTTGGAAGAACCAAAGTGTCCAAAATCGAGGGTTTTTATTGATTTTTAGCAAGACGACACGTATGACCTGGAAAATTATGCACGTGCAATGTTGTCCTGGTCATGTTGCTTTTACAAAACAGAGTGGTTTTGATCTGAAAGTTTCGCAAGTACCGATAAAAATGGCCCAAAGTTGCACTTTTGAGTCCAAATTCAAAAATTGGTTGCGGTTCATCCTAGAGGCATAATTTGCCAACTTTTGGTGAAAACCGCATTCAAATCGGACGTACTGGTCTTGTCTCCAATTCAACCAGACCTCACGCACACGCGCACACACATTCTCAGAAATAGTCATATGTATAGATAAGGGGGGAAGGTGAGGATATTTCACATTCTTCTCATATATTTGCTTGCAATGAAGAAATGCTTTGCTTTACTAAAAAACTTACTTTGCTCATCATTATTAGTTGAATATTATATGTTTGCTTGTAACGAGGTAAATGCTTTGCTCCTGATAACCTTAGCTAGTCTAAACAAAGAGGAGCCAGAACGGGGTGGACACCTAAAGTTTGGCCTTCACTCATAAACTTTACTCCGGGAAGTCTAAACAAAGAGGATCCAGAACGCCTTGCAGTGCTGCGAATTGAATCTGGGAACTGCACCTGCGTCCAACACAGAATCCACAAGACTAACAGACCTTCTTCATCTGTTTTGACTCTTGACTATTGATATCTCACTTGTGTTTACCCCCCCCCTCACCCATTAGAGTTGAGATGTACATTGTAATCAGAGCACTCGAATGTAATAAAACAACAGAAAATATGTGTAAAGTCCGAACAGAGTTGGGAGGTTGACTCAATGGCCGTTCACCTTGCAAGAGAAAATTCCAGAAGACTGTCTTTTCCTCTTTATTTGTGCGTTCATTTGGGAACGCCTATTGGTGAACCTAACATCTTCATATGCTTATAACTGTCATATTTAACAAATACATATCTTGATAGTTTGACTTGTGTACTTGTATTTTTGTATAGGTGAGGAAACATGTAGTATGGTAGTAATTATAGGGGTGATCTATCTCGGATTGGATTGGATTTAATAACTTTATTCATCACGTATTCGTTGTCACAGTAGCAAGAGGGTGAGGATGCAGAAATAGGAAAGGCATTTTAGACATAAATAGATAGGTAATAAGTAAGTTAATAAATAAATAAATATATATATATATATATATATATATATATATATATATATATATATATATATATATATATATATATATATACACACGTTTACATACGCATTTATATACATACATACATACATATATATAAGCACATATACATACGTCAGTGGCGGGCCGTGCATTTCACGCCTGGGCCTTCAGTAGTGCTACGTGTGAATCAACCCTCAACAAGTATTTTATGTCTATAAAACCTTTACTGTAGCTACAGCTGCGACACATAAAAATAATCAATAATAACCTCAAAATTTTAAATATTATTTTGGAAAATAGACACATTTTACTTCACAAAAATTCTTTTTATTTGTACACAAAATGCATCCCCCTTTCTTTTTTCAAGAAAATTTCAATTACTCTGTGTTACAGATTACACGTGCGTTTCAGGTCCATCAAGAAGTTTTTTTCTATCGCCATCAAAGCTAATGCTGACAGTCGAGTCTGTCCTGTTGTATTTCTGGCATAAGTTTTGATTCTGTTTCGGGCTGAAAATGTCCGTTCGACAGAAGCAGTGGACACGGTGGTCTCTGTCAAACCCACTAATGTGTACAGCCGCCCCATGCTCTCACTCAGATCGAAAAGTGTACCGTGGCTCTGCGTTAAGATGTAGAAGGCTGCATGTGGGAAAGTTTTCTGGTATTCCCAAAACTTCTGCGGGTCGAAGAGGGAGAGAAACATCAGTCTTTCGTATTCCTGATATCTGGTCCGCGTCTGGCAAGTAATATTGTCCAGAATCCTGTCGTGGAGTTGGTGGTAGTGCGCGTGAGAATCTTGCGCTTGACCTCTTTGTGCGCTTGGAGCACCCACCCTGCATTCAGTGGCCTCGTAGATTTCCTCATATCGGCTCCTCTCGCGCTCAACTGTGTCACAAAACTCCTTTACTCTTGCAGGACAAAACTGTACATCAAGTTTGTTGTTCTGTAGTATTGAAAAAAGCACATCTGAATGCTCAAAAATGCCATTAAATGTGTGAAGCAAAAAAACCTACGTAGGATTGTTTTGTCATTTTGTCCTAAGGCTTTATTATCCTAGGTTTCAAAATAATACAAATTGTGCTACAAAGTTTAACTCTTTGAAGCAGAAATGTTTTTTGCGGGTCAAATCCATTAAGAATCATCGCGGCCAATATTTCAAAGATTTTATATATATATATATATATACACATACATTTATACATGTGTGTATATACATATATATATACATACATATATATACACATATATGTATACATATATATATATATATATATATATATATATATATATATATATATATATATATATATATATATATATATATATACCCAAAACCACAAAAATGGCGGCGCACACGGATGCAGTGGCTTTTTGCTCTCCAGTTTGGTGTTTTCTTTTCTCAATCCTATCGTTATTTACCAACATCTGCGAGGCAAACTTTTCCTACAGTCGCCACGACTTAATTGCTATCGGAAGGAGATGCGATATATCCGATGTCACAACGAACTACCAACGAACCTACGATATCCCCGAGGGCATCTCGAGACCTCCGGGATCTCCGTGGATAGTCAGCCCACTCAAAGCACGTCGAAGGAGGCGACGGCGGCGGAGAGAAAGGAAGCAAAAGCGCGGTTGTCGGGCGGGCCTTGCTGCTAAGCTAAGTCAACAACCACACCGAGCACCGCTTCCGAGTATCGTTTTGACCAACGCCAGATCCATCACCCACAAAATGGATGAGTTGGAACTTCGAATTGCTACCAACAGCTTTGTTAAGAACTGTAACATTATTCTCATTTATATTCTGACGCTGCGGTATCGCTAGCTAGCTGAACGCTTTTTCGGAACGATCGTTCAAAGGAACTAACAGGCAAAAGCAGAGGAGGACTGTGCTTGTTCATACATAATGAATGGTGTGGTGACAGTAGGATCATTGACACTCTGTTCCCCGGACTTAGAGCTATTGGCAGTACGATGTAGGCCCTACTATCTACCGAGAGAGCTAACGGTCGTGATAGTAACGGCGATCTATATTCCTCCTGATGCTAACGTCAACACGGCATTAAACCTCCTGCTAATGGCTGTAAAGAAACAACAGTTTGACCACCCCGATGGAGTCTGTATTGTTGCTGGTGACTTCAACAGAGCATGTTTAAAGACTGTTCTACCTAAGTTTATCCAATACGTAAAATGTCACATGAGGGGAGACAAAACTCTTGACCATGTTTATTCTAATATCAAACATGCTTACAAAGTCACTTCCCTCCCTCACCTAGCTGGATCAGATCACCTCTGTCTAGCCCTCACCCCAGCATACACTCCATTCTGGAGGCTAACAAAGCCACAAATAAAGACAATAAAAACTTGGCCCGAGGATGCCCTTTCTCAGCTGCAGGACTGTTTTTTCCGCACCAACTGGGAACTCTTTGAACACGACAACCTCCAGGACTATACGGACGCTTACTATATCAAAAACTCCATGGACGACGTCACTAGAAATAAACAAATACGGGTTTTTCCTAACCAAAAACCCTGGATGACCAAGGAGACACAGGGACTCATCAAATGCCGTAACACCGCTTTCAGATCAGGGGACAAGATGAAATATAGAGCTGCCAGAGCTGAGCTGAAAAGAGGCATTAAAAAGGCCAAGGCAGAATATACTAAGAAAATTGAGGAGCACTTCACAGAAAATAACCCAAAGAAGATGTGGCAGGGAATACGACATATTACCAAATACAATAACAATAATATGTCTGTTAACGCAGATGCCTCGCTAGCGGAGGAACTGAACCGTTTCTTTGCCCGCTTTGAGACTGACAAATCAGACCCAGTCTCAACACCCCCGCCACTACCCTGCAGCAATACACTGAAGTTCCAGGAACAGGAAGTGAGACTGGAAATGCGGTCTGTGAATACCAGGAAGGCTGCTGGACCTGATGGAGTACCTGAGAAGGTGCTCAAAGCCTGTGCTGACCAGCTGGCTGGAGTCTTCACAAAAATCTTCAATTGTTCCCTGCAAGTAGATGGTGCAGCCCCGGGCACATTACTGTGAAGGAGCGACTCTGCACTCGAGATATCGAGCTAGTAGCTGTTAGCATCAGGCCGTTTTACATCCCCCGGGAGTTCTCGCACGTTATCATAATAACTGCGTATATACGTCCCTCGGCCGATGCGACAGTCGCCCGCGAGCTGCTTCACGCCACTGTGTCCCGGCTGCAAACGTCACACCCCCAGTCTCTCCTTCTTATCGCTGGTGATTTTAACCATGCTCCGTTGGCTTCTACTCTCCCCACCTTCACTCAGTATGTGAAGTGCCACACCAGGGAACAAAAAACTCTGGACCTGCTGTATGCCAACACAGAGGAGGCATACAGCTCAGTCCCCCTCCCCCCACTGGGCCGCTCAGACCACAACCTGGTCCATCTGATCCCCACCTACATCCCTATGGTGAGGAAAATAAATCCTACCACGAGGATCATACAAAGATGGACCGAGGAGACCAGCATGGTACTGAGGGACTGTTTTGAGACCACTGACTGGGTGGTGCTGTGCAATTCACATGGTAAAGACATTGACAGCTTGACCCACTGCATCACAGATTATATTAACTTCTGTGTTGAGAACATTGTACCCTCCAAGAAGGTCCGTTGTTTCTCCAACAATAAGCCGTGGGTCACCAGGGATCTAGGGGCCCTCCTGAACAAGAAGAAGAGGGCTTTTAGGTCTGGGGAGAAAGAGAGCCTGAAAATGGTCCAGAAGGAGCTGAAGAGAGAGATAAGGAAGGGAAAGACCATCTACAGGAGGAAGCTGGAGAACCAACTCCAGAGAGGCAACACCAAAGAGGTCTGGAGGAGCTTGAGGACCATTTCGGGCCATGGAGGCAAGAGTGAGAGAGACCCGGAGTCCGGCGGCAGGGAGTGGGCCAATGAACTGAATCAGTTCTTTAACAGATTCAGTCCTGCCCCCACTCCCCTGACCCCCCAGACCAGAAGCAACGCTCCCCCCTCGTTCTCCTCCTCCTCCTCTTCCTCCCCCTTTTCCACCGGTCTCTGCATTACTGTCGATCAGGTGATAAAACAGCTAAAGAAGATCGAGGCAAGGAAGGCTACCGGTCCAGACGGCCTCAGCTCCAGACTACTGAGAGAGTGTGCGGATCAGCTTGGTAAAGTGATTCTGCATATTTTCAACCTCAGCCTCAGTCTGCAGAAGGTCCCCACCTTGTGGAAAACTTCCTGCGTGGTCCCACTTCCTAAGACTGCGTACCCCAGGGAGCCAAACCACTTCAGGCCGGTAGCATTAACCTCTCACCTGATCAAGACATTGGAGAGAATCATCCTCAATCACCTCAGCCCCCTGATGAATGCAGAGCTGGACCCTCTGCAGTTCGCCTATCGTCCAGGCATTGGTGTGGAAGATGCTACCACCTACCTGATGCACAGGTCTCTTTCACACCTGGAGAACGCGGGAAGCACGCTGAGAATGATGTTTTTTGACCTCTCCAGTGCGTTCAACACCATTCAGCCGGTTCTACTGAGAGGGAAACTGGAAGAGGCTGGAGTAAGGAACCACCTAGCCGCATGGATCATCGACTTCCTCACTGACAGACCACAATATGTGAGACTCCAGGACTGTACGTCTGATGTGGTAGCTTGCAGCACGGGGGCCCCACAAGGCACAGTGCTCTCTCCACTCCTCTTCTCCCTCTACACATCGGACTTTAAACATAATACAGACACCTGCCACCTCCAGAAGTTCTCTGACCACACCGCTATTGTTGGACGAGTGACGGACGGGAACGACCTGGAGTACAGGGGAGTCATCACAGCCTTTGTTGACTGGTGTAGGCAAAACCACCTCTACATCAACACCAGTAAGACAAAGGAAATGGTCATCGATTTTCGGAGGAATCCTCAACAGACCACTCAGGTGAACATCCAGGGTACAGACATTGAAATCGTGGAGAATTTTAAGTACCTGGGTGTTCACCTCAACAACAAACTAGACTGGTCCACAAACATAGATGCCCTATACAAAAGGGGCCAGAGCCGCCTCTACCTACTGAGGAGTCTACGGTCCTTTGGAGTGTGCAGGACACTGCTGAGGACTTTCTACGACACTGTGGTGGCATCTACAGTGTTTTATGC
Source organism: Stigmatopora argus (assembly GCF_051989625.1). Taxonomy (NCBI): domain Eukaryota; kingdom Metazoa; phylum Chordata; class Actinopteri; order Syngnathiformes; family Syngnathidae; genus Stigmatopora; species Stigmatopora argus. The sequence continues at coordinate 1,422,052 of NC_135404.1, forward strand.
AGTGCTTTGTTGGGGATGCGGGAGCACGGAGAGGGAAAGAAACAGGCTGAATAAGCTGGTCAGGAGGGCCAGCTCTGTTCTGGGCTGTCCTTTGGACTCTGTGGAGGAAGTGGGAGAGCGGAGGATGCTGACCAGGATGATGTCCATCAAGGACAGCACCTCCCACCCCCTGCATGAGTCTGTGGAGTCCCTCCGAAGCTCTTTTAGCAATAGACTGCGGCACCCTCATTGCAAGAAGGAGCGCTTCCGCAGATCCTTCCTCCCATCAGCTGTCAGGCTCTTTAACAAAAAAATGGCTGAGTGTTAAGACCTACCGTATGCATGCATGTACATTTATGTGTATGTATGTATATATGTGCTAAGCAACACGCCTTTTTAATTATATATTTATTCATGTATTTATTTCTTGACCTACTTATTACCTATCTATTTATGTCTAAAATGCCTTTCCTATTCCTGCATCCTCACCCTCTTGCCACTGGAACAACGAAATTTCCCGAATACGGGATGAATAAAGTTATCCAACAATCCATCATTCCATCCTGCCTGAAATCTGCAACCATTATCCCTGTCCCCAAAAAGCCAACCATTGACAGCATGAATGATTATAGGCCTGTTGCTCTCACGCCTGTGATCACGAAGTGCTTTGAAAAGTTGATAGCCCGCCATATCAGGAATACAATCTCTCCCTCAGTTGACCCTCACCAGTTTGCTTATAGAGCTAACAGGTCCACTGAGGATGCTATCACCATTGCTCTACATACAGCATTGAGCCACCTGGAACACCATGGGAATTACGTGAGGATGCTTTTCATTGACTATAGCTCAGCCTTCAACACCATGAAACCGGACATTCTGACTGACAAACTCCCACCTCGGACTATTTTCCTCCATCTGCTGTTGGATAAAGAACTTCCTAACCAACCGACCACAAACTGTTAGACTTAGTTCCCACCTTTCTTCCTCCATTACACTGAGCACTGGCTCCCCTCAAGGCTGTGTACTGAGTCCTCTTCTGTACTCCCTGTATACTTATGACTGTACACCAACCCACCAGTCTAACTACATCATCAAATTTGCTGATGACACCACTGTGGTCGGACTCATCTCAGAAGGGGATGAGGCGGCCGATAGAGACGAGGTCAACAAACTGTCTTCGTGGTGCTCGATGAACAACCTCACACTGAACAAAACAAAAACTAAAGAAATAATCCTGGACTTCCGCAAACAGAGCACAGATCTGGCCCCACTCCTCATAAATGGAGTTCGTGTAGACAGGGTCCAGTCCTTTAAATTCCTGGGGGTCCACGTCACGGACAAGCTCTCCTGGTCCACAAACACCACAGCAGTAGTGAAGAAGGCCCAGAAACGACTCCATTTCCTGAGGGTACTCAGGAGGAACAACTTGGACACTAAGCTTCTGGTAACCTTCTATAAAGCCACTGTGGAGAGCATCCTGGCATACGGCATCACAGTGTGGTACGCTGGAAGCACGGCAGCAGACAAAAAGGCCATGCAGAGAGTGATCAACACTGCCCAGAGGATCGTCGGCTGCTCTCTGCCCTCACTGGAAGATATTGCCAGCCCTCGTTACCTCAGCAGAGCCGGGAACATTGTTGGGGACCCGGACCACCCTGGTCACGACCTGTTCCAGCTGCTTCCCTCTGGCAGGCGCTACCGGTCTCACAAAGCACGGACAAAGAGGCTTAAGGACACCTTATTTCCCACAGCCATCAGGACTCTGAATTGCAGTAGCACGACACACAATCCCCTCTGTGTAACAACTTCGGGGTGAGGAAACATGAAGGACGTTGGGCGGCGAGCTGCCTCCTGCTGGCTGACTGTAGGTAAGTAGGCAGACAGTGGGAGGTAAGTGATCCATTTTATTCTTTGTTGGCATCGGTGAGGCAAACCTTTTCGCAGTCGTCGGGAGTTGGTTGCGCTCGGGTGGTGATGCGATGTATCCATCACGGCAGAATGGCAGCAAGTCTGAAACTATCACTTGGTTGGGCTCTTGCCTGAGAAAAGCGCACTTTGTGGAGAAGCACTTTCAATTTCGTCATACGCAGCTGGGTATGATGACAATCAGGCTTTTGTCTAGTCAATGATGATGACAAGCCTAAGTCTGATTTTTATTTTTTTTATTTTATATATATATATATATATATGTATATATATATATATATAGGTATGTATATATGTAAATATATGTATATGTATATATGTATATATGTATATATATGTATGTATATATATGTATATATATGTATATATATATATATATATATATATATATGTATATATATATATATTCCACAATGCTAAATTTTTGAACTGGATGCTTATACACAAATATGATTGATACTAATTTGATTATCACATAACTTTAAAAAAAATCTACGCTATTGAGGATGATAGGCGTCCAATCATGTTTTTTTCAATGATGAGTAGATGTTAACAAGTGACCCAAAAATGCAACAAAATTAATAGGAAGTGAATCCGTGTTTCTCTCAGCAATGAGAGAAAGAAGTTCCACATAATTTCCTTTGCAGCGCTTTCATCGTGTCCCCGAAATGAAAGTTTACAGAGTCTATCAAACCTTTTAAGATTTCCCGATTCTTCTTTACTTTTTCGTTGTGGCGCTCCGTTTCCCTGCGTCCTTGCTCGCTGAACTAGGGTTTCCCAAAAAGTTTTGGAGCGCTGAAATGTGATTGGTTAAATGCTTCAATATGAAAACACATCTGGAAGCAGTGCGACCAGGGGGAAAAGCAATGAAAGTCAATACAGTTAGTATGATGGCGACCACACTAAATTGGTGCTGGCCGTCATTTCGGCTGTATTTACAAAAGAAATCCTGCCGCTAAATGTTGGCGTCAACAGAGCATTCAAAGCTAGACTGTGAACTATGTATATATATTATATATAATAACTCGGAGCTTGCCTTCATTCCCGGAGGCTTAAGAACTACAACCGCGGGACCCAGCGTTTTGGAAGACTCATTTGGGCAATTGTTTAATTCGGACATAGAAAATGAGGACTTTGATGGATTTGTGGGTGATGATGACGTGAGTAAGTTGTAAAATGTCTAAATAAAGTACAACCGAACTTTTTTTAGCATGTGGGTGTTGCGCGCAAGAACTCTTTATCCCAGCAGTCACTGCGCAGTACTTTATCTACGGGAAAATAGTAGAGTCGGGCTGCTTGCCGTAGTTAGTTGTATATATATATACATAGTTCACAGTCTAGCTTTGAATGCTCTGTTGACACCAACATTTAGCGGCAGGATTTCTTTTGTAAATACAGCCGAAATGACGGCCAGCACCAAATTAGGGTGGTTGCCATCATACTAACTGTATTGAAGAACTGGGTGTATTAAGAACTTTATATCCCAGCAGTCACTGCGCAGTACTTTATCTACGGGAAAATACCGTAATTACTCGAATATAACGCGCACTCGAAAATAACACGCAGGTAATTTTGGGCCAAAAATATCTGGAAAAACGCAGTAATCGAATATAGTGCGCACCTAAAATTTCCCGCTGACGAAAATCAGAAATCTTACCTTTTTTTCTTCGTTTCACGATTGTTTTGTTCAAACAAATTTATTCATTAGAATCCTTCAAATGAAGAGTTCCTCTCTCTCTTTGTCTGTCCTCTTGTTATGATCGCGCCGCGTCGCTGGGTCGTCGCAGCGCGATCGGGGGCATCTGTTACGGTCGCGCCGCGTTGTGCGACGCGACCGTGGATGTAGGTAGACCCAAATGCAGGAAGCAGGAGAGGACGAGGCATTCAGCGTGATACGGAGTCCTTTAATGAATCAACCAAGGCGTGGAAACATACGTGGCCGCATGCGGCGCGCATACGGACAGAGGCAACAGAATAACGACAGCTAGCGACCGCTAGCAAACGCTAACAACAGTCAATGATAGTCAACGATAGTGAACGATCCGGCGACGTGTGATGACGCGTCGCTACTTAAATACAGGAAATGAAAGCAATCAATGGATTGGCTACAGCCGGTATGCGTCAACGGCAACCCAGGAGGGCCAAAAGGGCCACTCCTATCAACGTCCACGCTTCCTTCATCCACTTCCTCTTCCTCCCACAACACATCATCCGATTGGCTTTACGAGATGACGTAAAATCCGTGCGTCGGCTCTACGAGATGACGTAAAATCCGTGCGTCAAAGTGAGTTTGACAATGCTTTTTTCGATCGAAAATTTGTAATTTATTTTAGTTATTGATTATAACACGCACCCCCAACTATTGGAATTAATTATATAGCAAAAATCTGCGTGTTATATTCGAGTAATTACGGTAGTAGAGTCGGGGGCTGGTTTCCGTAGTTGTCCTATTGACTGATTTATTTTATTTTATCGTGATAACAATTTTAGTATTGGTCCATATATAAAGCGCACTGGATTATACGGCGCCCTGTCTATTTTGGGTGAAAATTTTTGACTTTTATGCGCGCCTTATAGGCGTGAAAATACGGTACCTTCCGATGTTAGACTTATTTGCCAGTGCAAAACTAGCAGTAGCTGATCCACGCCCACAGTATGGACAGGCACAATGTGACATCACACAATTTCAATTCTGCTTGCTTCCACAGTGGTTTAACTTTGAATTATTATTTTTTTTATAGCAGGAACTATTACTCTTGGATAAAAAAAAATACAGACATAACAGATTTAAACTACTTCCCAAATGATCACTGAGGTCCTACCTTTTTTGGAATACCATTAAGGTTCTTCCCGGTGGCAACAGTCATGACAGAGTTATCTGGAGGCTTTCCCAGAAGTGACATGCTGTAAAAGAACATAATTAATGAACACACAAAATAACACTAATGTTCTTACATAGTCTATGGAGTTCTACCTTAGCAGTGGGCAGCTGAAGCAGGATAGCCAGAGAATGTCTGTGGTGTTCATGGGAGGAGGGAGCTGAGCTAAACAGGCTAAAAACTACAGCGAAAAGAGCTCATTTATGCTTAACTCACATATACTGTATGGCAAAATAAAAGTATGTCAAGTCTGTTCTCTGACCTGTATGATGACTAGACTGAGCTGGCACTGTAGCAGAAAAAGAAAACACTTCCGAATGCCGTATGTTGTATGTCTTGCCTGCAAAAAAAACAACAACAAAGAATCAAACTCTAACCAAAGCCACTGCAGTAAAAATAAATTGAATGTATTTGCATACTAAATTATTACCAGCTAATAATTATGTGTGTGTGAGGGTAGTTATGTGTGTTGAACCTGCTCTATGAGCTTGGTCATGCTGACACTTTCCCCTTGGTGAAAGGTCACAGCACAGCCAAGACAGTTAAGTTGTCCAGAAAGTCTCAAAGGAGAAATAACTTCAGTGCATCTGTTGAATGCACCCTTGGTGGCATAACTCAATGTCTCCCATGAACATTGGGACGGGTACAGTGGATCTAGAGCGATACTGTCACAGGGAAAGCACACATGGTAAAGACCATTAAATAATTGGTAACGTCATAAAAATGCATGAGGTTCAGTTATTGTGTTTCTATATGGTTTTTATCATATAGAAAATTAGTACAGGTGTAGCAATTTTTTATTATTTGTCAATTTCTCTCAAGTAGGCATGATCCAACATTCCATTTTAAACATGCTATATTCCACAATTTAAAAAGTCATGGTATCAGATAGTAAGAAAGCTAACCAAATCGGTATTAAGCTATTTTTGGAGTCTTTATTCTGCAGCCTGGAAAATGTTTGAACTACCGTATTCACGCGCATAAAAGCCGCCCGCGGGTATAAGTCGCACCCTTAAAATTGTGTTGAAATTGTTGAATTTGACAATTTCTCGCATATAAGCCACCCCCTGATTCCCAATTTTCAGCTCTGTATTCATGGTTTTAATAGGGAGTACAATTGTGTTACTTTGAAGTGAAAATTTTAAGAAAAATCATTACACGTGATATTTCTGAGATACTGTATGAATCAAAAGCACATTATGAGGGTCAATATCATAAGATAGTTAATATGGTTGTCTTTGTAAATGCAAAATATGAAATTACTCAGTTTGAAAAAAGAAATACGTCTATTTTGATGAGAACCTGATGCTTTCTAATTACAGAAATTACAATTATCTTACCAGAAGTTTTAATATGCTGTGGCAGCCATATTGCTTCTACAGTGGTACCTCGACATACGATTGCCCCGACATACGAGCAATTTGAGAAAATTAGTACAGGTGTAGCAATTTTTAATTATTTGTCAATTTCTCTCAAGTAAGCATGATCCAACGTTCCATTTTAAACGTGCTATATACTACAATTTAAAAAGTCATGGTATCAGATAGTAAGAAAGCTAACCAAATCGGTATTAAGCTATTTACGAGTAACATTTTGGGCAAATATTTATCTTGAGATATGAGACAAATTTTGATAGACGAGCATACAGCGGATGCGAGAGGCTGCTCATAAGAACATCATGGGCACTGTCATTCTGGTCTCAACTCCCTCGTGTAATGTCTCTCTGGTCGCAACTCCCTCGTGTAATGTCTCTCAGGTCGCAACTCCATCGTGTAATGTCTCTCAGGTCGCAACTCCCTCGTGTAATGTCTCTCAGGTCGCAACTCCCTCGTGTAATGTCTCTACGAGCACTGGGCGGAGCGTTGCATTTTTTCAGTGTTTTTCCGTTAGTCAGTGCGAATGGTGTATATACTACATCTCGTTGGCAAGTCGTCGTACGTTATCCTATTGTGAGAACATTTGTGTGCATCATTTTTGGAATATTTTGAAGGGAATACAAAAGCAAACAATCTTCGTTAGGTTGCATCAGTAAGTCAGGGTGGAGGTGGGGCTAACAGAGCCAGGGAGAAAAAAAGTATCAAAATGTAAAACAAAATTCGAATTACCGTATTATGCTGTTTAATATACCCGGGTATATTAAATGATTTTTGCTTTTTTGAGCCTCCCTTTTGTGCGCCATTTAATATACCCCTGCCGTTTAATTATATAGTACAGTGGTACCTCGAGATACGAGCTTAATCCGTTCCGGAACTGAGCTCGTATGACGAGATTCTCGTAACTCGAGCGGACGTTTTCCATTGAAATGAATGGAAAACAAATTAATTCGTTCCAGCCCTCTGAAAAAACACCAAAAACAGGATATTGGATTGGAAAAAATGTTTTATTTCTTCTAATTCGCCATTTATTAACAAAGTAACACATAAGTAGTGGTTTAATAGTAATAAAATGTGTTCAATCTAACTAAAATTGGGAAGATTTCGCCGACGGGAGACAGAGACGTTTGGTGGCGTGGGGGGGTGGGGTTCGTTTTTTTTCCACGACAACGCACTTGTAAACGGAACAAACAAATTTAAATTAACTTGGATTAATATATACAGACACTCAAACATACGTTTAATGTAACTTTACACAAAACTGAATTCTAATTTTGTTGTAATCTTTTGTTACCTTCGTTTTCCGGGTTGGCGGTTTGCCACGGCTCCACCCTCACGTTCGCTATCGATGGACTGTTTGCTGTTGTATTGCCTTCAAAGTATTCCCAAAATGATGCACACAAATGTCCTCACAATAGGATAACGCACGACCACTTGCCAACGAGAAATAGTCTTTAAAGAACGATCGCGGGAGCTTCTTTCCTTAGAAAGAATAACAGGAAATACAATAGTTGAGCTTACCCACGTATTGATTGTGGGTAATGAAGTTTTATTCTGAGAAAGGTTGCCATTGCCTATGGGTGTTGTGTGCACGAGTATACTTCATTACCCAGAAAGCCCTCTTTTTGCCCGCGCATGCGCGTTGTGCGTTTCCTGGTCTTAGGAGAAACTCGTCTGAATTAATCGTTCCGTGCTCGTAGATATTGTTATACACAAAAGATATGCAAAAAAGACCTGGCTTGGTCGCATCACGAAATTTTGATCGCAACACGGGCGAATTATTCGATCGAAATTTCCGCCGTAAGACGAGAATTTTGTATGACGAGCGGTCGTATGACGAGCTAGAGCTGCCACTGGAACACGGATTAGTTCATCCAGGGAGTTGCCCAGACCGCGATGGTAGCGTTCGGTCATTAAGGCCGGACAGCGGACCCATAGGTGTTCAGACGACTGTTTCCTCGTCGAACAGGCGGCAGCGATCCGAGTCGGATTTTCCCATAAGGTGGAGCCAACGGCGGAGCAGGGGGTGGTGTCCACTGCGGAAACCAATCAGGTCTGTGCGGTCTCCTTTCGATAGGGCAAGTTCTTCCTCTGTGACTTTCGTAGTGTAGGTCTGCAAAAGGCGGGGGTGGGAGAGGGGGGGAGCGATCTTCACGTTGGATGATGGCGCGTCTTGTGGCTGCGTCCGGGGAGGTATGGGTTTGGTCATCTGACGAGTCAAATTTAGCTAGGGCATCGGCCAGGTCGTTACCACATATGTTGCAGTGGCCCGGGATCCACAGTAGCTGTAGTCGCTAAGGCGGAGGGAGCTTGTTGTTGCTGAAAGTGGTTCGCAGCTCGTGTAGAATGGCGAGCCTTCGTTCGACAGTCAGTTCCGTCCGCTTTTTCCTACTCACTGTGCTGGAAGTAGACGCAATGTGGTCTCTGAAAGCTTGCTGCTTGTGCTTTCCATATTGAATGAATGACTGCACAAAATCACTTATATCGTATTTACCTGGGTATTTTAAATGGGGGGTATATTAAACAGCAAAATACGGTAGATTGTACTGTTAAATTCGTGAATTTGGGTAAGGTACCAAAATCTCTTGCACTTAAAGTGCAGCCTTTATTTTGTTTACTAATGAAACAGATTAAGGTTAATCCTGTTACATGACCTACTTAAACCTAATACAGGTACAGTCTGCAAAACGTTGATGCACCCCGTCACATGCGTAGTGGATGTTACCTTCCTGTTTGTGCGCCATTTAATATAACCCTGCCGTTTAATATACCCTTGCCGTTTAATATACCCGGGTATATTAAATGGGGGGTATATTAAACAGCATATTACGGTAAATTTAGTGTAATGTTAGATTAAACTTATTTTTGAGTGTCTGCATCGTAATCCAAGTTCATTTAAATGTGTTTGTTATGTTACGAGCATGTTGCCGTGCAAAAAGTCTCCCCACTCTCTCCCCTCTGTGAAATCCATCTAATTTTAGTACTATTAAACACATTTTAGTACTATTAAACCACTAGTTATTTGTTACTTTGTTAATAGATGGAGATTTAGAACAAATAAAAATGTTTTTCCAATCCAATATCCTGTTTTGGGTGTTTTTTCAGAGGGTTGGAACGAATTAATCTGTTTTTAGTTCATTTCTATGGGAAACGTTCATTTGTGTTACTTGTAAATCGACATACGAGCTCAGGCCCGGAATGAATTAAGATCGTATCTCGAGGTACCACTGTATTATCAAAATATCTCAATTATTTCGATGGCTCATATTACTCCAATAGTTTTCACTTTCGAACAAGAAATAAAATGAAAAAAAATCTAAGTGGAATTTTGTTTTATTTCAAAATCAAGGCTACTCGCGCCTGGCCAGTCAGAACATGTTTAACTACGGTTAGACGGCAGCGCCCTAGGTAATATGGCCGCGCCCCGACCTATGTAAGATGGCCGTGTCCGAGCCAGCAGTGATACATTCGTTTTTTTCTTGAATTTCATTCATAGACGTCAAAATTAATTTTGTTTAGCGTCTCATCTGTTTATCTTTTTTCAATTTTGAAATAAATGACCGTATCGGCCGCATTGTCTTGCGTCATGACGTCACTGCACCATGGCGTCATGACGTCACCGTGTCATGGCGTCGTCAACCTGCAGTTTTGTGCATTTCGTGTTTTTATGCGCATATAAGCTGAAACCTCGATTCAGTCATCAAGTTTTTGTCTGACAAAAGCGGCTTATATGCGAGTAAATACGGTAGACTTAACAAGTGGCGTGCCTTTGAAGTTAACAAAGATCAGTGGGATAAGAAGAATGGGGGTCTTAACTATAGACAAGCCAAATTGATGCATTTTTTACCCTTTTGGTTGTACATGATTTAATTACGTGCTGCCTTGTGGTGTAGAGGCTCACTCGCCTGACTTCGGTGCGGGCAGGAGCGGGCTTGATTCTCGCTGGTGGCGATATGATTGAGAGTGCGAATGATTGTTGGTGTCTCAGTGTGCCCTGACTGGCGAACAGTCAAGGGCAGGGGTGTCAAACCGGTCCTCAAAGGGGTGCAGGTTTTCATTCCAACTCAACAAGAGGATACCTTTTGCAAGTTTAATCAGTTAATTAAAGTCAGGTGCAACTTATTTTAGAAGACACCTGATTGGTTAAAATGTCAGCACTGGATTGGTTGGAACAAAGACCAGGACCCACTGCGGCCCTCGGCGGAATCGGTTTGACACATGTGGTCGAGGGTGTGGTCTGCCTTTCGCCCGAAGTCAGCTGTGTTAGGCTCCAGCAAACCCTGCATCCCTTTCGAGGATGTGCTGTATGGAAGATGAAGGAATGTTTTAATTTCACCCCTATAGGGCTCACCGACTTAAAGGGCGCAGTTGCGGGTGAGATTTCTGTTTTTTGCCCATACACGAGGTGCTTGGGCTTAATGGGCGCAACATGACGGTAGTGCTAGCATGACATACGCTAGCATCCATGCTATGCATTGCATAAATAAGGACAATTTTCTATATATTTTTACATTCTTAATGTAGTTTTAGGTTGCACTCGCCCTGGCGCACAACATGCTGTGTTGTTTCTTAAGACTAGCATAGTTGGAGTGTGTGATCCTGCTAATAACAATTGGTGATACAAAATTGAAATGCAAATAGAAAAATTGTCAATGAAATAAGATTTTGTGGTATAAAGACAATGGAGTATTATCTATTGATGACATTTGCCAAGCAACATTTTAGATAAAGAACTAAAAGGTGTATATAAAGATAATATTGGAAAGGAAAGGATATGAGAGGAATGTCACGCTGTGACTGGCCATCATAGTCTATACATTCCAAAATGCCTTCTGAATCTCAAAACAAAAGTGATAGTCTGCTGTCATGGGATGAAGAAATTAAAATAACTACATTTGGAAATTATAATAGAATTGAAAATAAAAAGAATTGATTGTTAATTAAGTTAGAGGTGGATAATTAATAAATCTAATTTAATGCACGTGGATGCCACAGGGTCATATTTTTTAGAGGTTTGTGTAGTTATTTCAATCAGATAAAGTAAACATTCCCTAATTGCGATGATTTATTTCAAAATCAAGGCTACTTGCGTCTGGCCAGTCAGAGCATGTTTAACTCGGTTTAGATGGCAGCGCCCTAGGTAAGAGGGCTGTGCGTAAACATGAGTTTTTTTCACGTTTTATACGTACGTTTTTTTCTCCTGAATTTCATTCATAGACGTCAAAATAAATTTTGTTTATCGTTTTATCTGTTTATCATTTCTCTATATTTAAATAAATGACCGTATGAGGGGCAGTCGCTTGCGTCAAGACGTCACGGCACCATTTTGTCGTGACGTCATTGTGCCATGGCGTCGCAGTTTCGTGCTTGAGCAACAGGAAAGCATCGTATACATAAAGTGAGCTGCCCTTCAAGGCCTTGGACAGACAGGAACTATTTTCATTGTGAGTACAGTATTTAAAGTACCGTATTTTCTCGCATATACACTGTGTTTGTCGCTCAAAAAATGATGACTGAATCAAGGGTACAGCTTCTATGCGGACAAATGAGATTTGAGCTGCACGAAACTGCCAGGTGACAGACGAAACACCATAAGACAAAGCGGACGATACGGCACGCCACTTGTTAAGTCTACCGTATTTACTCGCATATAAGCCGCTTTTGTCAGACAAAAACTTGATGACTGAATCGAGTTTTCGGCTTATATGCGCATAAAAACACGAAATGCACAAAACTGCAGGTTGACGACGCCATGACACAGTGACGTCATGACGCCATGGTGCAGTGACGTCATGACGCAAGACAATGCGGCCAATACGGTCATTTATTTCAAAATTGAAAAAAGATAAACAGATAAAACGGTAAACAAAATTAATTTTGACGTCTTTGAATGAAATTCAAGAAAAAAATAAACCGTATCTCTCATAAAATGTGAAGAAACACACTTGTGCCTGTCATTGCTAGCTCAGGGCCCCGCCTTCTTACCTAGGGATGACAAACTAGACCGCTACGAACACACTTCCTGATTGTACTGCTCACATGACTTCCTATTTGTCTACGAGGAGGCAACACCCTATTGGAATGTGCAATCCAGCAGACGATCCTTTCGATTCATACAGAATCTCAGAAATACGCACAATGATTTTTCTTAAGATCTTCCCGTCACATTTGTACCCTCTATTAAAACCATGAATGTGGAGGTGAAAATTGTGAATCAGGGGCATCTTGTACAAGGAAAATTGTAAAAAAAAAAAAATCCAAGATGGCGCTGTCAGGCAGCAGCCGGGGCAGTAGCTCTGTCCACTCTTAATTGTTTTTTGTGTTTTACAGCCTTTCTATCTTTTTTATTACATTTAAATATTTCTTAATAAATTCCTTTTTACTTTCCTTTGTAATTTATACTTTTTACTTTAATGTTTTTACAACTTTCTTTGTTCTGTTAGCCTGAATTCTTTCTACTACTTCTTTTTTGGAACCATTCAGCTATGCCGATGCTGTCATACACATGGGATTAGCTGTGAACAATACGCAGTAGAAGGAGCAACACATCAATGCCGCTGGAAATCCCGAGCTGGACAAAAGTGCCGGGAGAAGAAGCGACACTTCAGACCAACCATTCCATCTATTATTATGGGGAAAGTGAGATCCCTCCCTGATAAGATGGAAGAGCTGTCGGCGCTTACCAGGCCAGAAACGGAGTCGAGGGGTTATACTCTGCTACTGTTGATTCTTCAGCTCCAGACTACTGAGGGACTGTGCGGATAAGCCTGGAAGAGTGACTCTGCATATTTTCAGCCTCGATCACAGTCTGCAGAAGTTTCCCATCTTGTGGAAGACTTCCTGTGTGTGGTTCCAGTTTTATCCAACTCTACAACGTCTTTTTCTTGTGTCTGTATCCTTTTTTTGCTACCACAACCAAGATGGCGCTGCTCTTGCTTGTTTTGTGTTTTTGCTGCTTTTCTGTCTTTTTTGATTGCATTTTGGTATTTCTTAATGATTTCTCATATACAGACACTCCTCAACTTACGAACGCAATTGGTTCCGAGCGATTGTTCATAAGTTGAATTTGTTTGTAAGTTGATTTAGTGCTATATTTTGTATTATAATTTATGTTTAAGGCCTATATAAGTATATTGAAGGTTTATACAAGTGCATTTGTATGTTTAAGGCTTGTATAAGTAACACGCATTGGTTTGTACTGAAAAAAAAAACATTTAATAAAATGGAGAGAATATGTACAGTACTGTAGAGAGAGAGATAGATTTATGTATTAGAAACTGGCCAAAAGAAGCGACCTAATGACGATTGCAGTTTTCTTCTTTTTTTCATCATAAATGATGCAGTAGCACTGTATGGCATCATTCAATTGATTTGCAAACTTTGTGCAACGTTCAATATTTGGGTCCTGCTGCTCGATCTTTCTGTTTATAAATGGTACTGAATGTGCAACGCTCACCACTTTCTGACGCGCATCAAGCTTCGTTATTATTGCCACTCGTTTCAAATGAAATGGCTTGCCTCTTCCTTGCAACTCCCTCAATAGAAGCCTTTAGCTTTTTACCAACCATATTCAATATTGGATGCATGAGATATTTAATGATACAAATGAAAAAGGTTCTTTGCACACTGGAGATACATTCACGCACTTCCGCATTGCAACGAAGAAGGTAGATGCTGGGTGAGTGAGCTCTCACAGCGCCAGGCGTTGGTATTAGAGGCGGAAAGAAGTACTACTCCGAAAAAGACGCGAAATACAAAATTGGACTTGCGAACATTTTTGGACTTAAACGCAATTTGCAGACATGTTCGTATGTACCGTTGTTCGTAAGTTGAATGTTCGTAAGTAGGGGAGCGTCTGTACTTTGATTTGTACTTTGTGCTTTTTGCTTTGTTGTTCTGCAACTTGGCCCCACCCGTCACATGGCTTGGTTTCTTTGAACTAGTCCTAGACGTCTTTGGAGCCGTTCAGCCGTGCCTTCGCTGTCATGTACACAGGATCAGCTGTAAGCAGTGGACGATAGTGCCGGGAGAAGAAGCAATGCTCCAGACTGAGCATTCCATCATTGTTATGGAAGAGAGATCTCTCCCTGGTCAGATGGAGAAACTGCCGGTGATTTGAAGCCCCCCACCGGCCTCTCTGCTGCTGCTGATTAGGTGATAGGACAGCTTAGGAGGATCTAGGCAAGGAAGACGATCTTTAAAACCTCCAGACTACTGAGGGACTGTGTGGTAACCTCAGTCTCAGTCTGCAGAAGGTCCCCACCTTCTGGACTTCTTGTGTGGCTTCAGTTTCTTACCTAGGTCTATAATGTCTTGTGTCTTGTGTCTGTCTTGCTACTGCAACCAAGAAATTTCCCGAATACGGGATGGAAAAAAGTTCTAACCTAACCTAACCTAAAATTCAACGATTTTAAGGCAATTTTAAGGGCACGGCTTATACGCGGAGACGGCTAATATGCGAGCAAATACGGACGGTACAGTCGTTCCTCTACTTACAAAATGAATTGGTTCCAAGAGTTTTTGTGACTTGAAAATTTCGTATGTAGAGGTGTGCTTTATATGTGAATTCTCTAATTCGTTTCATGGTCCTCACACAACTACCAACTAAACCCTTTAAAATTGGTCATAGTGTCCCAATTTTGCATGAAAGATGTGAGAAAACACACAAAAATGAGAGAAAATTGTAAGGAAATTATTTATTAATGTCTTAAAATAAATAATGCATATGAAAGTGTGCCCTGCGGCGCTGAAATATCTCCCCCTGCGGGCGTTAGATGCAATACCCCGTTCTACCAGGGCCGAAAGCCTTCTACTTTGTAGTACATTTTAGACTTTTACTTTGTGCCCTGTGTGTTGTAAGATAAGATGACAAAGTCGCTTTGCAATTGCTTGTTCATATTGTATCAGTTTTTGTAAGTTATAAAAACATCATTGTCATACAAACTTTGCCCTACAGATGTTTGACATGTCAACGCAAATACTCAACTGTCTGACACTGATGATGTTTGACATGTCAGCACAAATACTCAACTGTCTGACACTGATTAATCAAACTTTTCCCTGCAGATGACTAAACGTATCAGTCTAAAGTCTTGCCAACAACTGTCTGTTTTCACGTATAAATATGACTCACCCACTGTTCATTCTGAGCGTTGCAAGGACAACAGGCTGTGCGTCCACAACAGTTAGCGCTCTCTCCCCATTTCTGCAGTCTGGTAATAAACTTATTTCCTTCAAATTGGTCTCACTCTTTCTGTGCCTGCTCCTGAAGCTGTTTTACAGACCCAACAAACTTTGGTGCCGAAGCCTGGGGCCCAACAAGCCAACAATTGCCGGAGCGGCGACGGAGTGCGACGAAGGGCAAAATAAAGACTGTCGACAGCATCCTCCATTCCTCCATTGAAAGGGTCAGCCCGACGGCCGTTCCCTTGCCGCCCCGGTGATCTGGTGACGGGTCCCCCCGGACCAGGGCAGGTTCAGAACGAGAAAAGCGTGAGTTCACCCTTTGATTTCTGTCTCCATGAAGTGTGATAATTTGAATGGGTATTATTACTGCGGTAGTGAATGTTTGAGGTCTCGATCGACGTAGGTAGAACATGAATGTTCAAGGTCTGGACCGACGTAGGTAGAACATGAATGTTCGAGGTCTGGACCGACGTAGGTAGAACATGAATGTTCGAGGTCTGGACCGACGTAGGTAGAACATGAATGTTCGAGGTCTGGACCGACGTAGGTAGAACATGAATGTTCGAGGTCTGGACCGGCGTAGGTAGAACATGAATGTTCGAGGTCTGGACCGACGTAGGTAGAACAAGAATAGAGTCAGGGACTCCGCTAAGAGTGTTGAGTCAGGGACTCCGCTAAGTGTTGAGTCCGGGACTCCGCTAAGAGTGTTGAGTTAGGGACTTGTGGTCTTGGTGTGTTCAGGGATATTGGGTGCATCACGAAGTATTGAGATCAATTTCGGGAAATTTAGAATAGAATTGTTGGTTAAACTATTATTAGAATAGAATTGTTGGTTAAACTATTATTAGAATAGAATTGTTGGTTAAACTATTATTAGAATAGAATTGTTGGTTAAACTATTATTAGAATAGAATTGTTGGTTAAACTATTATTAGAATATAATTGTTGGTTAAACTATTATTAGAATAGAATTGTTGGTTAAACTATTATTAGGATAGAATTGTTGTTTACTAAACTAAGTGATTAATATGGGTCGGAAAGCAACAAAGTAGATGGGTTTATTGCCAGACTGCAGAATGGAAATCGGAGAGTTGCCAGATGTGAACCGCCCCGTACGCTGATGACAGCATTACGTCACCAGCCCACACCAGATCCGGCAACTCCTACCGACCCCAAAGCTCCGGAGACTATTGGAACGGAAGAGGAACTCTACAGTCCTCAATACAAACAATACAAAGGAATTTGTGACAGATAAGATGTGTGTGAGAGGAGAAATCCTGCTTTTGCAGCGAGTCTAATCTAAAGCTCACAGTTAGCGGCTAAGAGCGTGCTTCCGTTAAACTTGATTTTAGCTATCCTTGGGTGGGTTAGCAAATATGGGGGTGATTTGCGAATTAGACATTCAGTATTAAGAATTATTTGGTTGTTAATGATATCAAACATGAAAATAACAATACAGAAATGGCATTCATCCAAATAATTAGGTAAATTGTACCTGGCTGGTTTAGATAAAATAATTGACTTAGGATAGGCATAATTTCCCTAGGACTGAAGAGCCATGGAGTGTTTTCAGTGCACGGAAGACATTCCCTGTTTTGTCCTGAGCGGGTGAAATATGCTTTGGCATGGATAATATTAATGACTATTAGAATATTACGGATTGCATAAGCATCGAACAATTGATGTCAACCAAATGATGTTGCTTTCTATTGCTTTAAAGGCATACACATTAAGATAACTTTATCTTAAAACTTACAGATTTGGCAAACAAAGAGTTAATCACAGCCAATCGCATGGCAGACGCTCATGCTGACTGACTAGGGCGACGAACGGCGGCAATTGAACTTCCAAAACAAATTTCTATTTGTAGATGTGTGGTGCGCATATCTCATATGTTAATTACCTATTTCCTTAGGGAATGATTATTGCTGATAGGACAGCAAAAGGTTGTGAGCTGGGGATGGCGGTCTCCACTGGTGATGAAAATTTGCGGACCACTGCTGTACGTGACCGGACGTTTCGTCGAAAGACGTTTGGTCCCCGGACGTTTGGTCGACTGGACGTTTGGTCGACCGGACGTTTGGTCGACCGGACGTTTGGTCGACCGGACGTTTGGTAGAATGGACGTTTGGTAGAACGGGTTCACATGCAATTGATAGATTTTAACATTGGGTAAATAGGGATTTAATGACTACTATTTAACATTGAGTGAATAGGGTTAGGGTTAAACAAATGAAAGTCTCGTGACTCAAACCTCGGGACTCGCGAACCTGGCGACCAAACGTCCGTTCTACCAAACGTCTGGTCGACCAAACGTCCGGGGACCAAATGTCTTTCGACGAAACGTCCGAGTACCCTGATGTTTGGGTAAACGACCCAAATAGAAAGACTAGTGGTTCGCGCATTAACCTTACGGTTTTAAGATCTACTAATGGAAGCCGGGTGAATACCGACCTTCCAGAGTGTGGAGTATTCATGGTGTCCTCGAGAATTCATGGGTTTTCTCCGGGTACTCCAGTTTTCTCCCACAAACCCAAATTATGGATGCTAGACTGGTTGAACACTCTAAATTCCCCTGATTATGAGTGTGAGCGTGAATGGTTGTCTGTCTCCTTGTGTTTTTGATTGGCTGGCCACCAAGATATAATCAATCGATCATATATCAAGGTGGAAAAGGATTTGGAAATTTGAAATCGATTTCCGAAATCGCCAATAAGCGCTTTTCAGGGATGGCGGCGACAAATTATGGGAAAAAATACTAATAATATTTCGTCAAATGAAATTTTTGATGAAAATGTAGCAGCAGTTCTCCAAATGTGAAACTTGACGTGGAGGAACAAATAATCTGCTCTGCGAAATGGGGAATTTGGGGGCACTGAGAAAAAAAAACAAAAAAACAAATTTGTACATCATCTTACTTGGATGATCTGGCATATTGAGTCACGGGAAGTCCTATGTATCGACAGGGGGGATGGTGGCCTTAGTACAGTGCCACTACACAACTTATAGGGTTAAGTCGGTTCCAGGGCATGCTTATCCTGTGCTCAGCATATCAGTGCAAGATATGGAATTCCAAAGAACCATTGATTTATAGTGATAAGGGCACCCAAATTGTGTTAATAAAATAATTGACGGGATTGGCAAAAGGTTCCATATTTCGTTATGAAATCACTGCGCGTACATAACGAGTTCAACCGGACAACAACATATGACAATCTTATTTGGTAGACCATACTAATTGCCATTATTCACTGGACGATTGGAACTGAGGCTAATCTGTCTGACTGCATAAAAAGAAAATCTTTTAAGAAACGCATTGAATTTGGGTTAGCAGAAGGAGATTGTGCTTCTCAACAGGAAAAGGACCAACGGTGGTGCCAGGAGCCTGGGTGCTCAATAAAGAAGAAGCACTAGCACGACCCAAAGTGGGAACGCCCATGCCAAGTGTTGCTGACCAACCAGCAGACATGAAAATAGCCGAGAGGGGGATGTGGATCCACCTTTTGCACTGTAAGAAGGTTCTCTCAGTTGAAACGTATGAGGAGGCAGGTGAGATAAACTTTCTGACGTAATAAAATGCAACGGAAACCACTCCAATATTAATTGGAAAGATTATTGCTCAGTGAGCAATGCCATAAACCATAGGGAAATCTTTTATATTGGTTTTATTGTCTCCATATGCAAAAAAGGTGAAAGCGTTTCAATTGAGACTAAACCTTCTTACAAAGGGTTAAAATAAACGACCAGAAACAGAAACTACAATGGGAAACAGAAGGAACCACACAACACAAGAACGGCCTCTATGCAGTCGAAAACAAGCCATGCGTCCAGCGATCATTTTTTGAAGTAATTGCCAAATTGAGCTATGGGAGGAGCCATGTCTCAACAGAAGGGATGATCAGTATAGTACAACAAACAATGCATGTTTTCAGAGGTCTCCAAACATACTTAAAACATTTTGCAGAAACTGTCTCACCTGCTGTAGACACAACTCTCAAGGCAATGAACGACCCAAGCGTGGAACAAGGCAAACAGGGACATATCCCTTCGAGGTTCTGAACATGGATTTAATCGAACTGAACCAAAGTGGCACATACAAGTACTGTCATTGACACACTTACCAAGTGGGTTGAGATATGCCCATCCAAGAAAGCTGACGCCATGGCAGTCGCAAAAGCCATATGCGAGAGCAGCATTCCAAGCCATGGAATACCACGAGTCATTTGGAGTGATAATGGTGCTCGCTTCGTGAACCACGTGATCCAAACGATGGGACAACATCTTGGAATCAACCTGAAATATCATTGTGCCTACCACCCCCAAAGTGCTGGACTCGTTGAAAAAAACAATGGAACAGTAAGACTCATACTCTGAAAAACCATGGAAGACAGGAAAACCATGGCCAGAATGCCTGACAAGAGAATCATTCCAACAGCACAGGGATGCACACCATTTGAGGCAGTGAATGGCAGACCCTTCCACTTACCAATGTGGGAAAAAGATCTGGGGGTTGAAGAGAAAGGAGAAACAGATTCTCTCACTCAGTGGTTATGCAAAATGTTCCAAAAAAGAACTGTGATAAATGCAAATGATCTGTCGACATCTTCTCTGTCTCCTACACAGGAGGTCCTGTCCCCAGGCGACCTGGTACTCGTCAAGGTGATAAAAAGAAAGTGCTGGTCATCTCCACATTGGGACGGACCTCACCGTATGATTTTGACCGCTAACTGCACCAAGTTGGCCAACACCATCAAAGCTGATGAACGAGTGTTGGAGCTCACGACCATGATCCAGTGTGGGGCTCGGATGTCCCCCTCGAACACAAACACTGGTCAGTCTCCTCCAAAATCCTGATGGCTCTGTTCCCCTGGCTAGGAACAGCAACGAACACTACGTCTGGAAACCATTGACTACAAATCCCAGGCCTATGTCAACGCATCAGTCCGACTACAACAAGGCCGAGAAGCCCAAATAACCGCCATGACCCAAATGATTATCCAGAACCATCTTGCCCTTGACAGAATAACTGCCCAGCAGGGAGGTGTGTGTGTGTCATGGTAGGAGACTCATGCTGCACCGTCATCCCTGCCAACGCATCCTCCACAGTCCATGATGCCCTACAAACTATGAAGAACATACAGAACGCTATGACAAAAGATCCGGTTCCACAACGAGGATGGCTTGACTGGTTCCTCTCAGGCTCATGGACACAGACTCTTTTGAAAGCCCTAGTACCTTTTGTAACTGTTTTTGCTCTCGTGCTTGTTATCCTAACCTGTTGTTTACCCTGCTTCTCAGCTTTGATCAAACGTACCATTAATGCCACAGTCGAACGTACCATGATTGTTGAAACCCAGCTAATGCTAACTCGTATACACATGCAACAATCCATACCCCAATCTGACCCTGATGTTGTGCTACTGTCTGACACTGATTGATATGTCTTTCCTATTCTGAGACACCAGGCCATGAGGCGATCGTCCCAAGGTCGTCAAGGGAGGAATTTTCCCTTCAACTTTTCGCCCCCTTCTGGTCGGTCTAAACTCCAGTTCGAAGTAATTTGTGAAGAATTTCGTTCAAAAGTAGCGTCGCTAACGAACGAGGTTCTGTAAGTTATAAAAACATTATTGTCATACAAACTTTGCCCTACAGATGTTTGACATGTCAACGCAAATACTCAACTGTCTGACACTGATGATGTTTGACATGTCAGCACAAATACACAACTGTCTGACACTGATTAATCAAACTTTGCCCTGCAGATTACTAAAGGTATCAGTCCAAAGTCTTGCCAACAACTGTCTGTTTTCACGTATATATATGACTCACCCACTGTTCATTCTGAGAGAGTTGCAAGGAACAGGCTGTGCGTTCACAACTGTTAGAGCTCTCTCCCCATCCTGCAGTCTGGTAATAAACTTATTTCCTTTAAATTGGTCTCACTCTTTCTGTGCCTGCTCCTGAACCTGTTTTACAGTCCCAACATGTGTGTGTGTGAAAATATGTTCCATGTTGCATTTGTACAGTTTTATATTGCTTAATAAGGGGAATTCAAAATAAAATAAAAGATAAGGAAATGCATTTACTTTTTGGGGGATTTCGTAACTTGGATCTTTTTCGTATCTTGAGTCACTCATTTGCATATAAAAAAAATCGTAACCTGAAACTTTCGTACCCAGAGGCATTCGTTAGTAGAGGTATGACTGTATTTATATTTTTATATATATAGATTATATTTAGATATTAATACATTAGTCTTTTGATATGCTTATGACTAATATTTCATAAATATACACATTTTAATAATTGTACTTGTGTACATGCATTTCTGTATAGGCGCGAAAACATGGATTGTGGTAGTAATAATGGGGGTGATCCTACTTTGTGGTTTTTCGTTTATTGTGGCAATGTCTGGTCTATATTAACCGCGATATTCGAGGGGTTACTGTATATAATTTCTTTGAACTAACTTTTTTTACTGGTCAACAGCGAAATGGGATTAAAACATATTTTCCTCGTCTTATTTTGGTTTATTTTCCCCCAACAAAGGCAGGCTGTTGTTTAAAGTACCCCCTGGTGATAATGGGCCTTTTAGTACAACCCCACTACAGAGATGACAGATAATAATTTCCAGTTACCTATCAGAGAAGTCTGGAGGGTGTTGATGGGGAGATGATTTGAGTTTTTGTGGCTTTATCAATCAGTATAACCTGTTCGCAATTTGTTGTGCCCATACTATTTGACTTTCCACCAGTGTTCAAAAACACTCCACCGAAAACAAAAGTCAGCAAGTTGGTGCAGGTTTTCCTACCAACCAATGAAGACGACACCTTGGCACCAATCTGTTCTCGTTCAACTGTAATTGTAGTTGATTTCAGGCTGGTGCTGCTTGTTTCAGCAGAAACCTCATTGGTCAAACTGTTTGTCCTGTTTCAATTAGAAGGAAAACCTGCACCCACTTGGCCCTTTGTGGAATCGGTTTGACACCTGTGACATAGAAGAAGATGTACTGACGGTGCGTCGGGAGGAGAGTTCCTAAAGAGCCTAAAGAGTCCAATTTCCCGCTGTTTGATACAGTAATGAAGTAAAGAAAGAAATCAACTCAAGGTAGAATTTCTTCTAGAATGTACTTAAAAATAGTACTAAATAAATACATTTTGACAATGCTCCTCCACGCTGTTGTTGCCGTTTTCACAGTTGAAAATGCAAAAGTGAGTTTTTGGTGACATCGGACCAACGTACTCTGGAACAGACGGTGGTGATTTGTACTTGCCAGTGACGATACGGTAAGATCTCATTACTATGCCACCCATCGGGACCGAACAAAGGTGACATAGTAGCGAGAGTGGCATAGTAACAAGGGGTTTTAAAAACGGTTTTATTGTATATAAAAAAAAAAAGCTTTATTTTCTCATGTTATCCATCCCCTCAGCCCAAAGCTCTCAAAAATTGTCAGCTGACGCATCTTCTTTTGGCGGATCTTGAGCATGTCATTGTCTAACTGATCACACGCTTGCATCACAGCGGGCTTCCCGCTTCTCTGCTGCATGGACTTCCGGATGGTTCTTCATGTGCGCTGGGCTCCCTCGAACGAAACAATTTCCTCCTCGACAATTAGTACCTCGTCGTCTTTGTTTTCCACCGGCTACTCGCGGCACAGCATCTCTTTTGCAATCTCCTCCAGCGTAAAAGACCCACCAGTCACGAGGCGCTCGTCAGCTTCGAGAAAGTCAGACAGCCTGATCTCATTCTCATGCATCTTTTTCTTGGCAGGCAGAGCTTCCCAGATCTCGAGTAGCTCAGCATCCTCTGGCTCAGTCTGGATCTCTTCTTCAACAAACTTGGCCTTTGCGAAACAGTTCCTGATCTCCTCGATTGCATCCTTCTTGCTGAAAATGCCCTCACGGTGGTTCTCTTAACTTCAACGTCCCATTTCTTGCTTATATCCCTGGCTAGCATGGACTGATCGACTCATTCGCAGCATCGATTATCTCCTTCTTCTCCTGCAGTGTAAAGTCGGTTCTGTTGCGTTTCTGAGCTGATGTTGTGGGCTAAATTTGAAAAATAAATGAATTCGAAAATACAACACACACACAGTAGTCGTGGCCGGATGATCCGCCTAAAGACGTTTCGCCGACGGACCTTTGACAGACGGACAGGTCGCCGAATGGACGTTCCACCGAACGGTCATTCGGCCGAACAGCCGTTCTGTATAGTGAAAAGGCGGGGGCGGGGCGAATCCCGTTTCAGCGAAACCTCCATTCGGCCGAATCTCCATTCGGCCGAATGGAGGTTTTGCTGAAACGGGATTCGCGCGCTCGCCCCGCCCCCGGATCGTGTGTGTACAAGTTTTGCAACCTCGGCCCGCGGGCCATATACGGCCCATTAGGATTTTTAATCCGGCCCGCCGAGTAGGTAAATCATATCCCTACGGTCATCGGAGGGGTTTCTCCCCGGGAACAGTGCTTCGTGGGCGGATTTTAATGACACATGCTGAGTTTCATTATCGAGCTCCATATATTTCCCGAGTTTGAGCACTTTAAAAATCGGCGGGGGTTCCCCCCGAGCCTATCCGAGAATAGTGCGCCGTGAGCGGACTGGGTTGAATGACCGTTCGGCCGAATGACCGTTCGGTGGAACGTCCATTCGGCGACCTGTCCGTCTGTCAAACGTCCGTCGGCGAAACGTCTTTAGGCGAATCATCCGAGTACCCACAGTAGTGGCATAGTAGCAAGATTAGGGGGTGGTAAAAAAAAAAGTATTTTGGATTGAATTTTGTCAGGACCGAGCAAATGTGGCATAATAGCGAGATTGGCATAGTAACAAGGTGGCATAGTAACGAGATTTAACTGTACTGAAGATACTTTAGTACTTGTGACCAGTGTTTGAAAACAACATGACTTCACAGAGTAAACTTCTACATGGCCTAACTGCTGTAAAAGCTATTCATGTTGAGTTTTTATATTACTGGGAAAACGCACTTTGTGGAGTAGCACCACCAATTTCATTATAAGCAGCTGTGTATAATGACAATAAAGGCTTTTGATTTGATTTTGACCAATTTACTATGCTCATTAACGAAAATCAGTCAAAGCAGAAAATAACAATTCAGCACATGCATGAAATCTTTGGTCCAACAAAGGCAAGAAAAACAATTTGGAATGAGATTTGGAACGATTGCACCGGAACATTGGAGGTTTCATGCACTTTTTTGTTTCTGTGTGCACGCAGGTTTAAAAACAGTACACAGAAGAGTAGAGAAAACCTTGAATTAAAGTAACAGCAATTTTGCGTAGCGCCAATTTGCTTTTGCCTTACGGACTCCAGACAATTCCTTGCAGGCTCGCCAGTTACTAGTGTTCCAACCCTGATCTAATGACATTGAATAACTGAATCTGATATGTGTTACAGATAAATGACAGCTATGATTAGCAGGCAAATTGAAGGTAATGCTAATTCTGCTAGCGGGTTGGCAACAACTTGTGTCGCGCTGGCATTCCATTCAGTTACTGTGCTATTCATTTCTAGCGAAATCTAATTATCGAAGGCTCTGTATGTGTGAAGTTGAAAATTGGAAGGGAAAAATGTATCTGTATGTATACAATTTAAGACACAATATTTTAGTGTTTCTATGAAACTCGGTATTTGCCATGTCTTGTCAAGTACCTGAGGTCACTCTGTAGAAAAAGTTGGCTGTTGCGAAAATTGGCGGCACTTCCCAAACAGCAGGTGACTTCCTTGTTCTCCTGCATGATCTTTATCATCTCAAGCATAGCTGGGAATAGACCACAAAAGCAATGGTAAGTAGGCAGTACTGGTCATGTTATTGTAAATTTATTTAATCAACCTCAACTGAGCCATTTGTTTTGTTAAAGAGCCTGACAGCTGATGGGAGGAACGATCTGCGGAAGCGCTCCTTCCTGCAATGAGGGTGCAGCAGTCTATTGCTGAAAGAGCTATCTGTCAACTTAGAAGTTTTTCCTGTATTTTATATGTTATTGGATCATTTAAAATTGTGTACGCTATTTAACAACTTTTGTACGGAGAAAAAAAAATTAAAAAGTACGCTTTTTGTAGAATGAATCTCGTTTTGCCCAATTTGGCTCTAATCTGGATCGTCCCGGTCACTGGTAGCAGAGGAAAACAGCATCGTCGATTGCGCGCCAATCAAGTCCGCCTTTTCACTATACAGACGCTCCCCTACTTACGAACGAGTTAGGTTCCGAGCGATTGTTCATAATTTGAATTTGTTTGTAAGTTGATTCAGTGCTATATTTTGTATTATAATTTATGTTTAAGGCCTATATAAGTATATTGAAGGTTTGTATAAGTGCATTTGTATGTTTGAGGCTTGTATAAGTAACACGCATTGGTTTGTACTAAAAAAACATTTTATAAAATGGAGAATATGTACAGTACTGTAGAGAGAGAGAGAGAGATTTATGTATTAGAAACTGGCCGAAGGAAGCGATCTAACGACGATTGCACAGTTTTCTTCTTTTTTTCATCATAAATGATGTGGTAGCACTGTATGGCATCATTCAATTGATTTGCAAACTTTGTGCAACGTTCAATATTTGGGTCCTGCTGCTCGATCTTTCTGTTTATAAATGGTCCTGACGGTCGAACGATTCAAGTTGTATGCCCGTGCAATGCTCACCACTCTCACGCGCATCAAGCTTCGTTATTATTGCCACTCGTTTCAATTGAAATGGCTTGCCTCTTCCTTGCACCTCCCTCACTAGAAGCCTTTCGCTTTTCACCAACCATATTGAATAATGGCTGCACGAGATATTTCATGATAAAAATGAAAAAGGTTCTTTGCGCACTGCATATACATCACACACTTACACAATTTATGCAACTTACGCAACTTACGCACTGCAACGAACTGGGCAGAGGAAGGTGGATGCTGGGTGAGCTGAGCGCTCACAGCGCCAGGCGTCGGTATTAGCGGCGGAAAGAAGCACTACTCGGAAAAAGGCGCGCAATACAAAATAGAACTTATGAACATTTTTCGACATAAACGCAATTTGCAGACATGTTTGTATGTACCGTTGTTCGTAAGTCGAATGTTCGTAAGTAGGGGAGCGTCTCTATAGCGTCAGTCAAGCTGTCAGCGTCATACAGCGAGCGACATACAGTGGGGCAATTAAGTATTCCCACCAATTGGGAAAGTTATCCTACTTGAAAAGATTAGAGAGGCCAGTGATTGTCAACATGGGTAAACCTCAACCATGAGAGACAGATTGTGGGAAAAAAACAGAAAATCACATTGTTTGATTTTTAAAGAATTTATTTGCAAATCATGGTGGAAAACAAGTATTAGGTCAATACCAAAAGTTATTTTCAATACTTTTTGTCCCGTTTGTTGGCAATAACGGATACCAAACATTTTCTGTAACACAAGCTTTTCACACTGTTGCTGGTATTTTGGCCCATTCCTCCATGCAGATCTCCTCTAGAGCAGTGATGTTTTGGGGCTGTCATTGGGCAACACGGACTTTCAACTCCCTCCACAGATTTTCTATGGGGTTGAGATCTGGAGACTGGCTAGGCCACTCCAGGACCTTGAAATGCTTCTTACAGAGCCACTCCTTTGTTTCCCTGGCTGTGTGTTTGGGATTATTGTCTGGCTGAAAGACCCAACCACGTCTCATCTTCAATGTCCTTGCTGATGGAAGGAGATTTTCACTCAAAATCTCCCCATACATGGCCCCATTCATTATTTCCTTTACACAGATCAGTCGTCTTGGTCTCTTTTCAGAAAAACAGCCACAAAGCATGATGTTTCCACCCCCATGCTTCATAGTGGGTATGGTGTTCTTCGGATGCAATTCAGTATTCTTTCTCCTCCAAACACGAGAAACTGTGTTTCTACCAAAAAGTTCTATTTTGGTTTCATCTGACCATAACACATTCTCCCAGTCCTCTTCTGGATCAACCAATTGCTCTCAAGTGAACCGCAGATGGGCATGAATGTGTACTGGCTTCAGCAGGGGGACATGTCTGGCAGTGCAGGATTTGAGTCCCTGGCGACGCATTGTGTTACTGATAGTAGCCTTTGTTACTGTGGTTCCAGCTCTCTGTAGGTTATTCACCAAGTCCCCCCGTGTGGTTCTGGGATTTTTTACTCACCATTTTCTTGTTATCATTTTGACGCCACGGGGTGAGATCTTGCATGGAGCCCCAGATCGAGGGAGATTGTCAGTGGTCTTGTATGTATTCCCTTTTCTAATAATTGCTCCCACAATTGATTTCTTTATGTTAGGGTTATTAGTCTTCCATTATTATATATTTGCTTGCAATGAAGAACGCTTTGCTTCACTGAGACTAAGCAGCGGGAAGGTCACGCTGGAATATGGAGACTGTCGACTTCTCACACTGTTGTTCACACCGCTCCCTTGGGAAGATCCGGTGGACCTTCATTTGTTTTGAGAACCATCGACTTCTCAAACTTTTGTTCACACCGCTCCCTTGGGAAGATCCGGTGGACCTTTATTTGTTTTGAGAACTGAGATGCCTGTTATAAATCTGATGTAATAAACAGCAAGAGAGATGCGTCTAACGGCAGAATGAACTTTGGACGAAGGCGCGTCAGGTTTGATTCTCTTTTGCAAGAACACCTCAGACGAATCTCATGTCTCTTTTATGTGTATTTGGGAATACGTATTGGTGAACCTATCACTTTACACCAAGCATTTTACCCAATGCAGATTCAGTCTTCCCAGCCTGGTGCTGGTCTACAATTTTGACTCTGGTGTCCTCTTTGGTCTTGGCCATAGTAGAGTTTGGTGTGAGAGACGGAGGTTGTGGACAGGTGTCTTTTATACCGATATTGAGTTAAAACAGATGCTATTCATACAGGTAACGAGTGGATAGATTGTTAGACCTCGTTAGAAGAAGTTATACCTCTTTGACAGCCAGAAATCTTGCTTGTTTGTAGGTGACCAAATACTTATGTTCTACTCTAATTTGGAAATAAATTCTTTAAAAATCAAACTGTGATTTTCAGTTTTTTTCTCCACATTCTGTCTGTCATGTTTGAGGTTTACCCATGTTGACAATTACAGGCCTCTCTAATCTTTTCAAGTAGGAGAACTTTCACAATTGGTGGTTGACTTAGATGGCGGCGCGCACGGGTGCAGCGGCTCTTTGCTCTCCAGTTTGGTGTTTTGTTTTCTCGTACAGTCGCCAGGATTTAATTAGCCTCGGGAGAAGATGCGATATATCATCACAACAAATTACCAACAAACCTACAATATCCCCGAGGACATCTCGAGACCACCGGGATCTCTGTGGATAGTCAGCCCACTCAGAGTACAACGGAGGCGGCGAAGGGAAAGAAAGCAAAAGCGCGGATGCCGGGCGGGCCTAGCTGCTAAGCTAAGGAAACAACCACACAGGGCACCGCTCCCGAGTATTTTCTTGACCAACGCCAGATCCATCACCCACAAAATGGACGATTTGGAACTTCAGCTTGCTACCAACAGCTTAGTCAGGAACTGCAACATTATTTTCATCACGGAAACGTGGCTACACCCGCAAATACTCGACGCCGCGGCATCGTTAGCTAACCGTACGCTACATCGTCATGACCGTTTGAAAGAATTAGGGAAAAGCAAGGGAGACTGCGTGTATATACACAACGACTGGTGCTGCAACAGTAGGATCATTAACACTCACTGCTCCCCTGATTTAGAGCTCTTGCTGTGGCTTGCTGTAAACAGCAATGGCTGTTTACATCCCAAAAAAATCTACTAGATTGAGGTATTTTGAATTTCAAACAACTGAGTTTATTATGCGACGTGAATGAATTGGGACTTCTTGATTAGTATGCATTTTATAAATAATGGGCTTTAATTGCTCTAAAGGGCAAAGTTATGTAGTCAGGCTAAAAATATTAACCCTGATGAACAGGGGGTGGTTACATTTTAGTGGGTTCAATTCTATTAAGAATTATAAAAGTGTACATTTGTTTCTGGATATTAATTGAGGTGAATGTAAGTATTGCAGAGAACGGGAAAGCTGTTTTCCTGAGGAGGAAACAGCCTGGTTTGCCTTTTGTATTTTTCCTATTTTTAGTATGTTTAGTTAATTTGTGTAATTGCAGGAAAGGAAAAAAACTAATAGAGTTCTTGATCTTAACAAGAAAGCAATGATCATGACCAGCTAGCATATTTAATTTTGATTGATAAGGCATTTAGATTTTCACAAACTATAGTGATGGAATAAGTAAGATTGTTGTGATTTTTGTTCATTGATGTATTAAGCCCAGCCACATAGCTGTATGCAAATGTAAAGCACATACTAAAGGCAACGACAGAAAAAGTAGAGGAAATGCCAGCGCAGATGCAGCAGCTAAAAAAGCAGCACAAACACTGCACAGTATACGCAACAACAAAAAACCGAGTCAATCCCAAAAACAGTCTTAATTGATATGCAAAACATTGCACCACAAAAAAGATGCATGGATACATGAAGGCGCAGAACAGTCTGCAGACGGCCTGTACACAGTTAAAGGCCTACCGTGCTTACCAAATATTTATTCCAAATGGTAGCAAATTGAGCCATGGGAGGAGCCATGTCTCAACAGGGGGGATAATGGACATGGTACAGCATGTGTTCCATGTGCCAACAGGTCTAAATACCTATTTAAGAATTTTAGTAGGAACTGTTTAACTTGTTGCAGACATAATGTGCAAGGTAACCTCAGGCCCAAACGAGGCCAATGTCCAAAAGGTACCTACCTATTTGAAATAAAACACCTAGGAATAAGTCTGAAAGACCACTGCTCGTACCATCCACAAAGCCAGGGACTGGTAGAGAGAACGAATGGTACAATAAAAACTAAGGCTTAAGAAAACCATGGAAGAGATAAAGAAGCCATGGCCAGAATGCCTATCACTGGTCAAAACATATATGAGGATAGTACCTACTCGCTCGGGGTTACCCTTTTGAGATAGTTCATGGAAGACCATTCCAACTTCCTCTATGGGAAGGTGAACCATGGCAAGAGACTAAGGGTGGAGAAAAACTTGTCCAAAGAACATGTAAGCTGTCGTGATCCCATTAGTCTCCCTTACAGGAGGTGGTGAAGACAGGTGACCAGATCCTGATCCGAGTCATAAAATGGAAGTCCTGGTCCTCTCCACGCTGGGGAGGCCCACTCATAGTTCAACTCACCACCCCCACAGCAGTAAAGATCGCTGAAAGGTCGACGTGGATTCACCAATCCCAGGTCAAGGTAGTTCGAGACATAGGTGACTGAGTAGACTGGAAGTCGGATGGTCACAAACAGTAAAAGTTTCATCGAAATTGCAATCATTTTGCACTTATTCCGAGGAGGCATATTGATAAGACTTATCAGTGCTGTGTATGCCTACTTCAATGATAACAACCCCGGAAATGATAGGATTTGTCTCAAAACAAAAAGACTTAAGACTTAATTCCCTTATAAAAAAACAAAAACCGCAATCGATTCCAAATCGATTGCCACACTGATGTTGCACAAGACGAATCATTCGTCAGAACTTGTAACTCGGGTAATTGCACTCGTGTTACTAAATTCTTTCGGTTTACAGTGCAGTTGAATCAAGATGGCGGAAGCCGTAGCGATGGTGTGAATTTCGAGGTATTTAAATGGGAAATTTGGTACTTAAACGAAATGTTTGCTTCAAAAAAAATGTAAGTGGCATTTTTTTGGGATTTAGTTTTAAGGAGGTTGTCCAGAGTCCTGGAGTTTGCGTTGCATTTCCGGGTAAACTCCAGAAATTCGGGAGTAGTTGGCAGTTCTGCTATTGCTTTGAAGGCATACAAATTGAGAGAAGTTAGGTTGAAAACTTAAAGACTTGCCATTGTAATTACAGGGTTTAATGCAGCTAAATGTTACAGTACAAATCTAACGATTGGCAAGGACAATCTTAAAAAACTGGAAATTGACAATTCTCCAAGCTTTAAAACCTCTAACTAAGAAACAGATTATATTTGTTGCTTTTGGGTTTGACCAACTGTGGTGGTGCATGGGTTCTAGATTACTTAGCGAAAGTGGCACTCAGTTCAAAAACAAATTAGAGGAAATTTGGAAATTAGCTCTATTTTGCACAACACGCCTGAGATTTTGCAGGCCTTTCATGGCAAAAAACAAGTGCTAGTGTATGGTCAACATTAGCACTTCCAAATTATGAAATATCAACAATTCTTTATGTAGTGGTTATCTAAGACACACACACACACACATCCACCCAAAACAAGATGTTACAGTGGTTGTGTGCTAGCTCTCTGTTGCATACCGTTCGCATCCGCTGGTTCCCCTGCATTTCAACACCGATAGATTTTGTATGCTTGATATTTATCTTAAGGCATTAATAAATCATTTTCTGATAATTTTCTCTCATTTTTGTTTCCTCAGATCTTTCATACAAAATTGGGACACTTTGACCTATTTTAAAGGGTTTAATTGGTAGTTGTGTGCGGACCGTGGATTGAATTAGAGAAATTACATATAAAGTACTGCTCTACTTTCGAAATTTTCAAGTTCCGAAAAAAGTTCGAGAAGCATTTAATTTCGTAAGTAGAGGTGCGACTATTGGGAAATCTTTGGAGAAGCATATCAAATTTAGTTTGGCAGAAGGAGATTGTGGTTGACAACAGGAAACGGACCAACAGTTATGCCAGGAGACTGGGTGCTAATCTGGAGCAAAAAGCAGCAGCACTGGCATGACCCAAAGTGGGAAGGTCTATACCAAGTCTTGCTAACCAACGAGCAGACGTGAAAATAGCCGAAAGGGGCATGTGGATCCACTTTTCGCACTGTAAGAAGGTTATCTTAGTTGAAACGTTTAAGGAGACAGGTGATGAAATAAAAGGAAATAAATAAGATAACCACTCCAATATTGATTAGAGGGATTATTGCTCTGGGAGCAATGACATTAGCCATAGTGATGTCTTTTATATTGGATTTATTGTCTCCATGTGCAAAAAAGGTGAAAGCGTTTCAATTGAGACTCAACCTTCTTACGAAGGGCTAAAGTGTGCTACGAGACAAGTAACACTTAGATGGTGAAAATAAAATACAGTCGGGCATAACAAGACCTACTGAACGTGATTTCCAAACGTGAATTCGAGACGACATCCCTTGAAGAATGAACACCCAAACAATGATTTGCCTCTCACATATAAGACTACTTCAATCACCATTCTTTGGGGAAAAGGGTTTTTACAAAACAAAACTTGTGTCCTGCCTGTAAAAAATTGAACCGATGTCTATCCTATTACGAAAGCAGTAAACGACAAGCCATTTTTTTCCACAGATATTGACATGTCCAACTTCATTTGTTTGAAACTTACAGGGCAGGGCCTGAATCTGGGGCTGGTAAATGAGACAAGGTGTACCCATGTTCTAAGACAGACTGCCAATGATTCCACGTTTTGTCCATTGGTGGTGGTGTGGTACAAATAAATTATATAACTCCTGGCAAAAAGCAACAGGACTGTGCTTTGGTTTCACTGCTCTTACCAGTACCTGTTTTTCCATCTACAGTCAAGGAGATACAATTGGCGGCTCAGAATTTTGGTGCAGCGGCTGGCCTCTCCCGACGGCGTTGAGCCTCATGGAGGGATGGTGATCTGACTTACAATGATGACAATTTGCATCCCCAGAGGCGTACCACATGAGTATGGGTTGGTTAACCAAATTGCAGCAGGTTGGGAGTCTATTTTTCTTTGGGTTACTTCAAATAAAATACGGATAGGATAAACAACATCCATTACAATGTCCAAAAACATGGAAATCATGCTGAGCAGGGATTTGTAACAATGAGGGAAGAGCTGCCAGCCACCAGTCTCATGGCTTTCCAGGACCGCAAAGCTGTTGATATACTTCTAGCGGAGGAGGGGGCGTGTGCGCAATGTTTGGAGATCAATGTTGCACCTTTACTCCCAACGACACGTCACCCAATGGGTCCCTAACCAGAGTCATTGAAGGCCTGCAGACCCAGAACCAGAATATGAAGAGGCATTCTGGAGTGGAACTGTTGGCCTGGGCACACTGGTGGAATAAGACCTTTTTTCACATTTTATCCAAGATACTGTTTTTTTTAAATATCATTCATAGACATCAAAATAAATTTTGGTTAGCGTTTTATCTGTTTATCTTTTCTCTGTTTTGAAATAAATGCCTGCATTGGCCGCATTGTATTGCGTTATGGCGTTTCGTCTTTTGTCACCTTGCAGTTTCGTGCATGTCAAGCCTAAATTGTGCGCGTGTAAGCTGTAGCCTTGATTCAGTCATCGTTTTTTTGAGTTACACATATGGTGTATATGCGAGAAAATACGGTACTTTGCAGTTTTTCTTTTATCGTGGCCATGTCTGGTCTACATTAACCGCAATAATCGAGGGATTACAGTAGATTATTCGGGAATGCAATTCCTTCAGTAATATGCAAGGTATTAAGTTATAGAATACATTTCAAGAAACGTTTTGTTAGGATTTTTATTTCATAATATTATACATTTGCTTACAACGAAGTATAATCTTGCTCACACTTAGTTTATTATCACACTTGCTTGCAATGAAGTATCAGCGTTGCTCCTGAAAGCCTAGTTTAGTTTAACCAAGGAGGAGCCAGGATGCCTCGTAGTACTGGGAACCTGCCCCGAGCGCTGCACCTGCAGCATCTGCCCTCCACCACGGACGCTCCACAGGGCTTGCTGACGCTTCGGTCCTCATTTGTTTTGACTACTGTTGACGTGTTGTACATATTAGACTCACCACCCATGCACGCACATAAACACGCTCGGACATCTCACTATCTCACTTGTGTTTTCCACCCCTCCCTTTAGAGTTGAGTCGTCCATGTAATTAGGGCCCCCGGACGTAATAACGCAACAGAAAAGACGTGTAAGGTCAAAATAGAGCTGGGAAGCCGTCTCAGCGGTCATTCTCCTTGCAAGCAAAAATCCCAGAAAACTGTCTTTTCCTTTTTATTTGTGCGTCTAATGGCAAACCTGACAAGTATCAAGTGTGCTATGTGTTAGATTAATTTTACAAACACAAATTTGCTGATAACGTAACTTCTCTAATTAATCTATATATAAAAAGATTAAATATCTGAGCCAATTCAAGTATATATTTTTTTCAGATTGCAAATGTGCAACTAAAAATTTGGAATTTTGTAAAATTATTATTAGATATATCTCATATTTGCTCATATTTAGGCCGCTTATGGACCATAAACCCAGATTTCTGCATTGTATTATGGAGAATGCACACAAAATACATGCTGCTCAATAGCAAGGAAAAATACATAAATGAGGAACAATATAATATAAGCCACAACTTGAAAATTGTAGGGAGAAAATACTACTTTATAGTCCGAAATTTACAATGTCCATTGATGTTATTTGGTTATTTATTTTTTACTTCTCCAGCAACAACACATCAAGTCGAAGCAGACTTACTGTCAGGGGTGCAGTCAGTGAAGAGTGGCACCAACAGAGGCACATTGTCTATGTTCTTTAAATGAGGTCGAACTTGATGAATGCCACGTGGAAGCTTTGCCTAAAGAGAAGAATGAGAAAAGTATGGCAAAGAGACAACAATGAAGAAGTAAAAATGGTTAAGACAAACTGCAGTTTAGTGAGTGGACATGGGTTTGATTTATTCTATCTTTAAAATTATCTAACCCGGTTGCAGTCTTCCAGGAAGCTGGGCACATCACTGTCTGTGGGTTGGAAACTCGACATGTCCAAATGGACCACTTCCTCTGGCAGCAAAGGACCTTCTGCTTCATCTCGAGAATCTGCTTATAAATGCATTTCTATTTCAAGTAATACCATGTGACAATCAAAAATATACCTACATTTTCTACATTTTAAAAAACAACTTGTCACCTTGGTTCAGGTCTTCATGGAGCGAGCCATGACAGGGGCTGGAGGGAGCTGCTTCACATGGACCATCGCCATTTGAAGTCAGCGTGATGTGACAATTCCAACCCGTCTCTAATCCCATTTTCTCTGCAAAAACCTGTGGAATGAATAATGTATGTACTTCTATGTTCAGAAAAGTAATAATGTGCATTTACAATAGGATAATTTTAACAGGACTTTCTATTACTGTATTTCTCAGCTGTTAGAAAAAAAACCTTTTAGAGGGTGAAAGTCAAACTGTGAGGCAACAAACACAAGATTGCAAAATGATTCTTCATGCCTTGGGCAACAATCACTTACAACATGGCAAATCCAAAAATCACATTCTAGTTGGCAAGTGGTCGTGCGTTATCCTATTGTGAGGAAATTTGTGTGCATCATTTTTGTAATATTTTGAAGGGAAGACAAAAGCAAACAAACCTCGATAGATTGCATCTGAAAGTCAGGGTTGAGGTGGGGCAAATAGACCCGGGAGAAGAAAGGTATAACAATTTAAAACAAAATTAGAATTAAGTTTAGAGTAAGGTTAGATTAAACTTATTTTTGAGTGTGTCTGCATCGTAATCCAAGTTCATTTAAATTTGTTTAAGTTATGTTACGAGCGTGTTGCCATGCAAAAAGTCCCCCCCCCCCCGTCCCCTCTCTCTCCCCTCCACGAACTCCGTCTAATTTTAGTACTATTAAACACATTTTAGTACCATCAAACCACTAGTTATTTGTTACTTTGTTAATAGATGGCAAATTAGAACAAATAAAAAAGTTTTTCCAATCCAATATCCTGTTTTTGGTGTTTTTTCAGAGGGTTGGAACAAACTAATTTGTTTTTAGTTCATTTCTATGGGAAACGTTCATTTGAGTCACGAGTAAATCGACATATACGAGCTCAGTCCTGGGACGAATTAAGCTTGAATCTCGAGGTAACACTGTACAGAATTTACATATAAAATAATGCTCTACTTATGGAAAAAATCCAAGTTAGAAAACAAGTTCTGGAACAATTTAATTTTGTACATAGAGGTACCACTCTACTTCTTGCAACACAATGACAAACATTTTTGAGAGCTTGAAAGAACAAGGCACACAGTCAAATGATTTACATTAGTAACCTTGTAACAAAATATACAGTTGAATTTAAGTTTTGTTTGTTTGGATGTTGTTATTCTTTTACCTTGCTGCGGAGTTCATCCTCAATGGAAAAGTAAACAAATCGAATGCATGCCGTGATCAGTGCATCAATTAGTTGGACTGTATCCAGCCGGGCTTGAAACTGGGATGAAACCATGCCCATGAAGATCTGTCCACTAAGGGCTTGCGCATCTTCGTCACATTCCATTACCTCACCTATACCTTCTATTAGAAAATGGGAGAGAGTTTGTATTAAATAGGGTCCCAAATTATGAGAGAATATACACCTTAAAACTTTATCACCAATTCAACTAGCCCATGTAAAGGTTATGCCTGTATTTTAAAACATTTTTGGAGAGAGAAAGAAAAAGGCTAAAAAAAGAGTTGCTGTTTGGAGTTAGACTACAACCCATCATCCCTGGCCTTCATGAGAAAGATCCTGGCATTGACTCAAATATACGAGCAATTGCGCGTACTGTTGCAGCCATGTTTTACATGTACCGTCAGAACTCCAACTGTTCCTGCTGGAAGTAAGCTTCTTAGGGGTGGTTAAGGACAGCTCTAGTCCTGAGAATAGACTAGGACCAGAGACCAACTCCACACACTTGCCATTGAACTGGTTAGATATTGAACCTTGCATCGGTTTATACGCAAATGCTGAGCAGTAACCAGACAGACAGGCACGTTGGTAGAAATCTAGAATCTTTTTTCTAGAAAAAAAGAGAGGGAAGGGTAATTTACATCAGGCTTTAAGTTCCTCATGAAGTTTAAATTGTCAAATGTTTGACAAAAATACATGTGTACCTGTCAGAGCCTGAAAGGGGATAAATATCAGTGCCATCCCAAAAGTCAGTGCAAACATCCAAGATAAGGTCTGCTGAGCCATGTGACAGCATTTGGATGCAATCTGCAAACCAAGATGTACCAAAGTATAGTGAGAGAGAGAGAGAGAGAGAGTGAGAGTCAAAAAGAGAGAGTAACAGAGAGTGAGAGTGAGAGACTGTGAAAAAGAGAGGGAGTGAAAGAGAGCGGGACTGAGAGAGAGAGAGTGAGTGAGAGTGAGACAATAACAGAGAGTGATAGAGAGAGTGACAGAGAGCGAGTGAAGGGGAGTGAAAGAGAGCCTGAGTGAGAGAGAGAGAGTGAGACAATAACAGAGTGATAGAGTGAGAGAGAGAGTGAGGGAGAGAGTGAGAGAGAGTGAGCAAGAGAGAGGGAGATGGAGAGAGACCAAGAGAATGAGAGAGAGTGATAGAGGGTGAGAGTGAGTGAGAGAGAAAAAGTGAGTGAGAGAGAAACAGTGAGAGAGAGAACGAGAGAGATAAGTCAAAGAGAGAGTGATATAGAGTGTGAAAGAGAGTGAGAAGTGAGAGTGATAGAGAGCAAGAGAGATAGTGAGAGAGCGAAAGGGAGCGGAAGAGAGAGTAAGAAAGAGTGATCGAGAGAGAGTGATAGAGAAAGAGTGAGAGAGGGTGAGAGCGAATGAGAAAGAGTGCAAGAAAGTGCGAGAGAGTGAGCGAGAGAGTTAGAGGGAGAGTGTCAGAGAACGAGAGTGAGAGAGTAATAGAAATTGAGTGATAGAGAGAGTGGGAGAAAGAGTGAAAGAGAGCGGAAAAAAGGGAGAGTGCGAGAGAGACAGAGAAAATAGAGTGAGAGAAAGTCATAGAGAGAGTGATATAGAGTGTGATAGAGAGTGAGAAGTGAGAGTGAAAGAGTAAGAGAGAGTGAGTGTGAGAGAGGGCGAGAGAGTGTGAGAGAGAGTGAGAGAGTGAGAAAGTGTGCGAGAGAGTGTGAGAGAAAGTGAGAGACAGCGAGAGAGCAAGAGAGAGAGTGAGATAATGAGGGAGAGCGACAGAAAGAGTGAAAGAGAGCAAAAGAGAGCGAGATAGAGCAAGAGAGAGAGACAGAGAGAGTGTGCGAGAGAGAGAAGCGCATACATAATATATACATATATTTACAGGGAAGAAGTTTCAATATAACATTTTATTTACAAATGCTTCTACACACCAAATATTTAGGTAATGAAAAACTGTGATGGGAACCCTTTTTTTCCAACATACAAAAGAACAGTTAGTTGAAAACAGTGCTAAAATAAAACATCCGCTGAAACTTCAAAAAACTTCCTGTCTCTGGAATTTTATTTTTAAATTGTCGCACTAGAGTTGCTTTCCCATTGACTATCTGCCAACACTCTGCTGGCATCCCATTGGCTAATGGAAGCTGCGTCTCCATGATATCTTTACCGACACCTGCCATCTCCAGAAGTTTTCTGACGACATCGCTATTGTTGAACGAGTAACGGACGGGAGTACAAGGGAGTCATCATAGTCTTTGTTGACCGGTGTGGGCGAAATCACCTCTACATAAATGCTAGTAAGAGAAAGGAAATGGTGATCAATTTCCGGAGGAAGCCCCCACAGACCACACAGAGCAACATCCAGGGAACAGACATTGAAATCGAGGAGAATTATAAGTACCTGAGCGTTCACCTCAACAACAAACTGGACTCGTCTACAAAAACAGATACCCTGTACAAAAAGGCCCAGAGTCACCTCCACCTACTGAGGAGACTAAGGTCCTTTGGAGTGTGCAGGACACTGTTGAGGACCTTTTATGACACTGGAGTGGCGCCCCGTTCTTGCATGCCCTCACCGGCGCCCCGCCTTTGTGCACACAAAGATTTTCAATTGTTCCCTGCAACAATCCATCATCCCCTCCTGCCTGAAATCTGCCACCATTATCCCTGTCCCAAAAAAGCCAACAATTGACAGCCTGAATGATTACAGGCCTGTTGCACTTACGCCTGTGATCATGTCGTGCTTTGAAAAGTTGGTCGCCCGCCACATCAGGGAAACAATCCCTCCCTCAGCAAACCGGTCCACTGAGGACACCATCACCGTAGCTCTACACAGCACTGAGCCACCTGGAGCACCAGGGGAACTATGTGAGGATGCTTTTCATTAACTATAGCTCAGCCTTCAACACTATAATACCGGACATTCTGGCTGACAAACTCTCCCACTTTGGACTATCCTCTTCCATCGGCTGCTGGATTAAGAATTTCTTAATCAACCATCCACAAACTGTTAGATTTGGTCGCTACCTCTCTTCCTCATTACACTGAGCACTGGCTCCCCTCATGGTTGTGTACTGAGTTCTCTTCTATACTCCCTGTACACATACGACTGTACACTGACCCACCATTCTAACTCCATCATCAAATTTGCCGATGACACCACTGTGGTCGGACTCATCTCAGGGGGGATGAGTCTGCCAACAGAGATGAGGTCAACAAACTGTCTTTGTGGTGTTTGGTGAACAATGTCACACTAAACACCAAGAAAACTAAAGAAATAATCCTGAACTTTCGCAAACGCAGCACAGATCTGGCCCCACTCCTCATAAATGGAGTATGCGTAGACAGGGTCCAGTCCTTCAAATTCCTGGGGGCCCACGTCACGGACAAGCTCTCCTGGTCTACCAACAACACGGCACTGGTGAAGAAAGCCCAGAAGCGACTCCATTTTCTGAGGGTACTCAGGAGGAAAAACTTGGACACTAAGCTTCTGGTAACCTTCTATAGACCCACTGTGGAGAGCATCCTGGCATACTGCATTAGTGTGGTACGCTGGAAGCAAGGCAGCAGACAGAAAAGGCATGCAGAGATCATCTGGGCGGTGTTGATCACAACCTGTTCCAGCTGCTGCCCTCTGGCAGACGCTACAAGTCTTACAAAAAACTGACAAATAGACTTA
Source organism: Stigmatopora argus (assembly GCF_051989625.1). Classification (NCBI taxonomy): domain Eukaryota; kingdom Metazoa; phylum Chordata; class Actinopteri; order Syngnathiformes; family Syngnathidae; genus Stigmatopora; species Stigmatopora argus. The sequence continues at coordinate 1,462,204 of NC_135404.1, forward strand.
GGGACAGTTTTTTTCCCAGAGCCATCAGGGCTCTGAACTCGCATTAGCACGACACACGATCCCTTCTGTGCAATAACTTGGGGTGTGCAATAACAATGTGCAATATCTGAGATTGTGCAATATTTGAGAATTACCTTGCCCGGACGTGACTTTTTAAATTACCTATTCATGTTTTTACTGGGAAACAATCACTTTGTGGAGTAGCACCACTAATTTTGTTATACAGCTTTTGTATAATGACAATAAAGGCTTTTGATTTGATTGATCTGAAGCATAAAGAACCAGTGGCACGACCCAAAGTGGAAAGGTACATACCAAGTGTTGCTGACCACACCAACAGGTGTAAAAATAGCCAAGGGGGGACTTGCTTTCACCTTTCGCACTCATCCCAGTACCCAAGAAGTCACCCGCAAACAATCTGATGTGGTGGTGGGGAGAATGATACGGCCTACAGAGATGAGGTCCTTAGACTCAGCAAGTGGTGCGCTCTCAAGAACTTGGCGCTGAACGTCTCCAAAACGAAAGATCTCATCCTGGACTTCCAACGGAACAAGGCAGCTCTATCCCCCTTGTATATAAACGGCGAATGTGTGGAGCGATTTAAGACTTTCAAATTGTGTGGACCCACATCTCTGTTGATCACATTTGGGCGGCAAACACCACAGCACCCGTCAAGAAGGCGCAGCAGAGGCTACATATCCCGAGGGTACACAGGAAGGAGCAACTAAACACCAACGTCCTGGTGACCTTCTACCGGTCTGCCATTGAGAAGATGCTGACCTACGCTGTGTCAGGGTGGCAATCAAGCTGCACAGAAGCCGACAAGAAAAGACTACAGAGGGTGATCAACACAGGTGAAAAGATCATCAACTGCCCCCTACCTGCCCTTTCCACCATGTACAAATCCCAGTATCTAAGAAGCGCAGAGAGCATCATAAAAGACAATACACATCCCGGCTTCCACCACATTAGCCTACTGCCCCATGGCAGGCACTACAGGGCCATAACAGCCAAGACAAACAGACTCAAGGACAGTTTCTTTCCATGAGCCGTCACCATACTCGACTCAAGCTCTGTATCTAGGACCTAATCCACACTTATGGCTAGCCACTTTAGTCACTTCGTACCACTTTTTCATATGACAACATATCTATGTTGACCACTACTTATTTATTATGTTGACTACATATTTATCTAATACTTATCTATTGATTCTTTATTTGTCATTACTATATATTGATTATCTATCTGTTTGTTTGTAGTTGGGTCCATAGACTCAGCGAGTGGTGCGCTCTTAACAATTTGGCACTGAACGTCTCGATGGAATTCATCCTGGACTTCAGATGAAACAAAGCCGCTCCACTCTGCTGATCTCACTTGGACTACTTATTTATTTATTACTCACTTATTGATTATTTATTTGTCTGTTTGTTGTTGTATTATAGTTGTACAATGATAATAAAAAGCATTCAAAGTCAAATGATCTCAGTTGAAATGCTTGAGACAGGTGAGAAAAAATTTACTCAAAATAAAAGGAAAATAAAGGGAGGACCTTTTGGTCATGGAGCAATAACATTTACCATAGTGATCATATCTCTTTTTATATTGGAGTTATTGTCTCGATATAAAAAATGTGTAAGCATTTCAGTTGAGACTGATCCTTGTTATAAAGAGCCAAAACGAACAACAAGCGGAGTAAAACTAAGAAGGCAAAAAATACAATCGGACATAACGATACCTACTGAATGTGAATTCCAAATGTGGATTGGAGATTACATTTCTAAGAGAATGGACACCCAAACAATGATTTGCCTCCAACGTAAGATTATTTCAATCACTATTCCTTGGGATATTCTTTTTTGTAGTTCCATATAAATCATCAGACTATGGTAAACTCCATGTGTAGTAGTTGACAGTTCTGAATGGAGAAAGGGCAAACCTTGTTACAGAAACTGGTATAAACTGGCGAGCTTGGACGACATGATACATACAGTGGGGCAAATAAGTATTTGGTGAACCACCGATTGTGCAAGGTCTCCAAATTGAAAAGATTAGAGGCCTGTAATTGTCAACATGGGTAAACCTCAACCATGAGAGACAGAATGTGGGAGAAAAAAACCCTGAAAATCACATTGTTTGACTTTTAAAGAATTTATTTCCAAATTAAAGTGTAAAATAAGCATTTGGTCACCTACAAACAAGCAAGATTTCTGACTGTCAAAGAGGTCTAACTTCTTCTAACGAGGTCTCCATTCGTTACCTGTATTAATAGCATCTGTTTTAACTCATTATCGGCATAAAAGACACCTGTCCACAACCTCAGTCTCTCACACTCCAAACTCCACTATGGCCAAGAGCTGTCGAAGGACACCAGAGAAAAAATTGTAGACCTGCACCAGGCTGGGAAGACTGAATCTGCAATAGGTAAAAGGGTTGGTGTAAAGAAATCAACTGTGGGAGTAATTATTAGAAAATGGAAGACATACAATACAACTGATAATCTCCCTCCATGCAAGATCTCACCCTGTGGCGTCAAAATCATAACAAGAACAGTGAGCAAAAATCCCAAAACCACACAGGGGGACCTAGTGAATGACCTACGGACAGAGAGCTGGGACCACAGTAACAAAGGCTACTATCAGTAACACAATGCGCCGCCAGGGACTCAAATCCTGCACTGCCAGGCTGTCCCCCTGCTGAACGCAGTACACATCCAGGCCCGTCTGCGGTTCGCTAGAGAGCATTTGGATGATCCAGAAGAGGACTGGGAGAATGTGTTATGGTCAGATGAAACAAAAATAGAACTTTTGGTAGAAACACAGGTTCTCGTGTTTGGAGGAGAAAGAATACTGAATTGCATCCGAAGAACACCATACCCACTGTGAAGCATGGGGGTGGAAACATCATGCTTTGGGGCTGTGTTTCTGCAAAGGGACCAGGAAGACTGATCTGTGTAATGGAAAGAATGAATGGAGCCATATATAGAGATTTTGAGTGAAAATCTCCTTCCATCAACAAGGACATTGAAGATGAGACGTGGCTGCATATATCAGCATGACAATGATCCCAAAAACACAGTCAGGGCAACAAAGGAGTTGCTTCTTAAGAAGCATTTCAAGTTCCTGGAGTGACCTAGCCTGTCTCCAGATCTCAACTTCATAGAAAATCTGTGTTGCCCAACGACAGCCCCAAAACATCACTGCTCTAGAGGAGATCTGCATGGAGGAATGGGCCAAAATACCAGCAACAGTGTGTGAAAAGCTTGTGAAGAGTTACAGAAAATGTTTGGCCTCCGTTATTGCCAATAAAGGGTACATAACAAAGTATTGAGATGAACTTTTGGTATTGACCAAATACTTATTTTCCACCATGATTTGCAAATAAATTCTTAAAAATCAAACAATGTTATTTTCTGTGTTTTTTCCCCACATTCTGTCTCTCATAGTTGAGGTTTACCCAGGTTGACAATTACAGGCCTCTCTAATCTTTTCAAGTAGGATTTTCCAGACCTGACCCCCATAACGGAAGCTCCAAGAGGATTCCTGACGGTTCGGTCCTCATCTGTTTTGACTTATATAAATGTGTTTTGTACGCATGTACGTACTAGGCTAAAGATAAAACTCGCAGGCACAAAGATAAAAACACACAGATGTGGAATCCCTCTTGTTTTTATTTTTTATTTTTACAATTTTACTACAAATGAATATCAGCTTGGGGCCATTCAGTACTGCTTGTAGTCCGAGTTTAGGTTGGCCTCCCTGATGCTTCTCCTCATCTCAGAGTGAGCAGCACTGTAGAGAGCTTGTTCCACAGACCTGAAGGCTGCGTCCCGGGCTCGGGAACCCTCTAAAAATGATAAAATTATACCTATTTTGTATGAAATAGGAGTCCAAATGTATTTATGTATATAAAAAAGATATGATTTATTAAGACGTTGAAATGAGAAATGCAAAGATATTTTCCGAGGTGTAATTTCAAGTGGCAGCTAAGTAAACATACTCATGACTAACCGCATGCATGTAAACACAACCTAACAACGTCAATTAATGTTACGCACACTCAGGAAAAACTCTAGAAACAACTCCGTGACGAATTAGGTTCAAAGGCACACGAATCAGAAACTCTTCATCGGCAGGAGCTGATCAGCCATGGTCCCGGAAAAATATTTAAAAGTGTCCACAAAGGGGGAGACAGTCTCATGGAGTACCGGTGGCTGCAACCCCGACCAGGAGAACTCTGGCATTCGCCTGGAGTGTCCCTTACTTGGGTCGGACTAGCGCCATTCCCTCCTGTCGAACCGGGTAGCCGCGACCCCTTCACGCGCTGGCTCTAACGTCACCTTACAGCACACCAGTGGCGGGCGGTGCATTTTCTGGTAGCGCCTTCAACGTATCAATCCAACCCTCAAAAACTATTTTATGGCTATAAAACCTATACTGCAGCTACAGCTGCAACACATAAAAAATAATCAATAAATTAACGCACAAAAATGGGGTAAAATCCACTTCCTAGCAGCATTTCATGATTAAATACAAATACTGGAGCTTTTCAGACATTAAAACCAGGCCAGGGGGTGATTTTCCCGGGAAAAGACAGCGATGAACGTCAATGGCGTACGGGCAAACATTGCCCGAAAATGGGGTAAAATCCAGCCGAAAACAGCATTTATTGATTAAATACAAATACTGGAGCTTTTTAGACATCAGAACCGGGCCCGGAGTATCATTTCCCCGGTAAAAAGACAGCGATGAACGTCGATACGTCCACACGTGAAATGACAAAAAATGCACTAAAATTAGGTAAAATCCACTTCCTAGCATCATTTATTGATTGAATACAAATACTGGAGCTTTTGAGACATTACAACCAGGCCAGGGGGGTGATTTTTCCCGGGAAAAGACAGCGATGGACGTCAATGGTGAAACGCCAAAAATTTAACTGGGGTAAAATCCACTTCCTAGCAGCATTTTGTGATTAAATACAAACACTGGAGCTTTTCAGATATCAGAACTTGGCCCACAATTGAAATATTATTTAGGAATATAGCTATATTTTACTCACCAAAAATCCTTTTTAAACAATATTGTTAGAATAATGATTCAAACCTTTTAAATCATTATTAGTAATATTTAATTAAAAAAGGAAAAACATCTTTCAACATTTCTGGTTACACTTGCAAGGAGATGCCTTGTGACGTCGTCTCAGTCCACAGTGCATTCTGAATTGCAGTAACTGATTCATTGTATTTAATCGCGACATTCGAAAAACATGTTTATGTAATCAGTACAATAACACTCTCGATGGTTTAGAAAAACAACAGTGTGAGGAATGAAATGGTGTGAGAACACCCAAAACAATGGTGTGAGGAATTGCATAATATTTTCATTATAAGGTAAACAAAGTAGTATTATAATGTAAACAAAGCATTCTAAAGTAAACCAAGCAGGATTATAATGTAAACAAAGCATTCTTAAGTAAACCAAGCAGGATTATAATGTAAACAAGGCAGTATTATAATGTAAGCAAAGCCGTATTTTCAAATCTGCTGCTGGAGTCTCGTCATAACAGTCTCATTGGGTCCTGCCGGGAGAAGTGTCCGTAACAATGTGTCCTCTAGCTTTTGGGCCTTGAGGAGACGAATGTGGAGGAAAAAGTCCATGTTCCCATGACTGTTTATAGCCTTACTACTTATTAAAAAATGCTTACAACACATATAGAATATTCCATCATAATTCTAACAAATATCCATCCTCCTTTCTTTCTTCCTTCTTTCCCATCGCCATCGAAGCTAATGATGAAAGTCGAGCCTGTCCTGTCATATTTCTGGCATAGTCCGTTTTGAAAATGGCTTTAAATCAAAACAACAATATACTATTTGCTTGTGGAGCTAAGTTAGCACACTGAAAGTGCCGCACACACCATTTTCCCGGCTGTAACAGGCTTGCTTGCTAGCTTCGGAGTTGACCGCCCTTTCTTAATGATGTCCATTTTTTTCTTGAAAAGTCGGTCTGGAAAATAGCTTTGTGAGAGAAATCTGCAACAGAATCCATTTGGTTTTGCCACTGTCGGCATGTGGGTGGAGTTTGCGATCTCTGGCTGCTTTGGCCCGCCTACTAGCCAATCATAATTTTTGAAAGCAATGACATGTCCCAGCCAGCAAAATGCTAACGCCTATGAAAAATCATTGTGGGGTGTCCAACTCGAAATCTGATTGGTTAAAAGCACCAGTCTAGTTTAATGCAGCAGAGCCCGCAAGAACTGATTGTGAAGGCTTTGAGGCAGATCTGATCTGGCAACAAATAATGGCTGAAATGTGATTGGTTAAATGCTTCAATATGAAAACACATCTGGAAGCAGTGCAACCAGGGGGAAAAGCAATGAAAGGAAGCTAACAGACCATTTGGAATAATAAGTACGTATTGATGGACAAAATATAATATGATTCAGATATTTCTTAGGCCAGCAGAGAATGCCTTGAAGGCCCTGACGACCCGCCACTGCAGCACACTAACCTTGGTCTCCGGCATCAGGGAGACGCAGCTTTGTTCCAGCCTAAGGGTCCGCAACACAAAATTTTGAAAGAGCCATATTGGACAAAAAATATATACATATATCTCTGGAGCCACAAAAAAATAAAATCCTTATAATTCAGGCAACACATGCTCAATATAACTATATTAGCCAACTATGAAAATTACCACGTTTGCTACAAATACATCATCAGCATTCATGATTAAATGTTTATTCTCCAGGCAGTGCATTCTCTATAGAATGACGCACCACATAAATGTGCTGTAATACGATGCTGCACTTCAATACAATATTATTCAATTAAGAAGGCAACCTCAACTAGTTCACATGAATTATTTAATGCTTATGCAATCCGACAATATTTTAATCGTCATCAATATGCCGCTTGACAAAGTACATACCACTCTCCCAGGGCAGAACAGGGAATGGTTTCCTTGCACTGAAAACACTCCATGTCTTCCAAGTCCGAAGGAAATTATGCCTATTCTAAAATCAGCTAATTTATTAAAACCAGCCAGCTACTATTTGCCTAATTGTTTGAATGAATCCCATTTCTACATTGTTGTTTTCATGTTCGATATCATCAAATCCCCAACGCTTCTTAAGATTTAAGATCTAATTCGCAAATCACCCCCGTATTGTTGACCCCCAAGGAGGGCAAGACAGCAAAATCACTAGCTGAGCACCTCCTGCAACAGATTCCTCTCACCCCCACCAAGCAGAAATGTGTTTACATAAGATAGGAGCCATACCGAGTAGCTCCTAGCTCGCTGTTACTACAATTAAAACCAACAATAAGCAATCTTGCCACTGGAACAACGAAATTTACCGAATACGGGATGAATAAAGTGATCCAATCCAATCCAAATTAGAGAAAAATAATCCTTCTACACATTCTTAATGCTTTGGAAAACGTTAAGAATGTTTGTATCCTGTTTGTCCTCGTCCTGAAACCCTATTAAAAATACATATATATATTTCTCTCCCTCATTTGCTTTTGTAAAAGCTCAAGGGAGCCACTAGGGCAGCGCTAAAGAGCCACATGCAGCTCCAGAACCTACGGTTGCTAACCCCTGTTCTAGCAAATGGGAGGACAAAAAGTTGTTGAAGATTGATTTCGTTAGATGTTTCGTACTTGGTTTGTTTTTTGTATCTTGGAACAAAAGGTTCCCCATCAAAGCTTTTCTTAACCTAATTATTTCATATGTAGAAGCATTCATACCACTTTGTATCTTGAAAATCTCATCATTACAGATATCCGCTGTGTATTTTCCTGACTTCTGCAAAACACAGATGATGGTCCACCTAACTATTGTGAAATTTAAAAAATCCACTAATTAATCCTTGCAAGACACACCTATTAAGTAAAAACATTTCAGCTGACTACCCTTTGAAGATCATTAAGACTGTACAAAGCTGTAATAAGAGCAAAAGGTGACTACTTTGAAAAAAATAGAACATAAAACTGGTTTTCAATTCACATATTTTTGTTAAGTACATCATTTCATGTGTGACTTGAAAACCCTCATAATGATTAATACATTTTGATCTCATCTAATTTGACTCAGGGAGGTAGTAGGTTGATCAGGGTGGGAAGAATAGCAGTCTATTTTTTTATCCAATTTCGATCCTGTGAAAATGGTGTCGTCAGGCCGGATGTCGAATATCTTGATCGCATTGGGACATCACTTTTTGTCAAGACTTTTAATGAACAAATTTAATTGAGTCCTATCACTATGTGATTGAATTCTGGCACTTTGAACTCACCTGAAGAAGCATCTCGTACAAAAAGGGAGATCAGATGAGAGATAGGCGGTCGTTGTTTAGTAAAGTAATGCAATCGGCGTGAAGGCAAATCTTTCGGATTTTTTCCATTTGGGAGCTGATAAACTGCCAAGTGGCTCTCTTGTTTATACACCTCACTTGCACCAGGAGTGAACCCTGAAATTGGAAGAAAAAAAATCAACAAACTGTATGGATTTTTTTTTAAAGCAGAGACAAAAGGTGAAAAAAACAATGTTTACCAATGAGCCTGGAAAGTTCGCAGAGCCCCCATGGAACAAAAACAGGCTGGACACTGTCACGGCTCTCTTGCAGTGCCAGGTTTGACAAATGGTCAGAGAAACGGCATAACTGCTGAGTGACATTGTGGTTGCAGAGGTTCAGCATTATATTGAGGCCGAGTGGCTTGAGAGAAGGTAAGTGACACTGCCACAATAGGTCATCAAATTGAATGCTTGCAGGATTTTGCTGCTCTTGTGACAGACTCAACATTTCCAGGTGATAGTCAGACACATAATCCTCTGCCTCAGATTCGTGGTAATTCGTGGGAAATTCCTGGACAAGGTTAGTAAAAAATATAGTTACCATGTAAAACGTAGCATGATGAACATTTTTTTGGTATCAAAATGCCAAAATAATTATTTTGGGCTAATCAACTTTAAGTATGGAGTAAAACTGAATATTTGCAATCAAATTTCACCTGAGCTTGATCCGCGCCTCTCTTGGCAAGGTGAGTTAAGTTCCAATTGGACCCGGAGTTGTGTTTGTTGTGACTATTTACAGATTGGAAGGACTGCCAGTTCAAAGTTGTGTCAATTGAATGAGCTATATCATGCAATGTCTGAGTGGCCTCAGGTATATCCCCATGTTGAGTAATGGCCGCCTTTGATAGATAGAGTAGTGCACCCTCCTCCTGTGCCTGTTCATCAGTAAAACAAATAGAAAACATTACATATATATAATGTAAATACATAATGACTGCTTCTACATAAGCAATTCAGAAAACTTTTGCTATGCAAATTACTGTTCCGATATACAAAAACAAGATCCAACTTATGAAATCCCCCAAAGCGTCAATACATTTCATGTATGTTATTTTATTTTTAAATTGTCACAATGGCAATCCATTCTGCTTGACAATCTCCCTACACTCCACTCCCCTCCCATTAGCTTTCTCACAACAACTATCCATATTTTTTTTCCAGAGTGTGGATAAAGCAACTGTTCTCCAGTTAAAATTACTGGTGCAAATATAAACGAAGAAGAGGGCCCTGTTATCCATGCAAGACTGATATTGCAAGGCAATACGGCCATATCCCACCTACTATCGCTACGATATTGAAGCAGAAGGAAGCATTAAAATTAGTGATCGACGGATAAACGGCCAAGCCAATTATCGGGGTTGATATTTGGCAATTTGACGTATATCAGTATCGGGATCATCACCACATGGTCAGAAACACACATTCAGGCTTCGAATGGGCGGAACCTGACGGACAACATATCCAGATCAACCTGAAAGGAGAACTGCACTCACCCCAGGAAAGGTACCGTATTTACTCGCATATAAGCCGATTTTGTCGGACAAAAAAAATGAGGACTGAATCGAGGGTACGGCTTATATCCGCATAAAAACACGACATGCACGAAACTGCAAGTTGACGACGCCATGACGTCACGCGGCCGATACGATCATTTATTTAGAAAGGATAGAGATAAAACACAAAATCTATTTTGACGTCTATGAATATAATTCAAGGAAAAAATAAACCGTATCTTGCATTTTTTTTTTTGGGCAAAAATGGCGGCGCACACGGATGCAGCGGCTTTTTGCTCTCCAGTTTGGTGTTTTCTTTTCTCAATCCTATCGTTATTTACCAACATCTGCGAGGCAAACTTTTCCTACAGTCGCCACGATTTAATTGCTATCGGAAGGAGATGCGATATATCCGATGTCACAACGAACTACCAACGAGCCTACGATATCCCCGAGGGCATCTCGAGACCTCCGGGATCTCCGTGGATAGTCAGCCCACTCAAAGCACGTCGAAGGAGGCGAAGGCGGCGGAGAGAAAGGAGGCAAAAGCGCGGTTGTCGGGCGGGCCTTGCTGCTAAGCTAAGTCAACAACCACACCGAGCACCGCTTCCGAGTATCTTTTTGACCAACGCCAGATCCATCACCCACAAAATGGACGAGTTGGAACTTCGAATTGCCACCAACAGCTTTGTTAAGAACTGTAACATTATCCTCATCACGGAAACGTGGCTACACCAGCAAATCCCTGACGCTGCGGTTTCGCTAGCTAGCCGAACGCTTTTTCGGAACGATCGTTCAAAGGAACTAACAGGCAAAAGCAGAGGAGGAGGAGTTTGCTTGTTCATACATAATGAATGGTGTGGTGACGGTAGGATCATTGACACTCACCGTTCCCCGGACTTAGAGCTATTGGCAGTACGATGTAGGCCCTACTATCTACCGAGAGAGCAAACTGTCGTCATAGTAACGGCGGTCTATATTCCCCCTGATGCTAACGTCAACACGGCATTAAACCTCCTGCTAATGGCTGTAAACAAACAACAGCTTGACCATCCCGATGGAGTCTGTATTGTTGCTGGTGACTTCAACAGAGCATGTTTAAAGACTGTTCTACCTAAGTTTATCCAATACGTAAAATGTCACACGAGGGGAGACAAAACTCTTGACCATGTTTATTCTAACATTAAACATGCTTACAAAGCCACTTCCCTCCCTCACCTAGCTGGATCAGATCACCTCTGTCTAGCCCTCACCCCAGCATACACTCCATTCCGGAGGCTAACAAGGCCACAAATAAAGACAATAAAAACTTGGCCCGAGGATGCCCTTTCTCAGCTGCAGGACTGTTTTTTCCGCACCAAGTGGGAACTCTTTGAACACGACAACCTCCAGGACTATACGGACCCTGTACTTTCCTATATCAAAAACTGCATGGACAATGTCACTAGAAATAAACAAATATGGGTTTTTCCAAATCATAAACCCTGGATGACCAAGGAGACACAGGCACTCATCAAATGCCGTAACACCGCTTTCAGATCAGGGGACAAGATGAAATATAGAGCTGCCAGAGCTGATCTGAAAAGAGGCATTAAAAAGGCCAAGGCAGAATATACTAAGAAAATTGAGCAGCACTTCACAGACAATAACCCAAAGAAGATGTGGAAGGGAATACGACATATTACCAACTACAATAACAATAATATGTCTGTTAACGCAGACGCCTCACTAGCGGAGGAACTGAACCGTTTCTTTGCCCGCTTTGAGACTGACAAATCAGACCCAGTCTCAACACCCCCGCCACTACCCTGCAGCAATACACTGAAGTTCCAGGAAGAGGAAGTGAGACTGGAAATGCGGTCTGTGAATACCAGGAAGGCTGCTGGACCTGATGGAGTACCTGGGAAGGTGCTCAAAGCCTGTGCTGACCAGATGGCTGGAGTCTTCACAAAAATCTTCAATTGTTCCCTGCAACAATCCATCATTCCATCCTGCCTGAAATCTGCCACCATTATTCCTGTCCCCAAAAAGCCAACCATCGAGAGCATGAATGATTATAGTAGGCCTGTTGCTCTCACGCCTGTGATCATGAAGTGCTTTGAAAAGTTGATAGCCCGCCATATCAGGAATACAATCTCTCCCTCAGCTGACCCTCACCAGTTTGCTTAAAGAGCTAACAGGTCCACTGAGGATGCTATCACCATTGCTCTACATACAGCATTGAGCCACCTGGAACACCATGGGAATTACGTGAGGATGCTTTTCATTGACTATAGCTCAGCCTTCAACACCATGAAACCGGACATTCTGACTAACAAACTCTCCCACCTCGGACTATCCTCCTCCATCTGCTGTTGGATAAAGAACTTCCTAACCAACCGACCACAAACTGTTAGACTTGGTTCCCACCTTTCTTCCTCCATTACACTGAGCACTGGCTCCCCTCAAGGCTGTGTACTGAGTCCTCTTCTGTACTCCCTGTACACTTATGACTGTACACCAACCCACCAGTCCAACTACATCATCAAATTTGCTGATGACACCACTGTGGTCGGACTCATCTCAGAAGGGGATGAGGCGGCCTATAGAGACGAGGTCAACAAACTGTCTTCGTGGTGCTTGATGAACAACCTCACACTGAACAACACAAAAACTAAAGAAATAATCCTGGACTTCCGCAAACAGAGCATAAATCTGGCCCCACTCCTCATAAATGGAGTTCGTGTAGACAGGGTCCAGTCCTTTAAATTCCTGGGGGTCCACGTCACGGACAAGCTCTCCTGGTCCACAAACACCACGGCAGTAGTGAAGAAGGCCCAGAAACGACTCCATTTCCTGAGGGTACTCAGGAGGAACAACTTGGACACTAAGCTTCTGGTAACCTTCTATAAAGTCACTGTGGAGAGCATCCTGGCATACGGCATCACAGTGTGGTACGCTGGAAGCACGGCAGCAGACAAAAAGGCCATGCAGAGAGTGATCAACACTGCCCAGAGGATCGTCGGCTGCTCTCTGCCCTCACTGGAAGATATTGCCAGCCCTTATTACCTCAGCAGAGCCGGGAACATTGTTGGGGACCCGGACCACTCTGGTCACGACCTGTTCCAACTGCTTCCCTCTGGCAGGCGCTACCGGTCTCACAAGGCACGGACAAAGAGGCTTAAGGACAGCTTCTTTCCCACAGCCATCAGGACTCTAAATTGCAGTAGCACGACACACAATCCCCTCTGTGTAACAACTTCGGGGTGAGGAAAGATGAAGGACGTTGGGCGGTGATCTGCCTCCTGCTGGCTGACTAGGTAAGTAGGCAGACAGTGGGAGGTAAGTGATCCATTTTATTCTTTGTTGGCATCGGTGAGGCAAACCTTTCGCAGTCGCCGGGAGTTGGTTGCGGTCGGGAGGTGATGCGATGTATCCATCACGGCAGAATGCCAGCAAGTCTGAAACTATCACTTGGTTGGGCTCTTGCCTGAGAAAAGTGCACTTTGTGGAGAAGCACCTTCAATTTCGTCATATGCAGCTGGGTATGATGACAATTAGGCTTTTGTCTAGTCAATGATGATGACAAGCCTAAGTCTTATTTTATTTTATTTTATTTAAAACCTGAAAAAACTCTTGTGCCAGTCACTACTCGCTCAGGGCATCGCCCTCTTACCGTAGTAAGCGTGCTCTGACTGGCCAGATGCGAGTACACTTACTTCTGCCTGCTTTGCTCGCTCAGGGCGCCGCCATCTTACCGTAGTTAAACATGCTCTGTTCTTCGGCTGCAATTCAGTATTCTTTCTCCTCCAAACACGAGAACCTGTGTTTCTACCAAAAAGTTCTATTTTGGTTTCATCTAGGAATAACACATTCTCCCAGTCCTCTTTTGGACCATCCAAATGCTCTCTAGCAAACCGCAGACGGGCCTGGATATGTACTGGCTTCATCAGGGGGACACGTCTGGCAGTGCAGGATTTGAGTCCCTGGCGGCGCATTGTGTCACTGATAGTAGCCTTTGTTACTGTGGTCCCAGCTCTCCATAGCTCATTCACTAGGTCCCCCCATGTGGTTCTGGGATTTTTGCTCACTGTTCTTGTTATCATTTTGACGCCACGGGGTGAGATCTTGCATGGAGCCCCAGATGGAGGGAGATTATCAGTGGTCTTGTATGTGTTCCATTTTCTAATGATTGCTCCCACAGTTGATTTCTTTACACCAAGTGTTTTACCTATTGCAGATTCAGTTTTCTTAGCCTGGTGCAGGTCTACAATTTTGTCTATGGTGTCCTTCGACAGCTCTTTGGTCTTGGCTATAGTGTAGATTGGAGTGTGAGACTGAGGTTGTGGACAGGTGTTTTTTATATCAATAATGAGCTAAAACAGATGCTATTAATACAGGTAACGAGTGGAGACTTTGTTAGCCCTCGTTAGAAGTTAGACCTCTTTGACAGCCAGAAATTGGTCAAGGGAAAGACAGCCTGTGTAAGGAATGAGATCTTACAGAATTTATTTGGAATTGCTTTTGTCATTAACTCTTGAACCTCATCAAAGAAGAACCACAACTGGTATTCTTAATAAGGGCCTTGGGCCTATTTATGCTCCACAATCTCGATGAGACAGAGCCACCCATGGGGCCCGGCCTGGACACTCTTCCACTCTGGATGTCAAGTCAACTATGGAGAAGATATTTCTGCCCCACCTCCAGACCAACAGGGGACAGAAAAAAAAACAATCAAACTCACCTCACCTCACTTCCTGTCTGAGGACATATGTCATGAACCAGGATATAAGTTCAGTAGTCCAGCCTTGAAAGACAAGACAGGCAACGGAGGAACCAGAAATACCCTTCAGACCCGATCACACGCAACTCGTAGGATCAAATATAGTACCACTTGGATGCCAGCTGATTGATGCTTAGTTTGTTTTCTCACAACCATAAGTTGCATTCTTTGTGATTTCCTTTCACCTGAATTATGTCACATGCTTGCGTCCTTCTGTCCCCATTTTTAAGGTTTTCAACCTAATCCTTTCAACAACAACAGGTAACCCTTTCAACAACCAGCTAACCCTTTCAGCAAAAGGTAATCCTTTCAGAAACAGCTAATTTTTTCCTCTCACTGGAAAATGTGTGCAGGACACTGCTGAGGACTTTCTACGACACTGTGGTGGCATCTACAGTGTTTTATGTAGTGCTCTGTTGGGGATGCGGGAGCACGGAGAGGGACAGGGACAGGCTGAATAAGCTGGTCAGGAGAGCCAGTTCTGTTCTGGGCTGTCCTTTGTACTCTGTGGAGGAAGTGGCAGAGCGGAGAATGCTGACGGTGGCGGGCCGTCAGGGCCTTCAAGGCCTTCTCTGCTGGCCTAAGAAATATCTGAATCATATTATGTTTTGTCCATCAATACTTATTATTCCAAATGGTCTGTTAGCTTCCTTTCATTGCTTTTCCCCCTGGTTGCACTGCTTCCTGATGTGTGTTTTCATATTGAAGCATTTAACCAATCACATTTCAGCCATTATTTGTTGCCAGATCAGATCTGCCTCAAAGCCTTCACAATCAGTTCTGCAGGCTCTGCTGCATTAAACTAGACTGTTGCTTTTAACCAATCAGATTTCGAGTTGGCAACACCACAATACTTTTTCGCAGCCATTAGCATTTTGCTGGCTGGGATACGTCATTGCTTTCACCAACTATGATTGACTAGTAGGCGGGCCAAAGCCATAGTGAGGCAGCCAGAGATCGCAAACTCCACCCACAATGGCCGACCGAGGCAAAAACAAATGGATACTGTTGCAGATTTGCTCACAAAGCTATTTTCCAGACGGACTTTTCCAGAAAAAAATGGACATCATTAAGAAAGGGCGGTCAACTCCGAAGCTAGCAAGCCTGTTACAGCCGGGAAAATGGTGTGTGCGCGCCACTTTCAGTGCGCTAACTTAGCTGCACAAGCAAATATATTGTTGTGTTGATTTAAAGCCATTTTCAAAACGGACTATGCCGGAAATATGACAGTACAGTCTCGCCTTTCATCATTAGCTTCGATAGGAAAGAAGGAAGTAAGAAAGGAGGATGGATAGTCTGTACAGTTAAAAATAATTTTTGGTGAGTGTAATATGGCTATATTCCTAAATAATATTTCAATTGTGGGCCCGGTTCTGATATCTGAAAAGCTCCAGTGTTTGTATTTAAGCTCCAGTGTTTGTATTTAATCACAAAATGCTGCTAGGATGTGGATTTTGCCAGAGTTTAATTTTTGCCGTTTCGCCATTGACGTCCATCGCTGTCTTTTCCGGAGGAAATAACCCCCCTGGCCTGGTTGTAATGTCTCAAAAGCTCCAGTAGCTCCAGTATTTGTATTCAATCAATAAATGCTGCTAGGAAGTGGATTTTACCTTATTTTAGTGCATTTTTTGTCATTTCACGCATGGACGTATCGACGTTCATCGCTGTCTTTTTACCGGGGAAATTATACTCCGGGCCCGGTTCTGATGTCTAAAAAGCTCCAGTATTTGTATTTAATCAATAAATGCTGTTTTCGGCTGGATTTTACCCCATTTTCGGGCAATGTTTGCCCGTACGCCATTGACGTTCATCGCTGTCTTTTCCCGGCCTGGTTTTAATGTCTGAAAAGCTCCAGTATTTGTAATTAATCATGAAATGCTGCTAGGAAGTGGATTTTACCCCATTTTTGTGCATTGATTTATTGATTATTTTTTCATGTGTCGCAGCTCTAGCTGCAGTAGAGGTTTTATAGCCATAAAATAGTTTTTGAGGGTTGGATTGATACGTTGAAGGCGCTACGAGAAAATGCACCGACCGCCACTGGTGTGCTGTAAGGTGACGTTAGAGCCAGCGCGTGAAGGGGTCGCGGCTACCCGGTTCGACAGGAGGGAATGGCGCTAGTCCGACCCAAGTAAGGGACCAAGCGTGTCTCTGATATATATATATATATATATATATATATATATATATATATATATATATATATATATATATATATATATATATCTCAGAGACACGCTTATTTATTTATATATTTATTCATGTATGTATTTATTAACTTACTTATTACCTATCTATTTATGTCTAAAATGCCTTTCCTATTCCTGCATCCTCACCCTCTTGCTACTGTGAAAACGAAATTTCCCGAATACGGGATGAATAAAGTTATCCAATCCATTCCAAAAACTTCAATAAAACTGTAAACTGGAAGGATTTGAGTTGTTCTTGTGAGAACTTGTGCCCCTTTTCAAGTTCGGGGCAAAATCTGAAGAAAGTAGAGAAGAACTTGACACTGGAGTTGCCCAAGGTGAGTGGCGCCGAGCACGTGTGAGCACACTTGTCGCCCCCCGGCTCGGTGCCTGTATGTTGGGGTTTATCCCGGTGGGCGAGAGGGTAGCATCCCTCCGTCTTCGGATGGGGGACGGGACCTAAATTTTGATAGTACATTTGCACCAAACAGCTGGAGAGTGCTCTTTCGGACTGCCTCATTCTGCTGGGGGGGACTTCAATGCTCACGTGGTCAATGACAGTGAGCCCTGGAGGGGAGTGATTGGGAAGAATGCCCCCCCCCCCCTGATCGGAACCCGAGTGGTGTTCTATTGTTGGATTTCTGCGTTTGTCGTGGATTGGTAATAATGATCACTATGTTCAAGCATAAGGGTGTCCATATGTGCACTTGGCACTAGGAGACCCAAGGCTGCTGTTTGATGATTGCCGTTGTGGTCGTGTCATTGGACCTGTGGCCGCATGTCTTGGACACTCGGGTAAAGAGAGGGGCGGAGCTGTCAACCAATCACCACCCTGTGGTCAGTTGGCTCTGATAGTGGGGCAAGATGCCCGGGAGACCCAAATGTTTTGTGAGGGTCTGCTTGGAACGTGTGGTGGGGTCCCCTGTCAGGAGTTTTATTTCCCAACTCCAACAGAGTTTCTCACATGTCCGGGAAGAGGCGGGGGACATTGAGTCCGCCGCAAGGTGGTCGGTGCCCATTGTGGCAGCTATCCCAGACCGCGCTGGTGGACATAAGCGGTGAGGGATGCCGTCAGGCTGAAAAAGGAGTCCTATCGGGCCCATTTGGCCCATGGGACTCCAGAGGAAGCAGACTGGTACTGGCTGGCCAAGCGGCATGCGGCTCTGGTCGTCTGCGGTTTGGTGGCCTCAGTATTGCATCCCTGCTTTTTGCAGGTGATGTGGTTCTGTTGGCTTCATCAGTCCGTGATCTCCAACTCTCGCTGGAACGATTCACAACTGAGTGTGATGCGGTCGGGATGAGAATCAGCACCTACAAATCTGAGACGATTGTCCTCAGTCGGAAAAAGGTGGCATGCCCTCTACGGGTGAGGGATCAGGTCCTTCCCCAGGTGGAGGAGTTTAAGTACTTTGGGGTCTTGTTCACGAGTGAGGGAAGAATGAAACGGGAGATCGACAGGCGGATCGGTGCAGCGTCTGCAGTGATGCGGACTCTGCACTGGTCTGTCGTGGTGAAGAAGGAGCTGAGCCAAAAGGCGAAGCTCTGTACTTACCGGTCGATCTATGTTCCTACCCTCATCTATGGTCACAAACTGTGGCTCGTGACCGAAAGAACGAGATCCCGGATACAAGCGTCTGAAATGAGTTTCCTCCGCAGGATGTCCCTACTCTCTCTTAGAGATAAGGTGAGAATCTCGGTCATCTGGGAGGGGCTAGGAGTAGAGTCGCTGCCCCTCCGGATCGAGAGGAGCCAGATGAGTTGGCTCGGGCATCTGAACAGGATGCCCCCTGGACGCCTCCCTCGGGAGGTGTTCCGGCCACGTCCCACCGGGAGGAGTCCACGGGGCCGACCTCGGACACGCTGGGGAGACTTTGTCTCCCGGCTGGCCTGGGAACGCCTTGGGGTACTCCGGGAAGAGCTGGATGAATTTGTTGGGGAGAGGGAAGCCTGGGCCTCCCTGCTGAAGCTGCTGCCCCCGTGACCCGACTTTGGATTAAGCGGGAGAAGATGAGATGAGATAAGACAATGTTGCGGCATGCTCCTAATGAGACGATGGATGATGTCTCATGACATTTCCTCACAGATTTTTGTGAGGTCATTCCGTAGCTGTTGCACAGTGTGAGGAGCTACCTAGCCACGTAAAATAGACCGAAACATAATGCCCTCGAGATGTTTTATTGGGCTTAATTCAGGGGATCGTGAAGGCCATTCAATTGTTTCAATTCATTCATCCATCAGGTATTGCCTGCATACACTTGCCACGTGAGGCTAGGTATTGTCAAGCATGTGGAGGAAAATAGGATTTACTACACCAGCATAAAGTCTGACAATGGGTTCAATAATATCATCTTGATACCTTAAGGCAGTCAGACTACCATTTCCTTGTCACGAGACTATACCAGCTGACTTCGGGCCAGAGTAGGGGGATAGCCGATCGCAGGATAGGAGGAGACGGACAACCATTCACTCTCACACTCATACCTCGGGGCAATTTAGAGTATCCAATCTGTCTATCTTGCATGTTTTTGGAATGTGGCAGGAAACAGAGTACCCGGAGAAAACCCACGCAGGCCTGGGGAAAACATGCAAACTCCACACCTGGATTTGAACCCAGGACCCCAGAGCTGTGAGGTTGACTCGCTAACCACTCAATCCTCCGGGCCGCATTTATATAGAAACAATTCTACTACATACATTTTCTTGGTATGCGATTGTTTGAAACCACTGTTTTAACTTTATAAGCAAAATTGTTAAAAATAAATCAAATTGTGTTAGATTTTGTACTGCTTTAAGAGAAATGGAACGTGTTATGCATTTAATCGATCAAGAGCCCTTAAATTTAATCAAATTGTGGCAGATTTAGTAATATTGCCAAATATATAATTGACCAAAACATCATGATGAAATTGGACATCTACACTCCTCATGGAAACCACTTGGGCATTCAGAAATACCACAAACCTCATCCCTGTCTTCATCAGCCTCCATTTTGCAGTAGGAGTTCACTGATTGGTCATCTACTAGATCCTCCTCG
Source organism: Stigmatopora argus (assembly GCF_051989625.1). Classification (NCBI taxonomy): domain Eukaryota; kingdom Metazoa; phylum Chordata; class Actinopteri; order Syngnathiformes; family Syngnathidae; genus Stigmatopora; species Stigmatopora argus. The sequence goes on from NC_135404.1 coordinate 1,482,039, forward strand.
CTATTATGTGGCGGCTCAACTCTTCCACTGAAGAACAACACAGTCTCAGGGCTTGGATTGGGCCATGACAGGATGCCTTGTTTATCCACACAACACAATACCTGCACAGAAACAGTTGTACGAGAAACACATATGTGAACCCACTGGAGTAACCTGTATTAAAAAAACAAATGAATGAATTAATGACAATCGCATCTCATTAAGAGGTCATCGCTTCCATCAAAATCAGAAAACATAAATTAAGTAATAAAAGTGGATTTAATTGGTTGTATTAAATGATTTCTAATCTTTTCCTCACTCACTCACTCACACAATTGGTCTTACTTTCAAATAATGCCAGCTCAGCTATACAGACGCTCCCCTACTTACTAACGAGTTAGGTTCCGAGCGATTGTTCATAAGTTGAATTAGTTTGTAAGTTGATTCAGTGCTATATTTTGTATTATAATTTATGTTTAAGGCCTATATAAGTATATTGAAGGTTTATTTAAGTGCATTTGTATGTTTAAGGATTGTATAAGTAACACGCATTGGTTTGTAAAAAAACATTTAATAAAATGGAGAGAATATGTACAGTACTGAAGAGAGAGAGAGAGAGAGATTTATGTATTAGAAACTGGCCGAAAGAAGCAATCTAACGACGATTGCAGTTTTCTTCTTTTTTTCATCATAAATGATGCGGTAGCACTGTATGGCATCTTCAATTGATTTGCAAACTTTGTGCAACGTTCAATATTTGGGTCCTGCTGCTCGATCTTTCTGTTTATAAATGGTACTGACGGTCGAACGATTCAAGTTGTATGCCCGTGCAACGCTCACCACTCACGCGCATCAAGCTTCGTTATTATTGCCACTCGTTTCAAATGAAATGGCTTGCCTCTTCCTTGCACCTCCCTCACTAGAAGCCTTTCACTTTTCACCAACCATATTGAATAATGGCTGCACGAGATATTTCATGATAAAAATGAAAAAGTTTCTTTGCGCACTGGAGATACGTCACGCACTTACGCAACTCACGCACTGCAACGAACTGGGCAGAGGAAGGTGGATGCTGGGTGAGCTGAGCGCTCACAGCGCCAGGCGTCGGTATTAGTGGCGGAAAGAAGCACTACTCGGAAAAAGGCGCGCAATACAAAACGAACTTATGAACATTTTTCGACATAAACGCAATTTGCAGACATGTTCGTATGTACCGTTGTTCGTAAGTCGAGTGTGCGCAAGTAGGGAAACTATATATATATATATATATATATATATATATATATATATATATATAATGTATGTATATATATACACATGCATTGGACTGGAAATAGCGTTCATCTTGCAACAACTCCTGTAACTCCACGAATAAAATGAGCAGTTGCGCCGTGTCTTGCACGTCCGTGCTTTCATCCAGTGCTAATGAAAAAAAGTCAAATTCTTTCGTCTTCTGCTGCAGCTGGGCATATACATTACTCCTGATTTCTTCAACGCGTCTGGTCATTGTACTCGCCGACAGACTTACGGCATTAAATGCATCTTTCTTCTTGGGACACACCTCCTCCGCGACAGCATCCATACATTTCTTAACAAACTCTCCGTCAGTGAAAGGCTTACCGCTGCTTGCTATCAGTTTAGCAACCCGAAAGCTGGCCCGAACGGATGCCTGGTTCAGCTGAGCTTGGCGTACAAATGTAGTCTGCTGAGATAGTAGTCCACACTTTTTCGCTTTGAGAGTTTGTCTGCTTGTATTTGGCCTTGCAAGCTATCGTACTTGTCTTTGTGACGGGATTCATAGTGTCGGCGAAGATTGTATTCTTTGAATACCGCCACCGTCTCTTGACAGATGAGACAAACAGCCTTTTCTTTGCATTGAACAAAAAAAATAATCGTTTGTCCACTCCAGGTTAAATACCCTGCATTCTGAATCAATTTTTCTCTTACCTAACTTTTTCGCCATTATTCCGTTCTCTTTGACAGGGCGGGGCCTAGGATTTTTTTCTGGAGGCCAAATAGGAAATACAGACGCTCCCCTACTTACGAACGAGTTAGGTTCCGAGCGATTGTTCATAAGTTGAATTTGTTTGCAAGTTGATTCAGTGCTATATTTTGTATTATAATTTATGTTTAAGGCCTATATAAGTATATTGAAGGTTTATATAAGTGCATTTGTATGTTTAAGGCTTGTATAAGTAACACGCATTGGTTTGTACTGGAAAAAAAACATTTAATAAAATGGAGATAATATGTACAGTACTGTATAGAGAGAGAGAGATTTATGTATTAGAAAGTGGCCGAAAGAAGCGATCTAACGACGATTGGACAGTTTTCTTCTTTTTTTCATCATAAATGATGCGGTAGCACTGTATGGCATCATTCAATTGATTTGCAAACTTTGTGCAACGTTCAATATTTGGTCCTGCTGCTCGATCTTTCTGTTTATAAATGGTAAGTTGTATGCCCGTGAAACGCTCACCACTCTCACGCGCATCAAGCTTCGTTATTATTGCCACTCGTTTCAAATGAAATGGCTTGCCTCTTCCTTGCAACTCCCTCAATAGAAGCATTTCGCTTTTTACCAACCATATTCAATAATGGATGCACGAGATATTTAATGATACAAATGAAAAAGGTTCTTTGCCCACTGGAGATACGTTCACGCACTTCCGCATTGCAACGAAGAAGAAGGTAGATGCTGGGTGAGCTGAGCCCTCACAGCGCCAGGCGTTGGTATTAGCGGGGGAAAGAAGCACTACTCGGAAAAAAAATACAAAATTGGATTTACGAACATTTTTTGACTTAAACGCAATTTGCAGACATGTTCGTATGTACCGTTGTTCGTAAGTTGAATGTTCGTAAGTAGGGGAGCGTCTGTAAATCCAATAGCATCTCTGGTATTGTTCAGAGGGCCGGGCCAAATGTGCTGACGGGCCGTATCCGGCCCGCGGGCTGTAGTTTGGTGACCCCTGCTGTAGCGGATTCTTTAGAGACAATTCTCCTGAGCTCTCCCACCACTCTTTCCCTGTTCCCCCTCCTGCTGTTTGTGTCTCTCTGAAAACTCTCACCACAAAGCAAAAAAAATCAGAAAAAGGTCACCAAGCACACTTTGTCTTCCGTTTATTCTGTCTTTTCAAAAAAATTATGGGAGAGGGGGATGTTCAAAGTCACGCTTAATATGACAAAACAGCCTACCTGGTAAAACAAACATGAAACGATATCGTATGCAGGGGAAACGCGCACTATTTTCAGGGTATAGTCATGAATATGAGACTGCTTGACCTAAACCGACACGTACCATTCGGCTAAAATGTGGCTTTAGGTCTGCTATATCTTTCTCATGACAGGTTATGTTGTTTTGTCTAATGTCATGTTGTCAGACACAGCCATTTGAAACAATGTCAACTTTTCATAAAAAGTAATTTAAAAGAATGAAATAAAGTTACCAAAATATCTTTAATTACTTAACCTTTGCTCCAACTTGGATGTGAATACTCAAAATTTAAGAGCTCCACAGTAAACCCAGTCCTGTTTTGAGGTGTTTCTAATTGTTTCCACTGTAGTGAATGTTGTTAAAGCCATGAATACCAATACAGTTGAAAGTGATGAATGATATACTCAACTGCATAACCAACCAGAAAATTACCGGGGAGATTTATTTGATTTCATTCGAGGGCCGATAAAAAAACAAGTGCTCTTTTATTTTATGTGAGCAATGTATATTATGTTTTAATTAGAATCCAATATGATGAGTTGTGAAAAATTAATAAAAATAGTACTTACTGTGACAGAACCAAGAGTGTGTAAAAGGCTGGAAGTGTAGCAAAGAGTCTGAGACTCTCCTTTCAGTACACCAACTAGGTGCCTCCACACACAAAGCATCATCTCCTGCATAAATGGAAAGAAAATGCAAATAATTACTTCCTATTAAAAAGTAAAACACACACACACAAACACACTGTGGTACCTCTACAGTAATACCTTGAGATACGAGCTGAATGCGTTCCGGGACCGATCTCGTATGTCAATTTACTCGTATCTCAAATCAATTTTTCCCATGTAACATTATTCAGTACAGACAGACAGTAGCATTTACCCCCGAGTACGGGGAGGGGAGAGAGAGAGGAGAGAAAGAGGGAGAGGGAAAGGAAGAGGGAGAGCTCCTGATGGGTACCAGGGAGGTTATGCCGGTCAACCCTCACAGGTTCAAGGCTCCAACTCGCAATGACAATATTCGGGTCCAGTTAATCCATGGTGGGCCGAATAATGGGTATTTGGGGAGACAATCCTGCAGGAGGTCAGTTGTCAATAGTCACATCTATAACAAAAGATGAACCAGTGATACAAGTCCAAATTGCAGGGAAACAAATACCTATGTTGGTTGACACTGGAACGACCTACACTTGCGTGAGCCCCAAATACGCTTCAGACCTCCAATTGTCATGCAAATTCGTCAAAACAGTGGGATTATCGGGAACACTTCAAACAATACCAATGACAGCTCCAGTTCAACTAACGGTGAGGGGAAAAACAACCACAATGCCAGTTCTGGTATCAGAGCAGACACCGGTGAATTTGTTGGGAAGAGATGCCCTGTGAGAACTGAATGTAAATATTTGCTGCACGTCCGAGGGAGTGGTATTTGACAAACCTAGGGAAAATTCTAAAATGATTCTCCAAGCAGGACTGGCGAAAGTATACTGGATAGGTGATATATCTGAACCAGTGCTCCAGTCCGTCCACAAGTGGGAAAAGTACATCCTTGCACAAATTCCAAAAGCTACAAGGCCGGGGTCTGAATACCATTGTACATCGTACTATGATCCGTCATGTAGTGAAACATCTGAAGGAAAATGGGAAACACAAACAAAAGACATGCTGGTGCCACTGACCAATGAATATATAATCGTTGGGCAGGAGGGTGCTGCCATAAATGTTGAATCACATCCATTTCTTGCGCGGTGTTATAATGTACCTAACTCCTCACCACACGTAACTCTGCTGATGAATGAAGGTTTTGTGTCCAGAGATTTGGGACCAATGATGAAAACTGCGTTGCAGATAACTTGGAAAGTGACGGAGAGTCCTTTAATTCTCGTGTCACCAGATGTAACAAAGATAAAGATTTTGTGCAGAAATTATATGATCTCAAAACCAAGAGAAGTGATCGTTGGTCCACATGACATGCATCAAATGTTGCAAAACAGCGAAAGTGAGAATGATCTAAAGCAATAGATGCTAACGCACGTTCCAAAAAAATTGTGGTCAAAACACGAAACAGACATAAGGTTGATCAAATCAGCAAACCCCGTCTTAAACCTAATGTGAATCTTCCAAGACGCGCTTAGTACCCGTTGCGGCCAAGGGCAGAAAGCGGCATTAGACCAACAATCAAAGGGCGCCAATATTGGATTGCCAGTAAAGAAAGCAGATACGTCAAAATATCGACTTGCGCATGACTTGAGGGCAGTAAATGACATCGTTCAGGAAGAGCCTGTCGAGGTGCCAAACCCACATACTCTACTAATGAATGTTCAGCTCGAGGCTAAATTTTTCACGGTGATAGACTTGTGCTCAGCGTTCTTTTGTGTGCCGTTACATGAAGACTCCTGACATTTGTTTGTGTTCACATACCAAGGAAAACAATATTGCTACATGTGAATGCCACAAGGGTTTAAACAGTCTGCATGTGTTTAATCAGGTATTGAGGGAGGACCTCGAAGGAATACACCTAAATTCAGTAACCCCTCGATTATCGCGGTTAATGTAGACCAGACATGGCCGCGATAAACAAAAAAAACGTGAAGTAGGGTCACGCCTATTTTAAAAATAATAATAATATCTTCAGTGCTGAGTCCTAGTAGCAAGCGGAGGACAGGGGAGTGGCTTCTGCTTGCGAGTTTCAACGTGGATTTTCACATTTTGCTGAATTTACAAAAAAAATGTAATTAAAAAAAATATCCCCCAGAAGAAAATACGTGATGTAGTGAAGCCGCGAAAGTTGAAGCCGCGATATTCGAGGGATTACTTGAGGGAATTAATGAAGGAGGCCTAAAAACAAACATTGAGGACGCCGTTGGACTGGAGTAATGAGTCCAGAATTGCGTTCGAGACAATAAAAGACAATCATGAAATGCAGACAGCTCTGGCATTGGCTACACCCGACTACAACAAACCGTTTTACCTGTACGTGTCAAACCGACATAATCTGTATGCATCTGCAGAGCTAATGCAAGAGACATGCAGTGGTCGGTGTAAAAAGCCTATAGCTTATCATGGCACAAAGCTGGACAATGTGGTTCAGGGCTTGCTTCCATGCTATCAAGGCTGAGCAGCTGTTAATTATGCGTATGAAAAGGCATCGACAATTACAATGGGGTATCCAGTAGTGATCTATACGCATCATAAAATTTCAGAATTGATCAATCAGAGTCGATTTGTAATAACTCAACCTCAATGCTTACAATACTTGTCGCTTTTGTCATACCCAGATATCACGTTCAAGAGGTGTCTGACGGTAAATCCTGCGGACACCGTGCCATTTGAATTTGAAGGGGAGGCACATGAATGTATATCGGAGACAATGAAATATACAAAGTTGTGACCAGACTTGGAATCTACTCCCTTGCACAATGCAGAAGTAACATACTTTGTGGATGGATCCTGTTATCTAGGAAATCATGCTGGATTTGCAGTTATTAAGCAGGAGGGAAGCAATTTCACGACAGTTAAGGCAGAGAGTTGTGATCAGCCATGCTCCACGCAGCTAGCTGAATTCAAGGCGTGACTTAAGCGTGTATGATCACCAAAGGAAAGGTAGCAAATATGTACAGTGGTACCTAAACATACGAGTGCCCCGACATACAAGCAATTTGAGATACGAGTAAAATTTTGAGCAAATATTTATCTTGAGATACGAGACAAACTTGATATACGAGCAGACAGCGGACATAAGAACATCATGGGCACTGTCTCTCTCCCCGCAACTCCCTCCCTCGTGTAATGTCTCTGTGGTTGCAACTCCTTCGTGTAATGTCCCTGCGAGCACTAGCCGGAGCGTTGCATTTTTTCAGTGTTTTTTTCCCGTTAGTCAGTGCGAATGGCGTATATAGTACTTCTCGTTGGCAAGTGGTCGTGTGTTATCCTATTGTGAGGACATTTGTGTGCATCGTTTTCGGAATATTTTGAAGGGAATACAAAAGCAAACAACACTCGAAAGTCAAGGTGGTGGCAGGGCAAATAGAGCTAACCCGGCCGGGAGAAGAAAGGTATAACAATTTTAAAAAAAATTAGAATTAGGTTTAGTGTAAGGTTAGATTAAATTTATTTTTGTGTGTCTGCATTGTAATCCAAGTTCATTTAAATTTGTTTATATTATGTTACAACCGCGTTGCCGTCCAAAAAGTCTCTCCTCCCCTTTCTCCCCCCCTTTCTCTCTGTCAGTCTTTTCAGGCCGGGAGAAGAAGGGTATAAAAATTTAAAACAAAATTAGAATTAAGTTGAGTGTAAGGTCAGATTAAATTTATTTTTGTGTGTCTGCATCGTAATACAAGTTCATTTAAATTTGTTTATGTTATGTTACGAGCGCGCTGCTGTGCAAAAAGTCCCCCCCTTCTCCCCCCTTTCTCTCTGTCAGTCTCTCTCCCTTCCGCGAAATCCGTCTAATTTTAGTAGTATTAAACACATAATAGTACTATTAAACCACTAGTTATATGTTATTTTGTTAATAGATGGCGAATTAGAACAAATAAAAATGTTTTTCCAATCCAATATCCTGATTTTAGTGTTTTTTCGGAGGGTTGGAACAAATTAATTTGTTTTTAGTGCATTTCTATGGGAAATGTTCGTTTGAGTTACGAGAATATCGACATACGAGCTCAGTCTCGGAACGCATTAAGCTCGTATCTCGAGGTACCAGTGTATTGGAACAGGGTTTCATAACCTGAAAATTTTGTGTGGAGAATCATTTGTAAGTAGTGGTACCAATGTATAAGTCTCTCTGGAGTATTATTCACATTTTGGAATTGGAATTTCCTTAGATAAAATCAAAAACAAAGAACAAATGTGATATGAAATCTTCATATTGAAGGAACAAGAAAACAATCTTAATATCCAGATTCTCCGCCTGGCATCTGCCAGCTCACGAGGCATTTTTAAAGATATATCGTATTTGTTCAAGTATAATGCGTAACATTTTGTACCAAAAAAAAACGGAGCAAAGTTCGGGTGCACGTTATACATGGTCTTCACTTTGATGAGCAAATCGCAAAATTTTCGGGGGTTTCTACATCCGCCATTTTGAATTTTTCTTTCACGACACAACTCTCCTCATGCCTGAGATTTCAGACGAGAAAAGAAGGCAAGATGGCGGACTACACAAACATCGGCAGTGTTCTGTCAACCTGTTTCAAAAATTTATTAAAACTGCGATTATGACCGGGCAGGGCACGGAGGATAATTACTGTTACAATACGCAGCAGAAGGAGCAACACCTCAATACCGCTGGAAATTCGGAGTTGGACAAAAGTGCCGGGAGAAGAAGCAACGCTTCAGACCAACCATTCCAACATGGGATAAGATGGAAGAGCTGTCGGCGCTAGCCAGGACGGAAACGGAGTCGAGGGCCTCTACTCTGCTACGGTTGGCTTTAGCTCCAGACTACTGAGGAACTGTGCAGATAAGCTTGGAAGAGTGACTCTGCATATTCTCTACCTTGGTCCCAGTCTGCAGAAGTTCTCCATCTTGTGGAAGACTTTCTGTGTGGTTCCAGTTTTATCCAACTTTACAACGTCTTTTTCTTAAGTCTCTGTCCGTTTTTGCTAACGCAACCAAGATGGCGCCGTTCAAGTGGCAGCCGGTGGCGGTAGCTCCGTCCACTCTTGTTCGTTTTGTGTTTTTGCTGCTTTTCTGTCTTAATGATTTGATTTGGTGATTCTTAATGATCCCATTTACTTTGCTTTGCTTTATACTTTGTGCTTTTGCTTTGTTGTTCTGCGGCCTTTGCGACTGTACTGTCCAACTTGTAACTATGTATGTTATTATTTTAGTTTAGTTTTGTTTTTTTCTGCATTCCCCCTTCTTGCTACTGTCACAATGAGTCACAATGAAATTTCCCAAATACGCAATGAATAAAGTTATCCAATCCAATCCAATAAACTGCCCTGGCGCGGAGGATAAGCGCACCCAGCACGGTAGAAAACTGGCCATGGACATAACAAATAAATGCTTTAAAATTCCCTTCTAGCAGGGGCAAGTGCCTGAAATGCTGAAGCTTTTCAGATTTTATTTTCCCGGGGAACAGAGCCCTCGGAGAAATTATTGGTGCGCATTATACACGAGTGTGTTATACTTGAATAAATACGGTATTTCACAACATTGCTCCTCTTCACGCTCAGTGTCCATCTTTCAGGCACCTGCTATGCCTCACAAGCAGTGACTCTCAAGAAGGACAACCTAACATTAGTAAGACATCTTCCATCACCTTTAGCGAGACAGCAAAGATGTTTCTTACATCACATGATAAGAAGATCATCGATTTGGAAGCTACTTTGGCCATAAGGATAGCCGAATGCCGAAAGAACATAGCCTTGGATCTTGGTCTTGGAACCTATCTGCTGCTACACTTTAGGTATGACTGTTAAAAAAAGCATGCCTAGGGCACCCTCTTCTGGTTAGGTGAAGAAGTAACTGGTGGAATGATAGTGTGAAAATGTTCACACAAGTCACACTTGCTTCAGTGTGGGCAAGCGTGGGATCGATTCCTTGGTGGTGGTATGATTTTCGCCCGAAGTCCAGTGGGATGGCTCCAGCAACCCCCGCCACCCTTACGAGGATACACGTTATGGAAGATGAATGAAGTTGCACTGGAGTATAATTTGCAAAGATCTCTCACCCTGAATAGAGGTCTTACTTTAAGAAATACTAGTTTCTTCTATTGGCAGATTTTTTTGTGATAAGTATATCTTATTTTAAGTACCATATTTACTCGCATATAAGCCGATTTGACGGATAAAAAATGATGACTGAATCGAGGGGATATATGCGCATAAAAACAGGACATGCTCGAAACTGCAAGTTGACGACGCCATGACACGATGACGTCATAATGCAATTGCGCCGTGACGCCATGATGCAACAACGCAATGGTGCCGTGACGCCATGACGCAATGACGCTGTGACACCATGACGCCGTGTCACAATGGCACCATGATGCCATGACACAAAGGCACCGTGACGCCATGACGCAATGGCGTCGTGACACCATGACGCAATGGCACCCTGACGTCATGACGCAAGCGAATGCGGCCGATACGGTCATTTATTTCAAAATAGAGAAAAGATAAAAAGATAAAACTCTAAACAACATTTATTTTGACGTCTATGAATGAAATAAATAAAAACGTACATATCTTGCATAAATTGTGAAAAAACTCACGTTCCCATCACTGCTTGCTCGAGGAACGGCCCTCTTACCTAGGTCCCGGGGTAGCCAACTTATCTAGGGTGTTGCCGTCTAAACCTAGTTAAACATGCTCTGACTGGCCAGATGCGAGTAGCCTTGATTTTGAAATAAAACAAAATTCCACTTTGATTTTTTTGTCTTATTTTTTGTTCGAAAGTGACAACTATTGGAGTAATATGAACCATCGAACGATTTGAGATATTTTGACATTAGAAGCAATATGGCTGCCACAACATCTTAAACTTCTGGTAAGAAAATTGTAATTTCTGTCATTAGAAAGCATCAGGCTCTCATCAAGTTAGACTTATTTCAGCTGTGACATTACTGCATCTGCCTGTTTCACAAAATCTAGGCATTTTTTAAAGAAAACTATCAAAACCCATCAAAAGATGTGAACGTTTCACAGCACATGGTCGGTGATTATTATAAGAGGTGGGTGGTGACATTTTGAGCTACGTGAGTGGGGTTTTATTGATAATACAAGAGTATTATATACCTGTGAGGAAACCACTTCAGTGTAGCTGCTTAGAGTGTCCTCAGAGAATTTCGCAAGCTAAGGGTAAAAGAGAAAAAAAGAAAAAAATATGGAACAGGTGTATTATACAAGGTACATTCCTGCATATCTGTCTTTAGCTGAGGTGGAGTTAATAATTGAATGTGAAAAATATTAATTAAATTATGGTCTGCTTAATTGTTTCACTTCACACTTGACAAATGAAAGAAAAAAAATCTCACTTTTCAAAGCTTGGCATTCAATTTAATTTTTTCACTGCAAATACTGAAAACATTAGCAAAAGTTTGTAATTTGTAATACAAAATGTCCCATCTGTTTTAAAATAAGACAATCTCTTAAATTGAATATATGAATATTCTTATTTTTATTTTATGCGCTTTTATTTTATTTTATATTAAGCCAGAAAATATTGAAGGCATTCTGTTTTGAGTTCAAATGTTACTCAAGACAAGCATTTTTTTTTATCTGTCAAACATTTTCAAGCTTTTGAGTTACAGTGGTACCTCTATTTACGAAATTAATTGGTTCCAAAAGTGGATGTCACAGGTAGAGGCATATTTTACACCCATTACACAATTTTTTCACTATCTTTAATACTATCTCATAAACCATTTAAAAATGTAAAAAAATCCTAATTTTGTATGAAATATGTATGCAAATGTAGGTATTGAAGGAAAGTGACATCTAACAGGCAGAAGTAATGGGCAAATAGAAATAAACATTAAAGTTGTTAACTTCCAGAAGAGCTGTCTGTTTTTCTAAGCAGGGAATCTCGAGGCCTAGGTCACAGATGCGGGGAGAAAGGGGCCATAAAATGCAGCAATAACACAAACACAGGAAAATCCTGCCAGCGCAATGACTTCAAACATGAGACAGGGCACTCCGTTATAATAATAATAATCGGACATAGGCCATGTCGTAATTACCACAACACAAAAAAGCCTACTTGTCATCACACGCAGAAACTGCGTGTGACGAAATTGATGGTGCTTCTCCATAAGCTACGTTTAATCGGCAAAAGACCTAAATAAGTGTAAGTTACGGACTTGTAATTAGTCATTCCGCTGTTGTGGATACAGGTCGCTTACCTCTCGATTTCCGCACACTGTCTGACACTTACCTGCCTGTCTGCCACTTACCTTCCTTCAAGTCAGCTAGTAGGAGGCAGATCACCAACCAAACATCTATTCATATGCCGCAGAAGGGAATGTGTGGTATGTTAGCGCGAGTTTAGATGTCTGATGGATGTGGGGAAAAAACTGTCCTTAAGCCTATTTGTCCGAGCCTTGTGGGACCTATAGCGTCTGCCAGAGGGCAGCAGCTGGAACAGATAGTGACCAGGGTGGTAAGGGTCCCCTATGATGTTCTTGGCTCTGCTGAGGTAACGCGGGCTGGCAATGTCTTCAAGTGAGGGCAGAGAGCAGCCGACAATCCTCTGGGCAGAGTTAATCACTTTCTGCATGGCCTTTTTGTCTGCCGCCGTGCTTCCAGCGTACCACACTGTGATGCCGTACGCCAGGATGCTCTCTACAGTGGTTCTATAGAAGGTTCTCAGAAGATTGGAGCCCAAGTTGTTCTTCCTAAGTACCCTGAGGAAATGGAGTCGTGTCTGAGCCTTCTTCACCACTGCTGTGGTGTTTGTAGACCATGAGAGCTTGTCCGTGACGTGGACCCCCAGGAATTTAAAGGACTGGACCCTGTCTACACATTCTCCATTTATGAGGAGTGGGGCCAGATCTGTGCCGTGTTTGCGAAAGTCCAAGATTATTTCTTTAGTTTTCGTGGTGTTCAGTGTGAGATTGTTCACCGAGCACCACGAAGACAAATTGTTCACCTCATCTCTGTAAGCCGACTCATCCCCTCCTGAGATGAGTCCGACCACAGTGGTGTCGTCAGCGAATTTGATGATGGCGTTAGACTGGTGGGTGGGTGTACAGTCGTAGGTGTACAGGGAGTACAGAAGAGGACTCAGTACACAGCCTTGAGGGGAGCCAGTGCTTAGTGTAATGGAGGAAGAGAGGTGGGGACCAAGTCTAACAGTCTGTGGTCGGTTGGTCAAGAAGTCCTTTATCCAGCAGCAGATTGAAGAGGATAGTCCAAGGTGGGAGAGTTTGTCAGTCAGAATGTCCGGTTTTATGGTATTGAAGGCTGAGCTGTAGTCAATGAAGAGCATCCTCACGTAGTTCCCAGGGTGTTCCAGATGGCTCAGTGCTGTATGAAGAGCAATGGCAATAGCATAATCAGTGGACCTGTTTGCTCTATAAGCAAACTGGTGAGGGTCAATTGAGGGAGAGATAGTATTCCTGATATGGCGGGCTACCAACTTTTCAAAGCACTTCATGATCACAGGCGTGAGGGCAACAGGCCTATAATCATTCATGCTGCCAATGGTTGGCTTTTTGGGGACAGGGATGATGGTGGCAGATTTCAGACAAGATGGAATGATGGATAGTTGCAGGGAACAATTGAAAATATTTGTGAAGACTCCAGCCAGCTGGTCAGCACAGGCTTTGAGCACCTTCCCAGGTACTCCGTCAGGGCCCGCAGCCTTCCTGGTGTTCACAGACCGCATTACCAGTCTCACTTCCTGTTCCCGGAACGTCAGTGTATTGCTGCAGGGTGGTGGTGGGGGTGTTGAGACTGGGTCTGATTTGTCAGTCTCAAAGCGGGCAAAGAAACGGTTCAAATTCTCCGCTAGTGAGGCATCTGCATTAACAGACATATTATTGTTATTGTAGTTGGTAATATTGTAGTTGGTAATATGTCGTATTCCTTGCCACATCTTCTTTGGGTTAACAAACAACAGCTTGACCACCCCGATGGAGTTTTTATTGTCGCTGGTGATTTCAACAAGGCGTGTTTAAAGACTGTTTTACCTAAGTTTATTCAATACGTAAATTGTAATACTAGAGGAGACAAAACTCTTGACCATGTCTATTCTAACATCAAACATGCTTATAAAGCCACTTCCCTCCCTCACCTAGCTGGATCAGATCACCTCTGCCTATCTCTCACCCCCGCTTACACTCCACTCAGGAGGCAAACAACGCCACAAATAAAGACAATAAAAACTTGGCCCGACAACGCACTCTCTCAGCTGCAGGACTGCTTTTCCCGCACCAACTGGGAACTTTTTGTACACGACAACCTCCAGGACTACACGGACTCTGTACTTTCTTACATAAAAAACTGCATCGACAACGTCACTATAGATAAACGAATACGGGTTTTTCCTAACCAAAAACCCTGGATGACCAATGAGACACAGGCACTCATCAAATGCCGCAATTCCGCCTTTAGATCAGGGGACAAGATAAAATATAGCGCTGCCAGAGCTGAGCTGAAAAGAGGCATTAAAAAGGCCAAGGCAGCATATACCAAAAAAATTGAGGAGCACTTCACAGAACATAACCTTATCGGAGGAAGGCACGGCTTGGGCCCCGAGTCTCCCATGCCCTGGGATGAAGGACACGAGATGATGGACGGCTGACAGGACAGGGGAGGATAAGCATTTCCTTTGTTCTCAAGTTGTATAACTGGGCTTGCAGGAGAGAGGGACTTCGGCATTCTATCAAATCTTTGCTAGGACGAGGAACTGATAGAACTTGCTCCAGCGCGCTGTTTTGTGACTTCTCTATCTTAGACAATAAATTGTTTAGATTAGTACGTGTTGTGTTTAGAGTCCTTTTTTGGAAACGAACATGCGTGGAACTTTGAGGATTGCAGGGTCAATAATGTAATTAAAAACAGTTCCTTTAGTGTGTGTTGGGGTTATTCTGGATGCTATTTTATATGTGCATATTAATCATTATATGTATAAATTAATGTGCTTCCAACGAAGACAAACGCTTACTCCAAGGTCACTCTCCAGGACAGCTGGCTCCAGCTAGAGACTTATCATTTCACCGAGTCCTCGCTCTGAGGACTGATTACTGGAAGATACGCCTCAACCCTTTCCCCTGATACAAGTTCGCAATGAAGATTAATAGAAGGACGCTTAAATTGTTGTTGATTCAGCGGATGGCTATCAATCAACCTCCGGGATTACTCGCATATTGTTTTAAATTGTGACGCTCGTTTCGCTTGATATGGAATTGTTTTGCCGAATGGAGGCTTGTTTGTTTAATTTCCAATCGAGTTGTTTTTGAGTTCCGACCATAAATTGTTATTAATGAATACCTGATATGCGATTATTGTTGCAGTTGTTTTTTGCTTACGCAATTGGATCGAATTGATAACCTTGTAATTGTTTTGATTTGAGGCCTTAAATGGGCAGGAGAAAATGCCGCTCAGGAGAATCATCTGTGACGAGGACGAAGTCAGAGTGGATTCTCCTTGCAAGATAAACACCAGAGATGTACTATTAATAGATGTCTTCCTTGTATTGTTTTATAATTATATTAAAGTATAATTATTAATGAACCTATCAGTATGAATGGAAAAAAGATCAAAAAGATATTTATTGAGCCCTTAAAATGAATGCGGAATGCAAAAACATTTTCCTATGGTGTGGAAATGCGAGTGGCAGCTCTGTAAACAAAGTTCCTAATCCCTCCGATTTCACGGTTTATGTATATTTGAAAATACATGTTTTTTGCGCTCGTATCAAGAAGTGTAGCTTTTAAATGGTACACAATCATGTAGATGCGTGGAAACTTTAAGTACTCTATTCACCTCTGACAATAGCTCTTAATAAATTTAAAAAAAAAACGACAATGAAAGACGTGCAGTATGATTGAAGTGAAGTGAAGATGATGATTTAGTGTGCAGGTTATTGAGCAATTTATTGCAAATCAGGTAAATCTTCTTTGTCAGATTCGAAAGGTGTTGTCTGGTGATCAGGAGAGGTTTGTGTGGGAGGTTTTTGGCGCACAAGTAACATAGTGATGGGGAGTTGTTATGGCTATTTTTTTTTACAAATATGGGGTACTCGGATGATTCGCCTAAAGACGTTCCGCCGACGGACGTTTGACAGATGGACAGGTCGCCGAATGGACGTTCCACCGAACGGTCATTCGGCCGAACGGCGGTTTTGCCGAAACGGGATTCGCACGCCCCACCCCCGGCTCGTGTGTGTACAAGTTTTTCAACCTCGGCCCGTGGGCCATATACGGCCCGTTAGGATTTTTAATCTGGCCCGCCGCCGTTGTCCAAATTATAGTAAAAATCAATGATTCATTTCCCTTTGCCGCTCATCACTCTCAATTTATTAGTGTACCGTCAATGGCAGCCCGGGAATAAGCACTCTTGGGCGGGCATTAAAACACCATTTAATGATCAAATACAAAAACTGGAGCTCTTTGGACATTAGAACCGAGCCCAGGGAAGTGAATTCCTCGGTAAAATGTCGCGATGATGTCGCGATAAGACAAAAAAACGTCTATATACGACCATTCGCCAAACGGCTCAAAATGTGTTTAATGATTAAATACAAATACTAGTATTGTATATAAAAAATACTAGTATTTGTATTTAATCATTAAACGCTGTTTTCGGCTGGATTTGACCGAATTTGAGAGCATTTTGAGCCGTTTGGCGAATGGCCCTGTTCTTAAAATGGCCGACAAGCGACGACGTCTAGCTCCGTTTCCTCACAACGCGCATCGGATATCTAGTCTGTATACACGATACCTATGAGAATACCAAGCAAAAAAAAGGAAAACGACGAAGAATATGTGAATTTCTTTTGTCTTCTTTTAAATAAAATACTAGTATAAAATACAATACTAGTATTGCATATACAAATACTAGTATTTGTATTTAATCATTAAACGCTGTTTTCGGCTGGATTAGACCGAATTTGAGAGCATTTTGACCCGTTTGGCGAATGGTCGTATATAGACGTTTTTTTGCCTTATCGCGACATCATCGCAACATTTTACCGAGGAATTCACTTCCCTGGGCTCGGTTCTAATGTCCAAAGAGCTCCAGTATTTGTATTTGATCATTAAATGGTGTTTGAGGATGTATTTAACCTGATTGCTGTCATTTCACGGCTCGGTTCTGCTACATCTGCCCGCCCAAGAGTGCTTATTCCCGGGCTGACATGCCTGCCCAAGAGTGCTTATTCCCGGGCTGACATGCCCGCCCAAGAGTGCTTATTCCCGGGCTGCCATTGACGGTAGACTAATAAATTGAGAGTGATGAGCGGCAAAGGGAAATGAATCATTGATTTTTACTATAATTTGGACAACGCCGGCGGCGGGCCGGATTAAAAATCCTAATGGGCCGTATATGGCCCACGGGCCGAGGTTGAAAAACTTGTACACACACGATCCGGGGGCGGGGCGAGCGCGCGAATCCCGTTTCGGCGAAACCTCCGTGACCATTCGGTGGAACGTCCATTAGGCGACCTGTCCATCTGTCAAACGTCCGTCGGCGAAACGTCTTTAGGCGAATCATCCGGCCACGCAAATATGGTTGTGTACAAGGACATGGCATACATTTTGACATTGTATGAACATTTTTGATTTGGATAGTTAAAATAAAATACTGCAATAGTGTGAATCCATGAATATTGAAGCAGTGAAGTGGTAAAGGGTGATAGCACACATGGAAAAAAAATGCACCTACAGGTTTAAGTAAATTTTACGCCAAAGAGATAAAAACAAAATGGGTGAAGATGGTGATGAAGACAACATTTTGGATGTTAATAGCAAAAAGAGAGATTAACACAATTTAATTCAGGTGTAATGATTGGTTAAAACTGCACGAAACCTTGTGTGTCAATGTGCTGTGTCTTCAGATTTGTTTCTCTCTCTCTCCCATTGCTCTTAGGAATGTAGGCACTTTCTTGGGTTATCTGTGTCGGTGCTGTCACTATTGAGCCCTTTCTCTTTCCCCCTCTTTTTGTTCATTTTTTCTTCTTAAGTGAGCTCTGCCGCGCGCTTAAGTGTGTGCATTAAAGTGATAATTGAAAAGTTTGGAGAACTACTAAGAGAGCAAGTGAAACGGATATTTTAAGTCACCAGTCTGGAAGGAGTGGACACTCACCCTTCCGTTTGATTGCAAGAGACGATAACTGACAGCTAGCGGGTTTCTATTTTTTGTGTGATGCTTTTTCCATACACGTTTATGATGAGTTTATAAAACCTTTTTTAGGGAAGAGAAATAATTAGACACCAGATGTTCCAAGTAGCTGAAATGATCAGGAAACGATGTGAAGAAATCTTGGGGCGTTTGATGCTAAAGGGGAATTAACGTGTTTTAGGTGTAGATGTTTCTTGTTGTGGTGTGTGAGAGATAAGCCTGATGTGATATGATTTTTTTTTTTTTAATCGCAGGACAAAATGGGCGCTGCACTATTCACGGATGCAATCTGTTGCCGCCCGCATCCTCTCGGCACACATGCATGTTTAAACTTCATCAATTGAAAGAAGATAAAGTTCCATTCACGATTATTGGTCATCAAAATAATTTTGAAATAAAATACAAGGTGGAAAAAACATTACTGCATTACGCATTGCAGAGTGTTAGTTTTGCTGCATTGAGGCTAATGGCAAAAGACAACGTATTAACTACTTTAGCTTGCTATGAACTATGGTAGTCTTCTCCAAGACACAATTTTTGTGGTAAAAAGGTGATATTTCAAACACAAAAACTTGCTGGGTTACGGCATTTGTAAATGAAGCAAAACATTGAAGAATGTAGTCATACCTTGAGATACGAGCTTACTGAGCAGTTGAACTGATAGCATTAACAGAGGTTACAGTTTAAACAATGGGGTTTCTGCTGAAACAAGAAGCACCTGACTGCAATCCACTGATTGCACCTCTAAGATACCAGATTTGTGGAAAGGTTTCCTCTTTAGAGGTTGGCACGAAACCCTTTGTGGAATAGTTTGCGCACCCCGCCCTAGTTCCTTAGGGAATGCTTTCGCTGATAGGACAGCGAGAGACTGCCAAGAAGCCATTTATGTAGATGGCAGACTACTTATGATGCAAACTTGCAAGTCTATTGACCTCATGGTTCTGAGATCGAAGGTTCAGTCTTGGGTTGGTTCCCTCCTTCCCTTGTGGAGTTTGTGGGTTTTCTTTGGGTACTCCGATTTTCTTCTACAACCTTATTACATGCAAGATAGGCTGATTGAAAACTCTAAATTGCCCCTGGCTTTGAATGTGAGCGTCAATGGATGTCCTCCTTATGCGCTTTTATTGGCTGGTGACCGAGATGTTTAAATTTGATCGAATATCATGGTGGAAGAGATTTGGGATTTTTGAAACACTAAGAGTGTTGTGAGTGTTCCACAGTACAATACCTTGACACACAAATAGGAAAAAATTGTGTGGGTCATTTGAAAGTCAGATTTTAACTTACCATGTTTTCACCTATAAAACGTGCAATCTGATAGGGCGCAGTCTCATTTGCGGGTAGATTTTCAGTTTTTTTATCAATACATAGGGCGCTAGATGACACTAGGCTAGCGTATGTTATGCTAGCCGCTAGCGTACCTATGTTATGCTAGCCGCTAGTGTACCTATGTTATGCTAGCGTATGTTATGCTAGCCACTAGCATACCTATGTTATGATAGCGTATGTTATGCTAGCCTCTAGTGTACCTATGTTATGCTAGCGTATGTTATGCTAGCCACTAGCATATCTATGTTATGCTAGCGTATGTTATGCTAGCCGCTAGTGTACCTATGTTATGCTAGCGTATGTTATGCTAGCCACTAGCATACCTATGTTATGCTAGCGTATGTTATGCTATCCGGAAGTTGTTCAGGGTCCGCAGACATCAACTTTTGGTGACATTAGGTCAGTATGAAAAAATACATTTTTGAATAATGTTGCAGGTTTATGTGATTCTTGCTGATAAAACTTTGATGAGAGTTAGTATTGGTGACATAAGTTTTAAATGAAAAGATTTTCAGATGGTAGTGTCCCTTGGGATTTTTTTCAATGCAAAGTGTGCCGCAGCTCAAAAAAGGTTGGGAAACACTCCTGTAGTTAGCTGGGATAGTTTCCAGCATCCCTCGTAACCTTTGTGAGAATAAGTGGTTTGGAAAATGAATGAATGAATGAATGAATAAATGAATTAATGTTTGAACTGTGCTCGACATAATCTCCAGGGCAATCTATGGCCAAAGCGTTGTTAATTCCCAAAATCAACATCTATTTCAAAGACTCCATATGGATTTTGATCCAATTAAAAACATGTGAAGGGAAAAAGTATTAACTAGTTAGGAAAGATGCTTTCTTAAAATGGGTTGAAATATTTCCCCGGGATTTGTGGAAAAACTGAATGCACAATTAAAAAGAATATATATTTGGTAGAGCATATAAATTGCCATTATTCACTACGCAATGGGAGAGAATATATGCTAGACGCATCATCGTCACAGCTTGTAAACGCCAGAAGTTTGATTGACAGTCATTATGCACATGTTGACTGAATCAGGCAAACAGAAAAAACAAGCTGTTTTGAAAGCCTAAATGAATGTACAAATGATTTTTAATCATTCAAATTTGGCAGGGTCTTTACTTTCACCCAATTGAAAAAAATATTCATTTTAATTTGACTTCATGCAACCTTTAAAGACGATTTATATAGTATATCGGATAATCCAGAGAGAAAAACAACTAATGACAAATGTCTGCCATTGTCCCAAACCAGACAGCATCAGAGTCAAAAATAGTATGGAAAAAATGGAAGAGTGACAAACTTTGTGAAGTTATTAGGACAAAAAAATACCAGTCTCAAAGGTCTATCTAGAGCAGGGGTGTCAAACATAGGAACCGGGCCCCAAGGAGGTTCGATCAGGCCCGCAGGATAATTTGAAAGTGGAAAAAATGCATAAAAGACATGGAATTAATTATTTTAATTCGCTGCAATTCATGGATTATCCGCTAAGGGGCGCATTCTTTCCATCAGAGTAGAAGACAAGCCGCATCACTGAGACAACCTACCTTTGTGAACAAATTTTCTCAGTGATGAATATCAATAAAACAAAAATGTGTTTAAGGCTCACAAACAAGCACTTAAATGACATTCTGAAAGTGACAGCTAGTCAGGACATGACCCCTGGTGTTGATGCACTTGTACAGGCCAAAAGATGCCAAGTTTCAGGAACAAATACAAGTCCAGACTAGACTAACACCTTTAAAATGCTGCCTTAGATACTGTTTGCATTGAAAGAATACAGCTCTGTGAAGATGAATCCTTACTGTGGTGATTTAAAAAATATGCACTTTAATGTTAGTCAGCAGCTTCAAAACAAAAGTTGTGTGATGGAATTCTACTGTTCATACAACTCCATAAGTTTTCAGTATGTATTGTATGTGTATGTATGTTTCATGTATGAAGTTTACAGATTTACAGGACAGGCAAACACTTTCTTCATTACACATTTAAAATCACTCTCCTTAGTTTGTAAGGTGCACGCAGGGATTACATTTAGATTTTATATGCGTATGTGTAAGCGGTTTAAAAATTCCTTTCTTTAAAAGTCTCATTTAATCTTAAAGTGCATTACTATATTTTTCAGTACCAATTAAAGTTTTGTGCCTTTGTACAATCAGTGGGATCAGTTGCAATGCATATTTATGAATGATAAAAGTAAATTGCACATTTGTCTAAGGAAATATGAGGTGTTTCATGAAATGTTTTGTAAAAGGATAGTTCATTACATTTCAATATTTTCCTAATGTTCTTGTGCTTCTTTACACCAAAACAAAGGAAAGACATGATATTTTGGTTATTTATAGCAGAGCATGGTATAATTTTAATGGTCCGGCCCACTTGACATCTCCCTAGGCCTTATGTGGCCCACGATGCGAAATGAGTTTGACACCCCTGATCTAGAGCTTCTAAACATCAAAATGCATATTTCGTAGTGGGTAAAGAGAAATCTCAGACCATTTTTCCCAGTGATATTTACCATGGACCCAGGGGGAAGCCGCCGACGCACTCGCCAACGACAGCCTCCCAGTTTCCCCTCCAACGATTATTCGCCCCTTCCCCTACTCCTGATGTCCTACCTATTGAAATTTTCCCGACGAAGAGAAAATCTTCAGCCTCCATCGCCCTCTGTTCATCGGCCTAGTTATCTGGATTTGGACTCTGACTATTCTGACTGTGAGGAGGGTCCAGAGCTAATAGATTTATTAGGTTCAGATTCGGACTCGGGCTGCGATTCCCTCAGCCGATTTGGACTACGGTAATCTGCCCCGGTGAGTCTTGACTCCGCCATCTTCCCCACAGGCCCCTACTTGGGTTCCTGGCTGGCGATCTACAATGGACGGCGAGGCGGCTCAGGTAGGGGTGTTGAACACTACCCGCTTACTACAGAGAATGCGCACTTTTTGGGGGGAGACGCGGCAGCGAAGCTTTCCTCGTGTCCCGGAGGTGAGCGTCCCGATGCCACGTTCTAGGGCCCCTGTGCTGGCTAGTCCAACAGTCATCCTGTCAAAATTACATTTTACAGGGGCCCATGCCGGTTAGTCCAAAAGTCATCCCCGTTCCAAAGCAACGTTCCAGTGCGCCCGTGCCGACTAGTCCTCCAATCACGCCCGTTCCAAAGCCACGTTCCAGGGCCCCCGTGCCGACTAGTCCTCCAGTCAACCCCGTTCCGATGCCACGTTCCAGGGTTCTCGTGCCGGCCAGCCCCCCAGTTATTCCCGTCCTGGCGCCACGTTCCAGCTCGCCTAAAGGCGGCAACTCTCCTGGCAGGAGCATTGAAGGGCCGCCTCGGACGCCCGCCGGACCGCCCAGCCCCACTCTACTCCACGGGCCGGATTCGTTAACCCTCAGATGGACCAGCACCACGGTTCCTTACGGGCCAGTCAAAATGACCGCCAGGCTGGGTTTCGAAGCCCCACCATGCCCTCCAAACCAGGGTTTTTTCTTTGTTGAGGACATTTGGCTTTGGGACGTCTGCGATTCGTCCTTTAGGGGTGGGTTACTCCCTGGTGTCCTGTCCGAGTGATTGCCCATTGTGTGTCGTTTCTCCGCCCATGGTGTATCTACCCCCTGCTTGCTCATTGTGTGTTTCCCAGGTGTTCCTAATTGTCTCGTCAAGCCTCAGTCTATTTAAACCCCAGTGATTGTTTTGTCATTGTTGGTTTGTCTGCTTTAACCTGCCATGTTTCCATGTCTCCATGCTGCCTGTTTCCAAGTCCCCTCATGTTTTTCCCGTTAGGTTTGATTTTGTTATTTGATACCAAGTCTTTTGTTACGCATTCCCTTGTCCTTGCCTGCTTTCCTGCAATTGGGTCCAACTCCACGTTTCATCGCCACGACGTCCCCAAAGACGTAAAAGAGTTATTGTCATCATGAGTACAGTATATAAAGTATTTATGCATTGATTAAATATATATAAATATTAATACATTACAGTATTTGCATATGCATATAACTGTTACATTTAATATATAAATTTAGATGTAAAACATTAAGTATTGTAAATACTGAGAAATGATTCTGGTCATTTGAACTATAGCTGAATTTACGACTGTTAATGCCAAGTTGTCGCACAAGGTCCCTGACCATGGCCACATGAATCCCAGCTTCTGATAAATATTTCCTATCAAGGTCATTGACTATTGCCTCAACTCCATATGCTCATACTAGAGATATTAATTTGTGTCATATATCGCAGAGCCCTATTTAAGTCTGTTTACTAGCGAAGTTTGGGAGTCCAGCTCTAGAACTCATCTGCTAAAGTACCAGACTGCTCTGTTGTTTTTCTTCAAAATAGAAGAGAACCATCCTTTGCGTTGTTTTATTCATCTCATTTTCTGAACCACTTTATCCTCATTGGGGTCGCAGGGTGTGCTGGAGCCTAACCCAGCTGACTCCGGGCCAGAGGCGGGGGAAAACCTGAATCGGTGGCCAGCAGGGCACAAGGAGACGGACAACTCACACCCATACCTAAGAGCAATTTAGAGTGTCCAATCAGCCTACCCTGCATGTTTTTGGAATGTGGGAGGAAACCGGAGTACCCGGAGGCAGCCCACACAGGCCCGGGGAGAACATGCAAACTCCACACAGGTTAACCTATGCATTTGGATTACACATTTATTTTCAATTTATAAAATGGAAAATAGAACACAAAAGATGTTTTAACAGTGTAGCAGCATGAAGAAATATTCAAGAAGTGTAGCGCCAATTCAGTGTTTATAAAAGATAGTGAAGTCCTCACCAGTCCAGCTGGAGATGCATTGCTGAACTCACCAAGGACCCTTGCCTCCCCGAAAGCGTTGACCAATACCCACATGACAGGGAAGAGGAGGGGTAAAACTGGCAGAACACCCATCAACTGAAATTACAGTATTAGCATTATTATTATTATTTTAAATAATTCAATAGTATTATGGAATGGTTGGTTTTATTTGACTGGTAAATTTGAATATCTATTTAATCTGAATCTGTTTCATACCCCAATGTGACAAAGAGAATAATGTGGTTAAACGGTTTACCAGAGCCATATGTAAAAGTGGTGGCCAAAAATGGTAGTGCAATCACGATCAAAATATTGAAGCCCAAAACATGCTTGTCGCCCTTTGGTTTGTCAGATACAGTGGGGCAAATAAGTATTTAGTCAACCACCAATTGTGCAAGTTCTCCTACTTGATAAGATTAGAGAGGCCTGTAATTGTCAACATTGGTAAACCTCAACCATGATAGACAGAATGTGGACGAAAAAAAAACAGGATTTACGGGGGGAAAGTAATAATTGCTTAATAATTTTGGAACAAGCAGTGGTTCTGTCTCATTGAGATTGTGGAGCATAAATGGGGCCGAGAACCTTATTAAGAATACCAGCTGCGGTTCTTCTTCGATGAGGTTCAAGAGTTAATGACAAAAACAATTTCGAATAAGTTGTGTAAGGTTTCATTCCTTACACAGGCTGTCTTTCCCTTGACCAATAAAACAAAGATGCGTATTAGGACGGTAAACCATTGTTACATTAATACTTCCAGTAAATACCGTTTACTGTTTCCTACTTATATACTTCTATATAACGTTATCCCACTGTGAAGCAGTTATTTGGAGAAGAACAAAAACACGAATCCAAACCTGAGTGGATGGGAGAAGGCAAATAAGTATTTAGTCAACCACCAATTGTGCAAGTTCTCCGACTTTGTTAGGTTTATCATTATTATAGATGTGTATCAATATTATTATATTATATGTACTTGCAATGAAGAGTAATTGACATTAATACAAAGGGCATTTTAATGCATCTCTTGCAAAAGTGAGGACTGTGGTTCGCATCAAGAGGACTGGGAATGGCCTTGGGCAGGATGGGTTCACAACAATAACGGTGGACTGTTTTTGCTTCGCGAAAGGAGTTCACAACAAACGGTCTTGGGAACGGTGGACTGTTTTGCTTCGCGAAAGGAGTTCACAACAAGCGCCCTTGGGAACAGTGGACTGTTTTTGCTCCGCAGGATGGGTCAACAACAAAGCGGTCTTGGGAACTGTGGACTGTTTTGGCTGGGCAGGTCGGGTCCACAACTGGCGCTCTTGAGAGAATTCGACAGACCTACAATTGTTTTGATGACTGTGATAAAATGTTATGAAACTCTAAATATGTTTAGACTTCTGTGGGGCATGGAGTTAAAATCTTATGAATAAAGTAGCGAGCGAGACCTCGAGTTGTTAGAATGATCTAGGCTACATACGTGGATGGATGTATTTCTCTTCTTGCAAGAATTAAACAAAGATGTGACTTCAGATGCCTCTTTTATTATGAATTTGGAAATACCCGAGGATTATTCCAACATTTTGGTCCTTCGAGCCTGTGGTCAAGATACCGGAGCAGAACCTGTAATTGTCAGCATGAGTAAACCTCAACCATAATAGACAGAATGTAGTAAAAAAACAGAAAATCACATCGTTTGATTTTTAAAGAATTTATTTCCAAATTAGAGTAAAAAATAAGTATTTGGTCACCTACAAACAAGCAAGATTTCTGGCTATCAAAGAGGTCTGACTTCTAACAAGGTCTAACGAGGTCTCCACTTGTTACCTGTATTAATAGCATCTGTTTTAACTCATTATCGGTATAAAAGACACGTCCACAACCTCAGTCTCTAACACTCCAAACTCCATTATGGCCAAGACCAAAGAGCAGGACACCATAGACAAAATTGTACACCTGCGAGAACCTGAGAACACTGAATCTGCAATAGGTAAAACACTTGATGTAAAGAAATCAACTGTGAGAGCAATTATTAGAAAATGAAGACATGCAAGAACACTGATAATCTCCCTCGATCTGGGGTCCCATGCAAGATCTCACCACATGGCGTAAATTGATAACAAGAACGGTGAGCAAAAATCCCAGAACTACACGAGGGGACCTAGCAAATTACCTAAAGAGAGCTGGGACTACAGTAACAAAGGCTACTATCAGTAACACAATGCGCCGCCAGGGACTCAAATCCTGCACTGCCAGACGTCTCCCCCTGCTGAAGCCAGTACACATTCAGGCCCATCTGCGGTTCACTAGAGAGCATTTGGATGATCCAGAAGAGGATTGGGAGAATGTGTTATAGTCGTATGAAACCAACATAGAAATTTTTGGTAGAAACACAGGTTCTCGTGTTTGGAGGAGAAAGAATACTGAATTGCATCCGAAGAACACCATTCCCACTGTGAAGCATGGGGGTAGAAACATCATGCTTTGGGGCTGTTTTGTTCTCTTTTGGTATCGACCAAATACTTATTTTCCACCATGATTTGGTACTCAGATGATTAGCCTAAAGACGTTTCGCCGACGGACGTTTGACAGACGGACAGGTCGCCGAATGGACGTTCCACCGAACGTTCATTCGGCCGAACGTTCATTCGGCCGAAACGGGATTCGCACGCTTGTCCCGCCCCTGGATCGTGTGTACAAGTTTTTCAACCTCGGCCCGTGGGCCATATACGGCCCGTTAGGATTTTTAATCCGGCCCGCCGCCGGCGTTGTCCAAATTATAGTAAAAATCAATGATTCATTTACCTTTGCCGCTCATCACTCTCAATTTATTAGTCTACCGTCAATGGTAGCCCGGGAATAAGCACTCTTGGGCGGGCATGTCAGCCCGGGAATAAGCACTCTTGGGCGGGCAGATGTAGCAGAACCGGGCCGTGAAATGACAGCAATCAGGTCAAATACATCCTAAAACAGCATTTAATGATCAAATGCAAATACTGAAGCTCTTTGGACATTAGAACCGAGCCCAGGGAAGTGAATTCCTCGGTAAAATGTTGCGATGATGTCGCGATAAGGCAAAAAAAGTCTATATACGACCATTCGCCAAACGGCTCAAAATGCGTTTAATGATTAAATACAAATACTAGTATTGTATATACAAATACTAGTATCAGGGGCGAGCGGGCGGATCACGTTGCGGCGAAACCTCCGTTCGGCCGAATGACCGTTCGGTGGAACGTCCATTTGGCGACCTGTCCGTCTGTCAAACGTCCGTCAGCGAAACTTCTTTAGGCGAATCATCCGGCCACGCCATGATTTGCAAATAAACTCTTTAAAAATCAAACAATGTGATTTTCAATGTTGTTTTTTTCCACATTCTGTCTTTCATGGTTGAGGTTTACGAGTGTTGACAATTACAGCCGTCTCTAATCTTTTCAAGTAGGATAACTTGCACAATTGGTGGTTTACTAAATACTTATTTGCCCCACTGTAAGCGGTGCTCAATCTATTCTGGCGAAAATGTGTCTGTTCTGTGTTCTGTATAACAAATGGTTACCATAATAATACTACAACTACTACCATTCTCTCGGCTTTTCCCATGAGTGTGTGTGTGTGCGAGTGTGTGTGAGTGAGTGTGTGTGAGTGAGTGAGTGAGTGTGTGTGTCAGTGTGTGTGAGTGAGTGAGTGCGTGTGAGTGTGAGTGTGTGATTGCGTGAGTGTGTGTGTCTAAGTCTGTGTATGTGATTGCGTGAGTGTGTGTCTAAGTGTGTGTGTGTGTGAGTGTGAGTTTCTGTGTGAGTGAGTGTGTGTGAGCGTGTGTGAATGTGTGTGCGAGTGTGCGAGTGTGTGTGTGTGTGAGCGTGAGATTGTGAGTGTGAGAGTGAGTGTGAGTGAGTGTGAGTGAGTGTGAGTGAGTGTGAGCGAGCGAGTGAGAGAGTGAGAGAGTAAGAGTGAGAGTTGGAGAGCAAGAGAGTGACTTGAGCGAGTGTGTGGGTGCCCGTGTGTGTGAGTGAGTGTGTGGGTGCGAGTGTTTGTGAGTGAGTGCGTGAGTATGAGTATAATCGGATACGCGTACGTTAACACATCTATACACGTACGTATACAGGTATACGCGTACGTACATGCGTACGCAGGTACACGCGTACGCACTAACACGCGTACGCACGTGTAAACACGTATGTTTACAGGCGCGTATACATGTGTATAAATGCATGTATGTATACTCGTATACACGCATTTATGTATACTTGCATACATGCACGTATGTATACTTCCGCAGATCCTTCCTTCCATCAGCTGTCAGGCTCTTTAACAAAAAATTGGCTGAGTGTGAAGACCTACCGTATGCATGCATGTACATTCATGTGTATGTATATATGTGCTAAGCAACACGCTTATTTATTTATATATTTATTCATTAACTTACTTATTACCTATCTATTTATGTCTAAAATGCCTTTCCTATTCCTGCATCCTCACCCTCTTGTTACTGTGACAACGAAATTTCCCGAATACGGGATGAATAAAGTTATCCAATCCAATCATATAAACACAAAAACACACACACTCATACACACTCATGGGACAAGCCGAGAGAATGGTAGTAGTTGTAGTATTATCATGGTAACCATTTGCTATACAGGACACAGAACAGACCCATTTTCGTCAGAATATATAATTGACCATGTATGTATACGCGTAACACACGCATGTATACTCGTATACGTGCATGTGTACGCGTATACATGCACATGCAAAGGCACACGACGCACGCAAACGCACATGCGTGCTCACAGGCACATGCATGCGCAAACTCGGGCACGCACACACACATGGCACGAGTGTAGACGGTCTCTTTACCCCAGTGCAGGGAACGGCAACCCAAACAAAAAACAAATATGTCTGGAGCCGCAAAAAAATTAAAAGGCTTATACAAACATTATGACGAAGGCAACACATGCTGTATGTATCTATATTAGCCCAAATATCTTTCCACATGACTCTTTTTGTTACAGTACTACCTTGACATACGTATGCACAGTTGTGGTCAAAACTTTACATACACTTGTGAAGAACATAATGTCATGGCTCTCTTGAGTTTCCAGTTATTTCTACAAGTGTGATTTTTCTCTGATAGAGTGATTGGAACAGATACTTCTTTGTCACAAAAAACATTCCTGAAGTTTGGTTCGTTTATGACTTTATTATGGGTGAACAGAAAAAAGTGATCAAATCTGCTGGTTCAAAAATATACATACAGCAGCGCTAATATTTGGTAACATGTCCCTTGACAATTTTCACTTCAATTCGGCGCTTTTGGTAGCCATCCACAAGCTTCTGGCAAGCTTCTGGTTGAATCTTTGACCACTCCTCTTGACAGAATTGGTGCAGTTCAGTTAAATTTGATGGCTTTCTGACATGGACTTGTTTCTTCAGCATTGTCCACAAGTTCTCAATGGGGTTTAAGTCAGGACTTTGAGAAGTCCATTCGAAAACCTTAATTCTAGCCTGATTTAGCCATTCCATTACCACTTTTGATGTGTGATTGGGGTCATTGTCCTGTTGGAACACCCAACTGCTCCCAAGACCCAATCTTCGGGCTGATGACTTAAGGTTATCTTGAAGAATTTTAAGGTAATCCTCCTTCTTCATGATCCCATTTACTCTCTGTAAAGCACCAGTTCCATTGGCAGCAAAACAGCGCCACAGCATAATACTACCACCAACGTGCTTGACGGTAGGCATGGTGTACTTGGGGTTAAAGGTCTCACCTTTTCTCCTCCAAACATATTGCTGGGCATTGTGGCCAAACAGCTCGATTTTTGTTTCGTCTGACCACAGAACTTTCCTCCAGAAGGTCTTATCTCTGTCCATGTGATCAGCAGCAAACTTCAGTTGAGCCTTAAGGTGCCGCTTTTGGAGCAAGGGCTTCCTTCTTGCACGGTAGCCTCTCAGTCCATGGAGATGCAAAACACACTTGACTGTGGACACTGACACCTGTGTTCCAGGAGCTTCTAATTTTGGGCAGATCTCCTTTTTGGTGATTCTCGGTTAAATCTTCACCCACCTGACCAATTTTCTCTCAGCAGCAGGTGACAGCTTGCGTTTTCTTCCTGATCGTGGCAGTGACAAAACAGTGCCATGCACTTTACACTTACAAACAATTGTTTGCACTGTTGCTCTTGGGACCTGCACCTTTGAAATGGCTCCAAGTGACTTTCCTGACTTGTTCAAGTCAAGAATTCGCTTTTTCAGATCCATGCTGAGCTCCTTTGACTTTCCCATTGTAGCATTTGTGGGTGTTTGCATCCAATGAGCCCTGTTTAAATTACCTAAGAGAAGTCACCATCTGTAGTCACTCATTATCACTCATAAGAAGTTAAGAGGCCATGCTATGAAGCTCATTTCACTAACACAACTTTCTAAGTCACCAAAATTGCTAATTTGTGTTGCTGTATGTATATTTTTGACCAAGCAGATTTGATCACTTTTTCTGTTAACCCATAATAAAGTCATAAAAGAACCAAACTTCATGAATGTTTTTGTGACAAAGAAGTACCTGTTCCAATCACTCTATCAGAGAAAAATCAGAGTTGTAGAAATAACTGGAAACTCAAGAGAGCCATGACATTATGTTCTTCACAAGTGTATGTAAACTTTTGACCACAAAGTGTGCCAGCATGCTTTTTTTTGGACCACACTCTTTAAATGTCCTCATCTGTGCTGTGTGTGTGTGGATTCCATTGAAGATGCTTATATTCTTAAGGATGGTATTTGGTAGGACGTGTATACATGCACACGGGTGCGGCGCAGACTGTTTTGGCTGGGCAGGTCGGGTCCACAACTGGCGCTCTTGAGAGAATTCGACAGACCTACAATTGTTTTGATGACTGTGATAAAATGTTATGAAACTCTAAATATGTTTAGACCTCTGTGGGGCATGGCGTTAAAATCTTATGAATAAAGTAGCGAGCGAGACCTTGAGTTGTTAGAATGATCTAGGCTACATACGTGGATGGATGTATTTCTCTTCTTGCAAGAATTTAACAAAGATGTGACTTCAGGTGCCTCTTTTATTGTGAATTTGGAAATACCTGAGGATTATTCCAACAGACTTGAAAAGATTAGAGAGACCTGTAATTGTCAGCATGAGTAAACCTCAACCATAATAGACAGAATGTAGTAAAAAAACAGAAAATCACATCGTTTGATTTTTAAAGAATTTATTTCCAAATTAGAGTAAAAAATAAGTATTTGGTCACCTACAAACAAGCAAGATTTCTGGCTATCAAAGAGGTCTGACTTCTAACAAGGTCTAACGAGGTCTCCACTCGTTACCTGTATTAATAGCATCTGTTTTAACTCATTATCGGTATAAAAGACACGTCCACAACCTCAGTCTCTAACACTCCAAACTCCATTATGGCCAAGACCAAAGAGCAGGACACCATAGACAAAATTGTACACCTGCACCAGGCTGAGAAGACTGAATCTGCAATAGGTAAAACACTTGATGGAAAGAAATCAACTGTGAGAGCAATTATTAGAAAATGAAGACATGCAAGAACACTGATAATCTCCCTCGATCTGGGGTCCCATGCAAGATCTCACCACATGGCGTAAATTGATAACAAGAACGGTGAGCAAAAATCCCAGAACTACACGAGGGGACCTAGCAAATTACCTAAAGAGAGCTGGGACTACAGTAACAAAGGCTACTATCAGTAACACAATGCGCCGCCAGGGACTCAAATCCTGCACTGCCAGACGTCTCCCCCTGCTGAAGCCAGTACACATTCAGGCCCATCTGCGGTTCGCTAGAGAGCATTTGGATGATCCAGAAGAGGATTGGGAGAATGTGTTATAGTCGTATGAAACCAACATAGAAATTTTTGGTAGAAACACAGGTTCTCGTGTTTGGAGGAGAAAGAATACTGAATTGCATCCGAAGAACACCATTCCCACTGTGAAGCATGGGGGTGGAAACATCATGCTTTGGGGCTGTTTTGTTCTCTTTTGGTATCGACCAAATACTTATTTTCCACCATGATTTGGTACTCAGATGATTAGCCTAAAGACGTTTCGCCGACGGACGTTTGACAGACGGACAGGTCGCCGAATGGACGTTCCACCGAACGTTCATTCGGCCGAACGTTCATTCGGCCGAAACGGGATTCGCACGCTTGTCCCGCCCCTGGATCGTGTGTACAAGTTTTTCAACCTCGGCCCGTGGGCCATATACGGCCCGTTAGGATTTTTAATCCGGCCCGCCGCCGGCGTTGTCCAAATTATAGTAAAAATCAATGATTCATTTACCTTTGCCGCTCATCACTCTCAATTTATTAGTCTACCGTCAATGGCAGCCCG
Source organism: Stigmatopora argus (assembly GCF_051989625.1). Lineage (NCBI taxonomy): Eukaryota > Metazoa > Chordata > Actinopteri > Syngnathiformes > Syngnathidae > Stigmatopora > Stigmatopora argus. The sequence continues at coordinate 1,514,509 of NC_135404.1, forward strand.
GGAATAAGCACTCTTGGGCGGGCATGTCAGCCCGGGAATAAGCACTCTTGGGCGGGCAGATGTAGCAGAACCGGGCCGTGAAATGACAGCAATCAGGTCAAATACATCCTAAAACAGCATTTAATGATCAAATGCAAATACTGGAGCTCTTTGGACATTAGAACCGAGCCCAGGGAAGTGAATTCCTCGGTAAAATGTTGCGATGATGTCGCGATAAGGCAAAAAAACGTCTATATACGACCATTTGCCAAACGGCTCAAAATTCGTTTAATGATTAAATACAAATACTAGTATTGTATATACAAATACTAGTATCAGGGGCGAGCGGGCGGATCACGTTACGGCGAAACCTCCGTTCGGCCGAATGACCGTTCGGTGGAACGTCCATTTGGCGACCTGTCCGTCTGTCAAACGTCCGTCAGCAAAACGTCTTTAGGCGAATCATCCGGCCACGCCATGATTTGCAAATAAACTCTTTAAAAATCAAACAATGTGATTTTCAATGTTGTTTTTTTCCACATTCTGTCTTTCATGGTTGAGGTTTACGAGTGTTGACAATTACAGCCGTCTCTAATCTTTTCAAGTAGGATAACTTGCACAATTGGTGGTTTACTAAATACTTATTTGCCCCACTGTAAGCGGTGCTCAATCTATTCTGGCGAAAATGTGTCTGTTCTGTGTTCTGTATAACAAATGGTTACCATAATAATACTACAACTACTACCATTCTCTCGGCTTTTCCCATGAGTGTGTGTGTGTGCGAGTGTGTGTGAGTGAGTGTGTGTGAGTGAGTGAGTGAGTGTGTGTGTCAGTGTGTGTGAGTGAGTGAGTGAGTGCGTGTGAGTGTGAGTGTGTGATTGCGTGAGTGTGTGTGTCTAAGTCTGTGTATGTGATTGCGTGAGTGTGTGTCTAAGTGTGTGTGTGTGTGTGTGAGTGTGAGTTTCTGTGTGAGTGAGTGTGTGTGAGCGTGTGTGAATGTGTGTGCGAGTGTGCGAGTGTGTGTGTGTGTGAGCGTGAGATTGTGAGTGTGAGAGTGAGTGTGAGTGAGTGTGAGTGAGTGTGAGTGAGTGTGAGCGAGCGAGTGAGAGAGTGAGAGAGTAAGAGTGAGAGTTGGAGAGCAAGAGAGTGACTTGAGCGAGTGTGTGGGTGCCCGTGTGTGTGAGTGAGTGTGTGGGTGCGAGTGTTTGTGAGTGAGTGCGTGAGTATGAGTATAATCGGATACGCGTACGTTAACACATCTATACACGTACGTATACAGGTATACGCGTACGTACATGCGTACGCAGGTACACGCGTACGCACTAACACACGTACGCACGTGTAAACACGTATGTTTACAGGCGCGTATACATGTGTATAAATGCATGTATGTATACTCGTATACACGCATGTATGTATACTTGCATACATGCACGTATGTATACTTCCGGAGATCCTTCCTTCCATCAGCTGTCAGGCTCTTTAACAAAAAATTGGCTGAGTGTGAAGACCTACCGTATGCATGCATGTACATTCATGTGTATGTATATATGTGCTAAGCAACACGCTTATTTATTTATATATTTATTCATTAACTTACTTATTACCTATCTATTTATGTCTAAAATGCCTTTCCTATTCCTGCATCCTCACCCTCTTGTTACTGTGACAACGAAATTTCCCGAATACGGGATGAATAAAGTTATCCAATCCAATCATATAAACACAAAAACACACACACTCATACACACTCATGGGACAAGCCGAGAGAATGGTAGTAGTTGTAGTATTATCATGGTAACCATTTGTTATACAGGACACAGAACAGACCCATTTTCGTCAGAATATATAATTGACCATGTATGTATACGCGTAACACACGCATGTATACTCGTATACGTGCATGTGTACGCGTATACATGCACATGCAAAGGCACACGACGCACGCAAACGCACATGCGTGCTCACAGGCACATGCATGCGCAAACTCGGGCACGCACACACACATGGCACGAGTGTAGACGGTCTCTTTACCCCAGTGCAGGGAACGGCAACCCAAACAAAAAACAAATATGTCTGGAGCCGCAAAAAAATTAAAAGGCTTATACAAACATTATGATGAAGGCAACACATGCTGTATGTATCTATATTAGCCCAAATATCTTTCCACATGACTCTTTTTGTTTCAGTACTACCTTGACATACGTATGCACAGTTGTGGTCAAAACTTTACATACACTTGTGAAGAACATAATGTCATGGCTCTCTTGAGTTTCCAGTTATTTCTACAAGTGTGATTTTTCTCTGATAGAGTGATTGGAACAGATACTTCTCTGTCACAAAAAACATTCCTGAAGTTTGGTTCGTTTATGACTTTATTATGGGTGAACAGAAAAAAGTGATCAAATCTGCTGGTTCAAAAATATACATACAGCAGCGCTAATATTTGGTAACATGTCCCTTGACAATTTTCACTTCAATTCGGCGCTTTTGGTAGCCATCCACAAGCTTCTGGCAAGCTTCTGGTTGAATCTTTGACCACTCCTCTTGACAGAATTGGTGCAGTTCAGTTAAATTTGATGGCTTTCTGACATGGACTTGTTTCTTCAGCATTGTCCACAAGTTCTCAATGGGGTTTAAGTCAGGACTTTGAGAAGTCCATTCGAAAACCTTAATTCTAGCCTGATTTAGCCATTCCATTACCACTTTTGATGTGTGTTTGGGGTCATTGTCCTGTTGGAACACCCAACTGCTCCCAAGACCCAATCTTCGGGCTGATGACTTAAGGTTATCTTGAAGAATTTTAAGGTAATCCTCCTTCTTCATTATCCCATTTACTCTCTGTAAAGCACCAGTTCCATTGGTAGCAAAACAGCGCCACAGCATAATACTACCACCAACGTGCTTGACGGTAGGCATGGTGTACTTGGGGTTAAAGGTCTCACCTTTTCTCCTCCAAACATATTGCTGGGCATTGTGGCCAAACAGCTCGATTTTTGTTTCGTCTGACCACAGAACTTTCCTCCAGAAGGTCTTATCTCTGTCCATGTGATCAGCAGCAAACTTCAGTTGAGCCTTAAGGTGCCGCTTTTGGAGCAAGGGCTTCCTTCTTGCACGGTAGCCTCTCAGTCCATGGAGATGCAAAACACACTTGACTGTGGACACTGACACCTGTGTTCCAGGAGCTTCTAATTTTGGGCAGATCTCCTTTTTGGTGATTCTCGGTTAAATCTTCACCCACCTGACCAATTTTCTCTCAGCAGCAGGTGACAGCTTGCGTTTTCTTCCTGATCGTGGCAGTGACAAAACAGTGCCATGCACTTTACACTTACAAACAATTGTTTGCACTGTTGCTCTTGGGACCTGCACCTTTGAAATGGCTCCAAGTGACTTTCCTGACTTGTTCAAGTCAAGAATTCGCTTTTTCAGATCCATGCTGAGCTCCTTTGACTTTCCCATTGTAGCATTTGTGGGTGTTTGCATCCAATGAGCCCTGTTTAAATTACCTAAGAGAAGTCACCATCTGTAGTCACTCATTATCACTCATAAGAAGTTAAGAGGCCATGCTATGAAGCTCATTTCACTAACACAACTTTCTAAGTCACCAAAATTGCTAATTTGTGTTGCTGTATGTATATTTTTGACCAAGCAGATTTGATCACTTTTTCTGTTAACCCATAATAAAGTCATAAAAGAACCAAACTTCATGAATGTTTTTGTGACAAAGAAGTACCTGTTCCAATCACTCTATCAGAGAAAAATCAGAGTTGTAGAAATAACTGGAAACTCAAGAGAGCCATGACATTATGTTCTTCACAAGTGTATGTAAACTTTTGACCACAAAGTGTGCCAGCATGCTTTTTTTTGGACCACACTCTTTAAATGTCCTCATCTGTGCTGTGTGTGTGTGGATTCCATTGAAGATGCTTATATTCTTAAGGATGGTATTTGGTAGGACGTGTATACATGCACACGGGTGCGGCGCAGACGCGCACGCGTGCGCAGACGCGCGTGCGGCGCAGACGCGCACGCGCGCGCAGACGCGCGCGCAGACGCGCGCGCAGACGCGCACGTGTGCACGCGTGCACAGACGCGCATGCATGCGCACACACCCATATTAAAAATTTAAAAGGCTTATACAAACCTTATAATTAAGGCAACACATGCTGTATGTATCTATATTAGCCTACTGTCAAAATGCCTAAGTTGGCTACAAATACAAATGGAAACGTAGCGTGGGTTATCTGGAAATGTCTTTCCACATGACTCTTTCTGTTACAGTAATACCTTTGACATACGACTGCCCCGACATACGAGGAATTTGAGATATGAGTAATATTCTGAGCAAATATTTACCTTGAGATATGAGCCAAATTTTGAGATACGACCCTTTGAGAGGCTGCTTCATGATTTCACCGCACTGTCTCTCTAGCCGCATCTCCCTGGTGCAAAGATCTCTACGAGCACTGGGTGGAGCGGAGCGTTGCATTTTTTCCGTTTTTTTTCATTAGTCAGTGCAGAATTAAGGGAAACAATGGATCCAAAGCAAGCCAGTACAATGAAGGGTGGGGCAAAGAAAAGGCGTATGATGAGAATCGATATTAAGCATGAAATAATTGAAAAACATTAGTGTACGCGTGACTGAGCTGGCTCGTCAACACGTATGGAGAAGCAGGAAGTTCGCCCCGCGGAGGAATACACTAACCTTTTTGCCTTGGTTATTCCACAAGAAAGTTTAAATTTAGTGTAACGTAAGATTAAAACCTTTCATGTGTTTAAAGGAATTTAAGTTCATTTAATTTAAAGTTTATGTTACGTTACGAGCGAATCCGTCTCTCCCCCATCCACGCACTCCCCGTTTAATAAAATAATGTCTCATTTATTATTAAACATCATAACCACTAGTTATTTGTTACTCCTTTAGTAGTTGGTGAATTACAACCAATAAAAATGTTTTTTCCATTGTAATATCCTGTTTTATGGTGTTTTTTTTCAGAGGGTGGGAATGAATTAATGTGTTAACATTAACTCGCATATAAGCCGCCCGTGCGTAAAAGCCGCACCCTGAAAACTGCCTTGAAATTTTTAAATTTGACAATTTCTCGCGTATAAAATGCCCCCGATTCCCAATTTTCACCTCCATTTTCATGGTTTTAATAGGGAGTACAAATGTGTTACTTTGAAGGGAAAATCTTAAGAAAAATCATCACAAGTGGTATATAGAGCGTTTTATCTGTTTATCCTTTCTCTATTTTGAAATGAAAGTATCGGCCGCATTCGGTTGCATCACACGGTCACGCGCCGATGCAACGGCGCCATTTTGTCATGACGTAATCATGTCACGGCACCGTCAATTTGCAGTTATTTGCATGTCGTTTTTTATGCGCATATAAGCCATACCCTCGATTCAGTCATATTTTTTGTCCGACAAAAGCGACTTATAAGCGAGTAAATACAGTAGTTCATTTCTATGGGAAACGTTGATTTGAGATACGAGTAAATCTACATACGAGCTCAGTCCCGGAACGCATTAACTCGTATCTCAAGGTATCTATGTATTTGACAACTTTATACTACAAAGCGAACATTCAGGCAATCCTTCCGCATTGCCAATGAATGCAAACAATTCAGTCAAAGAAACATTGAATCGTCTGTTGTCCTCAGTTATTCTATTCAGATCATAGGCGCCGTTCAAAGCGGCTGCTAGTTGCAGTGGCTCCCTAAACCCTCACTCGTATTCTGTGTTTTTAGGGCTTTTTTAGAGCTTTTTTATCCTTTATTTTTACATTTTATTGTCTCTTAAGATTTTACTTGTTACTTTGCTTTATATATTATATTCCAAACTTTAATGTTTTAAAACTTTACTTTCAAGACGCTACTCCGAGACTCAAGTTGTGCGAGAGGCAGTCTTTGAGCTATTAGTTTAGTTTATCTTTTGGGAATTCTGGACATTATATTTTGACCCACTCAGCCATGCCTCCGCTGTCTTACACAAAGGATCAGCTGTTAGCGCTACGCAACACCTGGATTCCCCTGGACCTGGACCTCCCCGCGGAGTTAAAGAGGAAGAGAAGAGGATGCAGAGCTGGACGAAAATGTCAGGAGAGGAAGCGACGCTTCAGACCCAGCATTCCATCTATTATTATGGGGAACGTAAGATCTCTCCCCAATAAGATGGAAGAGCTAACGGCGCTGACCAAACAACAACGACAATATCGGAATATCTGCGTTATGTGCTTCACGGAGACCTGGCTGAATGAACTAATTCCGGACTCTCTCGTCTCCTTGGACGGTTTTCAGCTGGTGAGGGCGGACAGAGATGCTGAGGAGAGCGGTAGGAAGAAAGGGGGGGGACTAGCTGTTTTTATTAATAGTAGATGGTGCAGCCCCGGGCACATTACTGTGAAGAGGGCTTTTAGGTCTGGGGAGAAAGAGAGCCTGAAAATGGTCCAGAAGGAGCTGAAGAGAGAGATAAGGAAGGGAAAGACCATCTACAGGAGGAAGCTGGAGAACCAACTCCAGAGAGGCAACACCAAAGAGGTCTGGAGGAGCTTGAGGACCATTTCGGGCCATGGAGGCAACAGCGAGAGAGACCCGGAGTCCGGCGGCAGGGAGTGGGCCAATGAACTGAATCAGTTCTTTAACAGATTCAGTCCTGCCCCCACTCCCCTGACCCCCCAGACCAGAAGCAACGCTCCCCCTCGTTCTCCTCCTCCTCCTCTTCCTCCCCCTCTTCCACCGGTCTCTGCATTACTGTCGATCAGGTGATAAAACAGCTCAAGAAGATCGAGGCAAGGAAGGCTACCGGTCCAGACGGCCTCAGCTCCAGACTACTGAGAGAGTGTGCGGATCAGCTTGGTATAGTGATTCTGCATATTTTCAACCTCAGCCTCAGTCTGCAGAAGGTCCCCACCTTGTGGAAAACTTCCTGCGTGGTCCCAGTTCCTAAGACTGCGTACCCCAGGGAGCCAAACCACTTCAGGCCGGTAGCATTAACCTCTCACCTGATCAAGACATTGGAGAGAATCATCCTCAATCACCTCAGCCCCCTGATGAATGCAGAGCTGGACCCTCTGCAGTTCGCCTATCGTCCAGGCATTGGTGTGGAAGATGCTACCACCTACCTGATGCACAGGTCTCTTTCACACCTGGAGAACGCGGGAAGCACGCTGAGAATGATGTTTTTTGACCTCTCCAGTGCGTTCAACACCATTCAGCCGGTTCTACTGAGAGGGAAACTGGAAGAGGCTGGAGTAAGGAACCACCTAGCCGCATGGATCATCGACTTCCTCACTGACAGACCACAATATGTGAGACTCCAGGACTGTACGTCTGATGTGGTAGCTTGCAGCACGGGGGCCCCACAAGGCACAGTGCTCTCTCCACTCCTCTTCTCCCTCTACACATCGGACTTTAAACATAATACAGACACCTGCCACCTCCAGAAGTTCTCTGACGACACCGCTATTGTTGGACGAGTGACGGACGGGAACGACCTGGAGTACAGGGGAGTCATCACAGCCTTTGTTGACTGGTGTAGGCAAAACCACCTCTACATCAACACCAGTAAGACAAAGGAAATGGTCATCGATTTTCGGAGGAATCCTCAACAGACCACTCAGGTGAACATCCAGGGTACAGACATTGAAATCGTGGAGAATTTTAAGTACCTGGGTGTTCACCTCAACAACAAACTAGACTGCTCCACAAACACAGATGCCCTGTACAAAAGGGGCCAGAGCCGCCTCTACCTACTGAGGAGTCTACGGTCCTTTGGAGTGTGCAGGACACTGCTGAGAACTTTCTACGACACTGTGGTGGCATCTACAGTGTTTTATGCAGTGCTTTGTTGGGGATGCGGGAGCACGGAGAGGGACAGGAACAGGCTGAATAAGCTGGTCAGGAGGGCCAGCTCTGTTCTGGGCTGTCCTTTGGACTCTGTGGAGGAAGTGGGAGAGCGGAGGATGCTGACCAGGATGATGTCCATCATGGACAGCACCTCCCACCCCCTGCATGAGTTTGTGGAGTCCCTCCGAAGCTCCTTTAGCAATAGACTGCGGCACCCTCATTGCAGGAAGGAGCGCTTCCGCAGATCCTTCCTCCCATCAGCTGTCAGGCTCTTTAACAAAAAAATGGCTGTGTGTTAAGACCTACCGTATGCATGCATCTACATTTATGTGTATGTATGTATATATGTGCTAAGCAACACGCTTATTTAATTATATATTTATTCATGTATTTATTTCTTGACCTACTTATTATCTATCTATTCATGTCTAAAATGCCTTTGCTATTCCTGCATCCTCACCCTCTTGCCACTGGAACAACGAAATTTCCCGAATACGGGATGAATAAAGTTATCCAATCCAATCCAATCCAATTCTCTTTGCCCCTGGGAAGCCATGGCCCATCACTCAGTTGCCGGTTTATTTACAACAGCAACCTGCCTAGCTTCCTGCCCTCCTACAGAAACCATATTAAAACAAAAAATATATTTCTCTCCCCCAATTTCATACTTAAAAAAAAAAAAAAAGCACCAGGCAACCAGAAAGGCAGTGCTAAAGAGCCACGTTCGGCTCCACTAGCTATGGTTGCCGACACCCGCCCCAGTGGCTCAAACCCCATGATATGCGTGTAGCATGAACTTGCAACTGTGTTCATATTAAATTATGATTAAAACCCATCGTCCTTTTTAATCCTATTTTGCTGTTATGTTATTGCCGAGTGATGTCACATATGTACTGTCATTGTGCACGCAATCGTCTTCTATGTAGTTTCATTGCTGTAGCGGCCTGCGTTCTAGTTGTTTCCAAGAAATTCAATCGTTTTATCAGAAAATATTTTTTCTTTTTATTATACTTGGGTAGGAAATTGGAACAACACGAACACAATATAAGCCTCATTATTTTTCGACTGAGGAATGAACATAATTCTCCCTAAACAGTACATATGCTTGTGTGTAAGAAACCCAGACATATTTTAGGTGCATCATTATAAAAGCGGTGCCAATGCTTGTTACATCATTAAAGCCCTTTGAGTTGTTGGGAATGCATTGCTAGGGAAGAAAACCTTTGATATGAAAACATGTTCCATGTGTTATCCGTCCACAGTAAAATCTGAATGATAATAACTGGAGCCAATGAAATTTCTGTTACCGTGTTAAAAACATAATTGCATTTTAAAATGTACCTGAAGTTGTAAAAAATTGTAGCTGGTAGGGGTTAGGTTGGGCGCGTCACAAAAGTAGCGTATAGAATTTACAAGCAGGAATGTAACCTAGGAAGGGATCAAAAACAACAAAATTGACACAGGCAATGGGTTTTAATTGCATTCAGAAAGAAAAACTAATATTTCAAAAGGTGATGATGAGTCTTACCAACACAACAGGACATACAAGCTTAGTAATGACGCACTGCACTGTAAATCTCTCATTGTCCAGCACAGTAACTGGCCGGGATCCAGCAAATTCCAAATTACTCCTGTAGAGATGAATAATCGGGTGAAATAAATAATTTTAAAAAGTGTGTCCCTAAAAGTAGTATAATTTGATAACCACCAAAAAAGTACTTAAACCAGTGGTTCTTCACCTTGTTGGAGCTACCGAACCCCATTTGCCCATTCACCAAACCCCACCAGTTTCATATGCACATTCACCGAACCCTACGTTAGTGTAAAACATGCAGGGGGGTCTGGCTTTGACGGTCCCCCCTGCTTGTTGAGAACCAAAAGACAGTAGTTGCGCTATAAAAAAAATTCTCTTTTGAAAACGGGTTAGATGAGAAAGGAAAATTCCAGTTGCACGCATAGCACAGCAAACGTGTATACAATTATGTACAGGTATACAGAAGCAGGAGTATCCCTTTTAGGAAAGAGTAAGGAAAGGATGATGAATTTTACCTATTTAATCAATGGTTGGCTGTTATTTTTGTTAAAACATTGTAAACCAAAGTGAAAACATGACGAAAATAAAAATTCACAAAATAGCGGTGCTGTTGCGAAGTTCATGCAACTAACTATAAGCGGAAATGACTATGCGGAAGCACTGCAGCGTGCACTGAAGAAGGTATGGATTTTCGAATGTGCAGAGTGTAATGCTTAAAACTACCACAAGAGAGCACAAGTTAACATATTTATGGTCAGGCATACTGTTGGGGTTATTTTGGCTACTATTATAAATGTGCTTGAAATATTAATCATTATATGTATATGAGAAATATTAATCATTATATGCTTGACAAACGCTTACTTTAATTTGTTACCGAACAAGCTCGAAGGTCACTCTCCACGGCAGCTGGCTCCGAGCTTGTTGATTATTTGACTTAACACCTCACCCAGTCCTTGGTTCCGAGGACTGTTGACTTGGAGTAAAACCTCGACCCTTTACCCAGATGCAAGTTCGCAATGAAGAGCTGTGAAGGACTCTTAAATTGCTTTGACTGGGATTCCGGAGCAGATGGCGATAATCGAATCAACTTCCGAAAATACTCGCATATTGTTTTAAAATAGTGTTGCTCGTTTCACCTAATATGGAAATTGTTTGCTTGCTTGTGTAAATGTCACCTAATATGGAAATTGTTTGCTTGCTTGTGTAAATTTCACCTAATATGGAAATTGTTTGCTTGCTTGTGTAAATTTCACCTAATATGGAAATTGTTTGCTTGCTTGTGTAAATTTCACCTAATATCGAAATTGTTTGCTTGCTTGTGTAAATTCTTACGCAGTTGTTTTTGAGTTCCAACTTTAATTGTTGTTTTGAATACATTATATGCAATTGCTGTTGCAGTTATTTTTTGACCTTAATTGTATTATTCGGTTAGCTTATGCAATTGTTTTGAATAAGATAACCTTAATTGTTTTAATTATGTGCGACTAAATGGACAGAAGAGGATGTCTTTCTTTAGAATGATCCGTGGCGAGGACGAGCCAGGACCGATTCTCACTTGCAAGTTAACGCTGGATATGTCTCCGATGTCTTTCACTTTATTAAAGTATATCTATTAATGAACCTATCACATACTTATCGATAATCCTTGCAAATGCTCAAAGCTTGAGTTTACACACTTACAGAAGGTAAAGAAATCCAATCACTATTAGGATCCGAAAGCCGTTTATGGCCACCGTAAAAAAATTCAACTCTATGATAAACGGTTTGGACAAACATAGCGTGAGAATGTTAACATAAAACATCCACCCATCCATAAATCACGCTTTATCCTATAATCCTTATAAAGCTTGATTTATGGACGGATGTATGTGTGCACCTGAAAACTCGCTGGTAGTAATTCTTCCAAAAATGACATTTGTAAAATGGCGTGGAAAGGCTTCCTACCTTACGACCAATCAGCCATGTGGTGCGTTTAGTGACATCATGTAAAAACAACAATTCATACATAAACTCTGTCTTCAGCTTTAAGAAATAAAAGATTGAGTTTACACAGAGAAGGTGAAGAAATTCAATCACTCATCTATTTCTGGCCACCATAAAAAAGTCAACTCTTTACGATTCACGGTTTGGACAAACGTAGCGAGAGAATCCTAACACACACACGCACACACACACTCGCCATCTCCCTCTAACTCTCCCTCTAACTCTCCCTCTAACTCTCCCTCTAACTCTTCCTCTAACTCTTCCTCTAACTCTTCCTCTAACTCTCCCTGTCCCCCTAACTCTCCCTCTACTTTACCACTCCCTAGCCCTCTCCTTTACCTCTCCCTTTCTCTTTCCCTCTCCATTTCCTTCTCCCTTTCTCTCTGCCTTTCCATCTACCCTCTCTTTTGGTTGAACGGAAACCAATGATGTTTAAACAGATCTCAACCCAATTGAAAAGCTGTAAATTGATAAAATTGTACACCGGTAAGATCCAACCTACAAAGATGACCTGGCAAGTGAGTTGGCAGAGTAGAACTCCAGACGGAGCCAGTTCCCTTGCGTTTGTCTGGGAACCACGAGGAGGTTGCATGTTGTTATCTTTTGGGCTGTCCTTAGACCCCACAGTACTCGGCCTTAGGTGGCTAAAGAAACATCATCAAGTCATTGACTGGTCAGGTCACAAGGTCACAGCCTGGAATCCCGCGTGCCACACCAGGTTTCACCATTCGGCATGTGCCCACAAGGTCACTTTCTAGGCCAATCCCCCCCCACCCCGCCAATATGGCCACGGTGCCAGACTGTTATCACATTCTTAAACAGGTTTTTAGCAAGGACTATGCAGAGGCATTTCCTCCACATCACCCCTATGATTGTTTCATTGATCGCTTGCCTAGTGCTACTCATCCCAGTTGGCGCAGGATTCTTTATGGTTGGGTAGAAGGACGGCTCACTGTGCCGCTGCATCGACTGCCGGGGCCTCAACATTTTCCTCAAAAACAGGTACCGTGATCCTTCGCCATTTCGCAGCTTCAACTTTCGAGGCTTCACTACATCACTTTTTTTCCCGGAAGTATTAAAAAAAGTACATAAAAATGTCAAAATCTATGAGGAAAGTCGCAAGCCGAAGACAGATGAAAAAGGGCGGAAGTCAGGGCTCCCCTTTTTCGGCGCTGAATTGGGTGACCAGCAACAAAGAAACACAGAAGAATGATGCGACATACATCAGAAAAGGCTTAGCAGTACAATATTTTGCCTTCTCCTGTTTCTCCTGTATCTAGCCTTTTCCAGCATTGTTTCGATTTTGAAATTGTTGTTTAAAATGCCTCCTTCCTGTGGAAGAATCATTACACTCTGCTAATGATTCACCGCCGCGGAGCTACAGTGAGCCAAGGCCAGTGCAAGCCATCGCCGCCTCCCTGTTGCAGAGCCACAACATGGCTAAAAAGCAGAGCTACGACGATCCGGCGGTGTTTACGCGCCACCTCAAGTGATCGGCCGGCAATATAGTGGCGCGTGCCGGCAGCAAGCGAGGTCTCCCCGCGACGCAGCCCTGGTCGGAACAAGGACCGAGAAGTTTTTAGGAAGAGGATGCCTTTCCCGGACATTCTAATTAAAAATGAACTGAAAGTGCTAGGGTTCACAAGGATTGCCTGACGCTCATCATGTGTGGGTATGCTGTTGGCTGGCTTCATGGTAAAGCAGCCTCATTCAACAAGTTCAACCGTCCTCATGCTTTAAAAAACAAGAAGAAGGCCTATGTTTTGAGTGATTCGTTTATAACAGCCAATGGTGTTTTTGTTAGGTCATTATGTTACCCATCTTTCCTTCTCACGCTTAGTCAGGCGAATAAAGTAATCCCTCGAATATAGCGGATAACGTAGATCAGATATGTCCACAAGAAGACAAAATGAACTTATACAACCAAGAACAAAGCCTTGCTGCCTGTATACTGGATGAGCAACTGGAAATCCTGGGCCACAAAAGCCTTCACAGTTTCATCGCAAACGCAAAGCTGTACCTCGCTGAAAGGGGGCTCCCCTTCAAGGACTTCAAATCAAACACCCGTTAACCTGTTTTATTTTTATTTATATCAAGCGGTGAGTACAGTATTTAAAGTATTTACATTTTTTAAATATACAGTCATACCTCTACTTATGAAAATAATTGGTTCCAGAACTTTTTTCGTAACTTGAAAATTTTGTAAGTAGAGATGTATTTTATATGTAAATTCTCTAATTTGTTCCACAGTCCTCCCACAACTACCAACTAAACCCTTTAAAATTGGTCAACATGTCCCAATTTTGTAAGAAAGATGTGAGAAACACAAAAATGAGAGAAAATGATCATAAAATAATTTATTGTCACATTGGGATTCAACATAAAGATAGCACACAAACATGAACACACATTTAATAAACACAGCATTAACAATTCAAACAACAACAAACGTTTTACGATTTCTTTGAAATGTAATTTTACACCCATTTTATAAGTCACAATTGGTCTTTACGTGCTTCTGCAGTGCTGGTTGACGAACATTTTGAAAAAAAAAACTATACAAAGACGATGCCTTTGACGACTTTTGATAATGTTTCTAAAATGCATTAGAAAAACGTCGTCAAAGTGGGAACGACTCGTGAACACTTTCAGGGTTGAATTCCTCGTGTATTCCCGAGTGTTGCATTTACTCATGACCTGTTGAGAGTGTGAAATATGGAATTCTTTGTTCATGTATTCCCGCCTAAAGTTTGTCTTCGCCTACCTTCATTAAAAGCTCTCCCCTGGCCTCGGGAGGTGTGTATTTAGCAGAGCAAAGCTACCAGATCGACGTGGGCTCTGTCCGTCCGCTTCCCCGCTCTTCGGAAGGTTGGGGGCGAACAAGAGACAAAGAAGCGAGGGAGCCGCGTCCATCTCGGAAAGCGGCCTGCCATTTCACCACTCCGGAAGGCCGACGGAGTCTAAAACTATTCCGTGCTTGATGCCTCCTCTGCTTGAAGATTATTTTGATGTTGGGGATTTAGCCCTCACAGAGAGTTCGTTCAGGATGTTTTTCCACAAAGTCGGAAAGTTCGTTTCTTCCCATTTTTTTCTGATTTGTGCTGCTGCAATGGTGGCTGCTTCCTCCTCGGCTGCCTTCTCGTTGAATTCCTCATGTAATCCCGAGCGTTGCATTTTCTCATGCTCTGTTGAGAGTTCGTTCAGGATGTTTTTCTACAAAGTCGGAAAGTTTGTTTCTCCCCCGTTTTTTTCTGATTTGTGCTGCTGCAATGGTGGCCATTTCCTCCTCGGCTGCCTTCTCGTTGAATTCCTCGTGTATTGCCGAGCGTTGAATTTACTCATGCTTCCGTTTTGGTGCACATCGACCAACTAACTCATCAACGTCTTCATTACTGACCACTCGGCCCATTGCCTGCCCCGCGACACAATTTCGCCCACCAAAGGCTGCAGTTCAAGTCAAGGCCCTCGGCCACAGCTTCCTCAAGCATAAATAAGTTTAAGCAGACAACGGGTCAAAGAAAATTGATGGTTGTTGTGAGACAGCCAATGAGATTCCAGTATATGGTGGAGTGGGCTTCTAAAGCGAGAATCAATGCATCCGCGACATATTTTCAAAATAAAATAATGGATAAGGAATGCATGTACTTTTTGGGGGTTTTCGCAACTTTAATATTTTTCTTATCTCGAGGCACTCATTTGCATAGTAAGTAGAGGTATGACTACATTATATTCAGATATAGACGATAAAGACGAGTCGACTACTCTTTTCCATTGAGTCAAGTGCCTTCTCTCTGAATACTTGCCCTCGACTATGTCATCGGTTGTCTTTCTCATTGAACAATTTAAATCGTGTGAGATTTGACCATTTATTTTTGAATACTTTTGGACATTTATAAAAAAAGACACCCTGTGGCCGCAACTCATTTTATAAGCTTGTACAGTCATCCCTCGATTATCGCGGTTAATGTAGACCAGACATGGCCGCGATATACAAAAAAAAACGTGAAGTAGGGTCACCCCTATTTAAAAAAAAAATGTTTTTTTTTACTTCAGTGCTGAGTCCTAGTAGCATGCGGAGGACAGGGGAATGGCTTCCACTTGCGAGTTTCAGCGTAGATTTTCACATTTTAAGCCATGCCCCACAGATCATGGCCATAGGTGAGGGTAGAGGAATAGATAGACCTCTAAATAGAAAACCAAGTATTTTAGATCAGCTCCTTCTTTACCACAACACGCTGATGCAGAGCAAATAAGTCTCTGGTTTGATCACGTGATCGGAAACCTTGCGATCTTGCCCTTTTTGGCCCTTGCAGTTGCATGGATGTCAAGTCTAATTTGTGCATATATAAGCCGTACCCTTGATTCCGTCATCATTTTTTTAGTTACAAATACAGCTTATATGGGAGAAAATACGGTCGTTGAAACTTTCTGGGAGAGAAATGCAATGGTAATCCGCAGTTTCAGCTCAAATTTAAACAGAAGCCAGTTCGCTGTGCTGTAGATCAGAGGAGGTAGCCAGACTCACTCGGCCTGTTTTCATAACCATGATGATAGCATGCTCACCCCTCTGCCACCTTCCCAATATTGGTTACTTTTTTTTTAATTTAGTGAATTTTGTCTCCTTTTTAGTTTTTCCATATTTTCCTTCGCCTGGTATGTTCAGTAAGGATGAAAAATGCATGCTTGTTAATTTCTTTGAGAGTTATGTTAATGGCTTTGTGAGCCATCTGCAGTTGACACTATCTTTCTGGAAGTCAATGTCAATCCAGTTGCTCTGATTTAACTTTTTTCTGGTCACCATGGTTAGGATCACTGAAAAACTATCCAGACTTTGTGCAACAGAAGGATTTTTCTTACCTCACTATGTCTATAACAGGAGTCTTGACAACTCTGAAAAGGCGATGCTGTTGTGGACTATGGGGTCCTACTTTCTCCTTTGCTAGTGGAGAAGGGGATGGAGAGGATGGGGGGAACAGATCTCCAGGTTCCAAAACAATGTGTTCATCATCCTTAGGTCATGGGGGAAAAAGAACATTGAAAAAAAAGTGTTATTTTTGCATTTTGTCTCATAGTTTAGAAGTTACAGTAATGCCTCGAAAATCGCGGTTAATGTAGACCAGACATGGCCGTGATAATCGAAAAATCGCGAAGCAGGGTTCTATTTTTCCCCCGTAGTGTCGTTCAATTAGAGGGTGCTGCTCTATTTTTGGCACAAATACAAGGTGATTACTGGTAAGTAATTAGAAATTCACTGGTGAAAATGAAGTGACACGTCGCTGTTGTAGCTGTCCTCGTCATTCACATCACTTTCCGCATCAGCATCGAGTGTCTGAGCGAGTTCACGTTCATCGTCGCCAGCCTTGGCTCGCGCTTGCTGGAGAAGTTGCAAATGGGTCTGAATCGGGCTGTCTGACCTGAAACAATGGATCTGGCAAGCCTTCGAGCCGTCGAGAGCGGTTGGCGAATTTGGTATAGCTCTTCTCGCCGTGCAACATCCAGTTCTCGTAGAACTGTCGGACTTTGGCCTTGAATGGGGCGTTCCAGTAGACCTCGGGGGCCTGTGTAAATTTGGTGTAGACTCCTGGAATTACGGCCACATCGATATGGAGCTTCTTCAATTGCTTCTTGGTGGCATCGCTAATGTGACAACAGTATGAATCCCAGGCAAGAAGGTTCTTGCCATCTGACCACCTTCTCAGGTTGAGAAAAACCTCTATTTCACCAGCACGCCGCTCTATTTTTCAAACTTTTCCCATAGTGCCGTTCAAATAGAGGTTTTACAAGCGCGAAAGCGAGAGCGAGAGCGAGAGAGAGAGAGACAGGGCGCCTTATAATGCGGAGCGCCATGTGTATGCTCAAAAGCCTGACTGAGAGCACTTCTTGCCGACACGCTTCTTATATAGAGAGAAGGCGGACGTGGGTGGGGTCAGAAGACGCAAAAGGCACGCCCCTACCAGGTACCCATATATGGTCTGAGCATGTTTATTGCAAAACAATTTCGGTTTGGTTTCTAAGGCCCCCCGAAAATGAATAATACAAAGACACACTTACGAAGCTCAGTTCAAACTTCAAGCCATCAATTATGCAGGGGAACATGGGAATAGAGCAGCCGCGAGGGAATTTTAGATCAACAAATCCATGGTTAGCAAATGGAGGAAGCATGAGAACGAGCTTCGCCAAGTCAAGAAGAAGAAGCGGAGTTGATTTGCGACTCCATTGCCCATCTCACATTGAAAAACCAAGTCACGAAAATGAACTCTGAGCTTGCCGTCATTTCCGGAGGATTAACTAAAGAACTCCAATTGCTGGACATCGGCATCAACCGGGCGTTCAAAGCAAAGTTGCGAGCAGCATGGGAACAATGTATCATAGGTGGCGAACACACCTATACGAAGGGTGGCAGGCAGCCCCGGGCTAGTTACGCCACTATTTGCGAATGGATTGTGGCCGCTTGGACGAATGTGTCTGCTTGCACTGTTGTTCGAGCTTTTGCCAAAGCCGGCATCATTTCTGTCGAGCCAAATGGCAATGTGAGTGACTCTGATAACAAAGAGAGGGAACCCAGCATTTTTGATGAATCATTTGGACAATTGTTCAATTCGGACACAGAAAGTGAGGACTTTAGTGGATTTGTGGGTGATGGTTGATCAAAAAACGTGAGTACATTGTAAAATGGCTAAATAAAGTACAACCGAACTCAGTTTTGCTTTCGTTGCCTTTTTAAAAACGTATTTTTAGCGTGTCTCCGTAAGTTTAAGCCGGTGTATGTTTAAGCTGGTGTATGTTTTGCAATGCCTGGCTGCGTTTATTAGTGCGGTGCGTCTTGTGTGTCAAATACAGAAATAGCACTTGTTATATATATATATATATATATATATATATATATATATATATATATATATATATATATATAAATATATATATATATATATATATATATAGAGAGAGAGAGAGAGAGAGGGAGAGATAGAGCGAGAGCGAGAGATAGCGCGAGAGCGAGAGAGAGAGCGAGAGAGATAGTCATTGCGAATGGCGAGGCGATCGCTAATACGAGAGTTATATATACTACTCGTTGGCAAGTGGTCGTGCGTTATCCTATTGTGAGGACATTTGTGTGCATAATTTTCTGAATATTATGAAGGGAATACAAAAGCAAACTACCATCGATAGGTTGCATTTGAAACTCAGGGTGGAGGCAGGGCAAACAGAGCCAACGCGGCCGAGAGAAGAAAGGTATAAAAAATTTAAACAAAATAAGGATTACGTTTAGTGTAAGGTTACTAGATTAAAATTATTTTTGAGTGTGTCTGCATCATAATCCAAGTTCATTTAAATTTGTTTGTTATTTTACGAGCGCGTTGCCTTGCAAAAAGTCTCCCCCCCTCTCTGTCCCTCTCTATCTACCCTCCGCGAAATCTGTCTAATTTTATCTATTAAACACATTGGATTGGATTGGATAACTTTATTCATCCCGTATTCGGGAAATTTCATTGTGACAGTAGCAAGAAAAGAAATACCGTAATTACTCAAATATAACGCGCACTCGAAAATAACACGCAGGTAATTTTGGGCCAAAAAAATCTGGAAAAACGCAGTACTCGAATATAGTGCGCACCTAAAATTTCCCGCTGACGAAAATCAGAAATCTTACCTTTTTTTCTTCGTTTCACGATTGTTTTGTTCAAAACCGGATAGAGAAATCTTCAGGTACGAGCGTGTCGAGTGTCGTGCAGTTGGTGGAGTTATGCGTTTGAATTTTAGGGCAATAGATGATACACAGAGTGGACAAACATATCATGTAGACATGTTATGTTGCAATACCTTTTAGACTTCCTTGAACATTGACTACATTTCAATTGACAATACCATGTTTTAATTCAAATATCTATTGTCATTCTCAAACAAGAAAAGGAACATACAAATTGAATAAATAAATGATTTGAAGATATGCACAATGGAAAAGACTATCACATGTAACAAGGGAATGTACTGCCCCCCGCTGGACATATTTTTAAATACAAGTACGTACTACACTACAATGTAGTATTCTACTTTCCAGCTTATTAATGCAGGATTGTGATGTTTGTGAGGCTTGACGATCTTTAATATGCGTGTATTTTGAATTCAAAGTTGGAAATTGCACAATGTCCGTGCGTCAAAGTGAGTTTGACAATGCTTTTTTCGATCGAAAATTTGTAATTTATTTTAGTTATTGATTATAACACGCACCCCCAACTATTGGAATTAATTATATAGCAAAAATATGCGTGTTATATTCGAGTAATTACGGTAGTTATAAGTTAAACAGTACAGTCAAAGGCCGCAGAACAACAAAGCAAAAGCAAAATCACAAAGTACAAAGCAAATCAAAGTCAATGGGATCATTAAGAATCACCAAATCAAATAATTAAGACAGAAAAGCAGCAAAAACACAAAACGAGCAAGAGTCGACGGCGCTACCGCCACCGGCTGCCACTTGAACGGCGTCATCTTAGTTTCGGTAGCAAAAACAGATAGACTCAAAATGACGTTGTTAAGATAGACAAAAACAGGAACCACACAGGAAGTCTTCCACGAGATGGGGAACTTCTGCAGACTGTGACCGAGGTAGAGATTTTTTTAGTATACTATTAAACCACTAGTTATTTGATACTTTGTTAATTGATATCCTGTGGTAATTAGTATCCTGTTTTTGGTGTTTTTCAGAGGGTTGGAACGAATTAATTTGTTTTAGTTCATTTCAATGGGAAACGTTTGTTTGTTACGCGAAACTCAACATACAAGCTCAGTCCCGGAACGAATTAAGCTCTTATCTCGAGGTACCTCTGTGTGTATATGTATACGTACAGATGTGGTCAAAAGTTTACATACATTTGTGAAGAACATAATGTCATGGCTCTCTTGAGTTTCCAGTTATTTCTACAACTCACAAAGTGATCAAATCTGCTGGGTCAAAAATATACATACAGCAACACGAATTAGCAATTTTGGTGACATAGAAAGTTGTGTCAGTGAAATGAGCTTCATAGCATGGCCTCTTAACTTCTTGTGTGATTATGTGTGACTACAGCTGGTTACTTCTCTGAGGCCATTTTAATAGGGCTCATTGGATGCAAACGCCCACAAACCCTACAATGGGAAAGTCAAAGGAGCTCAGCATGGATCTGAAAAAGCGAATCATTGACTTGAACAAGTCAGGATAGTCACTTGGAGCCATTTCAAAACAGCTGCAGGTCCCAAGACAGTGGAGGTCTTGTGCACTGTTTGTGCAGGTCCCAAACAGTGCAAACAATTGTTTGTAAGTATAAAGTGCATGGCACTGTTTTGTCACTGCCACGATCAGGAAGAAAATGCAAGCTATCACCTGCTGCTGAGAGAAAATTGGTCAGGTGGGTGAAGATTCAACCGAGAATCACCAAAAAGCAGATCTGCCAAGAATTAGAAGCTGCTGGAACACGGGTGTCAGTGTCCACATTCAAGCGTGTTTTGCATCTCCATGGACTGAGAGGCTGCCGTGCAAGAAGGAAGCCCTTGCTCCAAAAGCGGCACCTTAAGGCTTGACTAAAGTTTGCTGCTAATCACATGGACAAAGATAAGACCTTCTGGAGGAAAGTTCTGTGCTCAGACGAAACAAAAATCGAGCTGTTTGGACACAATGCAAAGCAATATGTTTGGAGAAAAGGTAAGGCCTTTAACCCCAAGTACACCATGCCTACCGTCAAGCACGGTGGTGCTAGTATTATGCTGTGGGG
Source organism: Stigmatopora argus (assembly GCF_051989625.1). Classification (NCBI taxonomy): domain Eukaryota; kingdom Metazoa; phylum Chordata; class Actinopteri; order Syngnathiformes; family Syngnathidae; genus Stigmatopora; species Stigmatopora argus. The sequence continues at coordinate 1,535,608 of NC_135404.1, forward strand.
CTGTTTTTGCTGCCAATAGAACTGGTGCTTTACAGAGAGTAAATGAAGGAGGATTACCTTCAAATTCTTCAAGATAACCTTAAGTCATCAGCCCGAAGATTGGGTCTTGGGAGCAGTTGGGTGTTCCAACAGGACAATGACCCCAAACACACATCAAAAGTGGTAATGGAATGGCTAAATCAGGCTAGAATTAAGGTTTTTGAATGGCCTTCCCAAAGTCCTGACTTAAACCCCATTGAGAACTTGTGGACAATGCTGAAGAAACAAGTCCATGTCAGAAAGCCATCAAATTTAACTGAACTGCACCAATTATGTCAAGAGGAGGGGTCAAAGATTCAACCAGAAGCTTGCCAGAAGCTTGTGGATGGCTACCAAAAGTGCCTAATTGAAGTGAAAATGGCTAAGGGACATGTTACCAAATATTAGCGCTGCTTTATGCATATTTTTGACCCAGCAGATTTGATCACTTTTTTCTGTTCACCCATAATTAAAGTCATAAAAGAACCAAACTTCATGAATGTTTTTGTGACAAAGAAGTATCTGTTCCAATCACTCTATCAGAGAAAAATCGCCGATGAACTCACACGCACGTCAGGCTTCCGAGGAAGCTTCCGCTATCTACCAAGCTGTCCTACAACCGGGATCAGCAGTTAGCGCGACGCAACAGAAAGAGCACCTGGATGTTGCTGGAAATCTCCGCGGAGTTAAAGAGAAAGAGAAGGGTGTGCAGAGCTGGATGAAAGTGCCGGGAGAAGAAGTGACACTTCAGACCAAGCATTCCATCTATAATTATGGGGAACGTGAGATCTCTCCCCAATGGAAGAGCTAACTGCGCTTGCCAGGCCACAACAGGAGTGTTTTGTAATGTACTTCAAGGAGACCTGGCTCAATTAACTAATGTCTGACTCACTCATCTCCCTGGATGGTTTTCAGCTGGTGAGGGCGGACGGAATAGATCAGGAGAGCGGTCTACAATGTATTTTCCTGTCTGTTTCTTGCTAGTGCGACAAAGTGAATTTCCCGAGTATGGGATTAATAAAATTAATCTACCGTACTTTCACGACTATATGGTGCACCGCATTTAAAGGCGCAGTCAGTAACAAGTGCTATTTCTGTATTTGACACACACAAGGCGCATCGCACTAATAAACGCAGCCAGGTATGGCAAAACATACACCAGCTTAAACATACGGGCACACGCTAAAAACACGTTTTTAAAAAGGCAATGGAAGGAAAACTGAGTTTGGTTGTACTTTATTTAGCCATTTTACAATGTACTTACATTTTTTGATCAATCATCACCCACAAATCCATCAAAGTCCTCATTTTCTGTGTCGAGAATTGAACAATTGTCCAAATGATTCATCAAAAACGCCGGGTTCCCTCTCTTCGTTGTTGGAGTCACTCACATTGCCATGAGGCTACACAGAAATGATGCCGGCTTTGGCAAAAGCTCGAACAACAGTGCAAGCAGACACATTAGTCCAAGCGGCCACAATCCATTCGAATATAGTGGCGTAACTAGCCGGGCGCTGCCTCCTACTCTTCGTAAAGCTGTGTTTGTCACCTATCATCCATTGTTCCCATGCCGCTTGCAACTTTGCTTTGAACGCCTGGTTGATGCCGATGTCCAGCGGTTGGAGTTCTTTAGCTAAGCCTCTGGGAATGACGACAAGCTCGGAGTTCATTTTTGTGACTTGGTTTTTCACCATTGCTGTGAGTCGCAAATCAAAAGTGACGGCGAGCCATCCGGTCTCTTAACATACACGTCACGTAGCCAATCTCTCATTTTCTCTTCGTCCATCCAGCCCTTTTGTTTTGCCTTCACGATGACGCTGGCTGGAAACTTTTCTTTCGGCAGCGTCTTTCGCTTAAAAATCACCATAGGTGGTAGTTTCTTTCCATTAGCATGGCAACCAAGAACAACAGTAAAAGGGTCTCCTTAAACACACCCCCTCCGCATGCCTGACCCCACACACGTCCGCCTTTTCTCTATATAAGAACCGTGTCGGCCGGAAGTGCTCTCAGTCAGACTTTGGCGCGAGCTCGGAGCATACTTATATATATTCCAAGATGGCGCCGTTCACGCGGGACCCAGTGGGAGTAGCTCTGTACAGTCTTATGTTTTTCGTGTTTTATAGCCCTTCTATCTTTTATTTAATTACATTTTAATATTTCTTAATACATCCTTTTTACTTTATACTTTTTACTTTAATATTTGTACAACTTTCCTTGTTCTCTTACCCTGGCTTCTTTCGGCTACTTCTTTTTTGGAACCATTCAGCCATGCCTACGCTGTCACACACACGGGACTAGCTGTTACAATACGCAGCAGAAGGAGCAACACCTCGGTGCCGCCGGAGTTTCGGAGCTGGACAAAAGTGCCGGGAGGAGAGGCAACGCTTCTGACCAACCATTCTATCGTGGGGTAAGATGGAAGAGCTGTCGGCGCTTACCAGCAACGGAGTTGAGGAGTTCTGCCCTGCTGCTGTTTTCTTCAGCTCCAGACTACTGAGGAACTGTGCGGATAAGCTTAGAAGATTGACTCTAAATGTTCTCTACCTCGGTCAAAGTCTGCAGAAGTTCCCCATCTCGTGGAAGACTTCCTGTGTGTGGTTCCAGTTTTTGTCCAACTTTACGTCTTTTTGAGTCTATCCGTTTTTGCTACCGAAACTCGTAGCTCGTTTTGTGTTTTTGCTGCTTTTCTGTCTTAATGATTTGGTGATTCTTAATGATCCCATTGACTTTGATTTGCTTTGTACTTTGTGCTTTTTGCTTTTGCTTTGTTGTTCTGCGGCCTTTGACTGTACTGTCTAACTTATAACTATGGCTTTTCTTGCTACTGTCACAATGAAATTTCCCGAATACGGGATGAATAAAGTTATCCAATCCAATACACACGGCGCTCCTTATTATAAGGCGCCCTGTCTATTTTGGAGAAAATTTAAGACTTTTTAGTGCGCCTTATAGTCGTATTATTAAAAATACGGTAATCTAATCTTCCGCACACTTGGGGAAGTCTCTGTTCTGTGATGCCTCTTCATGCGTCAGTGGCGGTCGGTGCATTTTCTCGTAGCGCCTTCAACGTATCAATCCAACCCTCGAAAACTATTTTATGCTATAAAACCTCTACTGCAGCTAGCTGCAACACATAAAAAATAATCAATAAATCAATGCACAAAATGGGGTAAAATCCACTTCCGAGCAGCATTTCATGATTAAATACAAATACTGGAGCTTTTCACACTGTAAAACCAGGCCAGGGGGGCGATTTTCCCGGGAAAAGACAGCGATGAACGTCAACGGCGTACGGGCAAACATTGCCCGAAAGTGGGATAAAATCCAGCCGAAAACAGCATTTATTGATTAAATACAAATACTGGAGCATTTTAGACATCAGAACCGGGCCCGGAGTATCATTTCCCCGGTAAAAAGACAGCGATGAACGTCGATACATCCATACGTGAAATGACAAAAAATGTACTAAAATTAGGTGAAATCCACTTCCTAGCAGCATTTATTGACTGAATACAAATACTGGAGCTTTTGAGACATTACAATCAGGCCAGGGGGGTGATTTCCTCGGGAAAATACAGCGATGGACGTCAATGGTGAAACGGCAAAAGATAAACCGGGGTAAAATCCACATCCGAGCAGCATTTAGTGATTAAATACAAACACTGGAGCTTAAATACAAACACTGGAGCTTTTTATATATCAGAACCGGGCCCACAATTGAAATATTATTTAGGAATATAGCCATATTATACTCACCAAAAATTCTTTTTAACTGTACACAATATCCATCCTCCTTTCTTTCTTCCTTCTTTCCTATCGCCATCGAAGCTAATGATGAAAGTCGAGCCTGTCCTGTCAGATTTCCAGCATAGTCCGTTTTGAAAATGGCTTTAAATCAACACAACAATATACTATTTGCTTGTGCAGCTAAGTTAGCGCACTGAAAGTGCCGCACACATAATTTTCCCGGCTGTAACAGGCTTGCTAGCTTCGGAATTGACCGCCCTTTCTTAATGATGTCCATTTTTTTCTGGAAAAGTCCGTCTGGAAAATAGCTTTGTGAGCAAACAGAATCCATTTGTTTCTGCTTCTGTCGGCCATTGTGGGCGGAGTTTGCGATCTATGGCATTGGCCCGCCTACTAGCCAATCATAGTTGGTGAAAGCAATGACATATCCCAGCCAGCAAAATGCTAATGCGTATGAAAAAGCATTGTGGGGTTGCCAACTCGCAATCTGATTGGTTAAAAGCAACAGTCTAGTTTAATGCAGCAGAGCCCACAGAACTGATTGTGAAGGCTTTGAGGCAGATCTGATCTGGCAACAAATAATGGCTGAAATGTGATTGATTAAATGCTTCAATATGAAAACACACATCTGGAAGCAGTGCAACCAGGGGGAAAAGCAATGAAAGGAAGCTAAGTATTGATGGACAAATTATAATATGATTCAGATATTTCTTAGGCCAGCAGAGAAGGCCTTGAAGGCCCTGACGGCCCGCCACTGTCATGCGTGGTCCTACTCCTCTGCGAACGACGTACAGCTGCAATAGCATGAGGCGAAGGCATGAGGTTCCAAAGCAGTTTGACTGCTATAGCCACGAACAAGTCCATTCTTTGCTCCGATTGTTGAGCCTCAATCCTTTCTCAGTCCGTAACCAGAGCAGTACCACAGGCGACCTTTATTTATATCACACGACTCACTTGAGAGTCCAATCAGCATGCTTAGTGTGTACAATGAATATAAAATAAAATACAAAATTTTAATAGCAAACATTAATAAACAGTATTGTCTATCTATCACAGTAGAGACATATTTTACGTTGAATTAGCATAATTTGTTCCCCAATCTTTAATATTACCCCTTAAACCAGGGGTGGGCATGCCGGTTGTCAAGGGGTGCTGTGTTTTCATGTTTCTGTTCCAACTGATCCAGCACAGTTTGACCAATGAGGTTTCTGTGGAAACAAGAATAGCCTGATTCCACTGATTGCACATGTAAGACAACAGATTGGTGACAAGGTGTCTTCCTTATTGGTTGGAACGAATACCTGAACCTACATGGAGGTTTGTCCATCTCTGGTGTAAACTGTTTGGAAACTGATTACAACCACGTGTTGAATCTGGAAACTGATTACCATCACACGTGTTGAATCAAGAAAACACTTAAATAGAATGTGTCAGGAGACGCCTCGTGGTGTAGAGTATCACTCGTCTGACTTCAGTGCGGGCAGGCGTGGGCTCGATTCCCGCTGGTGGCCTTATGATTGGGAGTGCGGATGGTCGTTTGTCTCTCTGTGTGCCCTACGACTCACTGGCAACCAGTCTAGGATGTAGTCTACCTTTCACCCGACGACAGCTGGGTTAGGCTCGAGCAACCCCTGCAACCCTTTCGAGGTTGGGTGGCACGGAAGATGAATGAATGTCAGGATTATTAGTTTCACATTATTATTTTTATATATATATATATATATATATATATATATATATATATATATATATATATATATATATTTGCTTGCAATGAAGACAATTCTTTGCTGTTGTATTAAACCTAGGTTCACATTATTATGTTTGCTTGCAACAAAGTAAATGGTTTGCTCCTGAGAACCTTAGTTTAACTAAACAAAGAGAAGCCACAATGCCTTGGACTGCTTGGAGTGGGCAAAACAAAGAAGATCCAAAATGCAGAGCTGCACATGCGTCCACCATAGACTCCACAAGACTTTCATTTGTTTTGACTATTGACGTCTCACTTCTGTTTTCCACCCGTCCCCTTAGAGTTCAGACGTCCATTGTAAAGAGGGTCCTTGAAGTTAATAAACAACAAAAAACACGTGTGAGGCAGAACGGAGTTGGGACTTGGCCTCAACGGTCGTTCTCTCATTGCGAGTGAAAAATTCCAGAAAACTGTAATTTCCTCTTTATTTGTCCATGCATTTGGGGATTGCCTATTGGTAAACCAATCAATTAATGAATAAGAATGTGTCAGACAAAGTGAAGTAGGCTACAAGATCAGAGCATCATGCCACGATCCCAAGAAATTCAAGAAGAAATGCGAGAAAAAAAGTGATGGATCGTCTATCAGTCTGGAAAAGTTTACAAAGTCATTTCCAAGGCTTTGGGGCTGCAGCAAAACACTGTCAGAGCCATTATCCACAAATGGAGAGACCCGGGAATAGTGGTCGGCCAGGTCACAAAAGAACCTAGAAAAACATCGAAAGAACTGCAGTCCTCGCTGGGCTCAGTAAAGGTCAATGTTCATGACTTTACCGAAAGAAAAACACTGGCCAAAGCTGGCATCCATGGCAGAGTTTCAAGCCAAAAAGCATTGCTGTTCAAAAAGAATATAAAGGCTCGTCTTACGTTTGCCCAAAAACATTTTGATGATCCTCCAGACTTTTGGAAGAACATTCAGTGGACTGATGCGTTCATAGTTGAACCTATTGGAAGGTGTGCGGCCCGTTACATTTGGCGTTTGTAATTTTTTTCTGCCTTGGTAAATAAAATATTTTAAAAACTTTTCAAATTTCCTTGGGTTGTCTCTGTCTCCTACTAAAATTGGTTTTATGATCTGAAACCTGTGTGTGATAAATACATACCTGTCAACTTATATGTTTTTCCCGTATTTGACACATTTTTTGATCATTTCAAATTGTGTACGCCCTACAACAACTTTTGTACGAAGTACATTATTTGTAAAACCGATCTCGTTTTACCCACTGGTAGCAGACAAAAACGTCATCAGCGACTGCTAAAAAGTATTGTCATGCTACACCCTTCCGCCTTTTCACTAAATATAGTGCGTCAGAAAGCCGTCCACTTTGGAGAAAATTTTAGACTTTTACGTGTGCCCTATGTGAGTAAATATGTGCCGCGTTGCATTTGTGCATTTTTTTTAATCGCTTAATAAGGGGAATTTCAATCATTAATAAGGGGAGCAATTTGCCGGGGTTAACAGGTATGTGAAAAACCACAGAAATCAAGAAGGGGGCAAATACTTTTTCATGGCACTGTATATACGCACGTGTAAACACACAGCAATTTAAATTTTGTTATGCACACTCAGAAAAACAAAACGATCAGAATAAGGGTCAACGGCAAACGAATCAGAAATAATGTCACACAGAGCTGATCAGACATGGTCCCGGAAAAAGTTGAAAAACTGCTCTGAAAAGGGTCTTTAGGTTGGAAGGTTGCACTCAAACTCTGCTGTTGGCCAAGACCCCATATCTGGCCAGATCTGGCTTACGCCTAAAGCGAGCCGTTCTCGGATCGGACATAAGATCGTAGAATGAATTATGCTATTCCAAAGTAAAATATGATTGTGCCAAAGAAAAATTCAAGTTACGAAACCACTTCTAGAACAAATCAATTTCGCAAGTAGAGATGCCAATGTGCCCACTTGGCCGAAATCTATGTCGGACACAGAAGATGAGGGCTTAGACATATTTGTTGATGTTTGAATGGTTCTAATTTTATTGACGTTGAGTACACGTTACGTCAATAAAGCACAATTAAACTCAGTTTTGCTTCTGCTGCATTTTTTTAAAACAAGGTAGCATCCATGCTAGCACTACTGCCCTATAGTTGTAAAAATACGGTATACACTTTAAGTCAGCAATCCATGGTGCGCTCCCATGCTAGGAATCTCTGGGAGAGCTCATCCTGCCAACTTCATCCTGGTAAAATTCAATTTTGGTAAAGGCCAAAACGAGGCTCATTGAGGCAGTGTGGTGTTTTCAAGCATGTTTGGATGAAAAACAGCGATGATGCTGAAAGGAATGGGGTTATACCTCCCATATTAGGGAAAACGTAACTTTGAAAACTGCATATACAGTATAGTATGGTAATACAATTCTGAAACGGACTAATACTAACCTTTATTCCTCTGAGAGATGCAAATGCTTCTTGCCCAGGTCTGAGAATAATTATATCTCCTTCTACAAGCAGACTGACAGGTAGATTAACCAACTGAGAGTCACGGTATGTCCAGTGAAGGGACCATGACGGTGAAGAGGGCGTGTATAAATCAGGGTAAAGACATGGCGTCCACCGTACTTCACCAAAATACGATAGATAATCTGAAGTGATAAATAACAGGAAAGGGGCAATTAACAAGAGAGGAAAAACAAGTTAGAATAGAAACATGAAGTAAATTAAAAGTGAATGGATTTAATTACACCACGGACACAATAAAACATAAGGTTGTGTTTTAAGTTTATGGTGAATATGTATTTGTTAATCAATATCAAAAGTATAGATCGAGCGATTATCATTCGGGCCAATATTTGGACATCTGACACATTGGAACCTGCCTTTTTTAATCCAATATGAAGAAATCAATTCAAAACTGGGATATTTCAGCTCAAATCCAGCCGTGCCTCTCTCCCGTCGTCTCAGGCTCCAACATAAACCACCAATATAAGTCAAGTTCGGAATGTAGTTGTGACTGCTATTGTTCAGTTTGTTTCACGTTTTATTGGTAACAAGCAGGGGGGCTTCGCCGGGCCCCCCTGCTTGTTTAGATTGAAAAGACAGTTGTTGCGCTATTTAAAAAAATATCTTTTGAAAAATGGGTTAGATGAGAAAGGAAAATTTCAGGTACATGCATAACACAGCAAACAATATACAATACACAACAGTATACAATTATGTACAGGTATACAGAACCAGGAGTATGCCTTTTAGGAAAAAGTAAGGAAAACTGACGGTCAATTTCAAAAGCAAGGATGATGAATTTTACCTATTCAAGCAATGTTTGGGTGTTATTTTTGTTAATACATTGTAAACCAAAGTAAAAATATGACGAAAATACAAACACATAATAGGGGTGCTGTTGCGTAGTTCATGCAACTAACATCAAGCAGAAATGAATAAGCGGAAGCACTGCAGGTATGGATTTTTCTAATCTGGTGAGTGTAATGCTTGAAACTACCACAAGAGGGCAGCAAGTTAATATAATTCTGGTTAGGCATACTCATCAATAATCCTTGCAAATGCTCAAAACTTTACACACTTAGAGAAGGTAAAGAAATTCAATCATTAGGCTCCGACAGCCGTCCCTGGCCACCATAAAATTCAACTCTCTATGATGCACGGTTTGGACAAACGTAGCGTGAGAATGTTAACATAAAACATTCACCCATCCATAAATCATGCTTTATCCTATAATCCTTATAATGCGTGATTAACATACACACACATTATTTTTCAAGTTTTGAGTTTGTATTTTCTTGAGGACCGTGGAACGAATCTCAGAATTTACATATAAAGTACTGCTCTACTTAGGAAGTACAGAAATACCTTGACATACGAGTGCCCCGACATACGAGCAATTTGAGATACGAGTAAAATTCCGATCAAATATTTACCTTTAGATATGGGACAAATTTTGAGATTCGAGCATTTGTTAAGGTAATTAGTCTTACATTATTATGTATTTCCTTGCATGAAGAATGCTTTGCTTTACTATTAAACTTAGTTTCATATTATTATTATATAATCGGACATAGGCCCTGTCGTCATCGTCAACAACAAAAAGCCTACTTGTCATCACACCCAGAAACTGCGTATGATGCGTATATGGTTGCTTGCAACAAAGTAAATGCTTTGCTCCTGAGAAATGTAGGTAGACTATTCACCGAAATGCCTTGGACCTTGGACTACTTGGAATGAACTAAACAAAGAAGATTCAAAACACCTTGATTTGTGTTAGGGTTATTAGACTTACATTATTATATATTTGCTCGCAATGAAGAACGCTTTGCTTTACTTAGCTTATTAACATTAGAATACTCATTTTAGTATATCTGCTTGCAACCATGAAAATGCTTGCTCCTGAGGTAGACTAAACAACAGGAAGGTCAATCCTCTTGGACAGCTGGAATATGGAGAAGATACGTTTGGCACTACATGACCTTCATCTGTTTTGAGAACTAAACCTTCTATTGTAACTCGGGTCCTTGACTATCGAATTCTCACGCCTGTTTTCACATCCCTCCCTTGAGCGGATATGTCTATTGTAACAAGGGTCCTTGAGCTAATAACCAGGAAAGATGTGTCTAACGCCAGAATGAACTTGGACGAAGGCGCGTCAGTTCGATTTTCTCTTGCAAGAAAACGACAGATAAGTCTCCTGTCTCTTTTCTTTGTGCGTGCATTTGGGAATGCCTATTGATGAACCTAAATTTTGAGATACGAGCATTTGTTAGGGTTATTCGTCGTACATTATTATATATTTGCTTGCAATGAAGAATGCTTTGCTTTACTATTAAACTTAGTTTCATATTATTGTTATATGGTTGCTTGCAACGAAGTAAATGCTTTACTCCTGAGAAATATAGGTAGACTATTCACCAAAATGCCTTGGACTACTTGAATGAACTAAACAAAGAAGATTCAAAACACCTTGATTTGTTTTGACAATATTAATGTCTCACTTCAATTTCCCAACCTTCCCTTGAGGGTCGAGACCTCCATTGTAACTAGTGTCGTTGAAGTTAATAAACAAGAAAAGAAGTGTGCCCTCTGGCAGATGCTACAGGTCTCACAAAGCATGGACAAAGAGACTTAAGGACAGTTTTTTTCCCACAGCCATCAGGACTCTGAACTTGCGTTAGCACGACACACAATCCCTTCTGTGCAATAATAATGTGCAATATCTTAGATTGTGCAATATTTTAGAATTTACCTTGCCAGGGTGTGACTCTATATTTTTATATTACTTATTTATGTCTTTTTACTGGGAAAACACACTTTGTGGCGTAGCACCACCAATTTCGTTATACGCAGCTGTGTGTGATGACAATAAAGGCTTTTGATTTGATTTGATTTTGATTGATTTGATGATCCTTATGATGATTCCTTACTCCATTCTCTTCCAGTTTCCCTCTCAGTAGGACCGACTGAATGGTGTTGAACGCACTGGAAAGGTCAAAAAACATCATTCTCACCGTGCTCACCGTGCTTCCCATGTTCTCCAATTGTGAAAGAGACCTGTGCATCAGGTAGGTGGTAGCATCTTCCACACCAATGCTTGGACGATAGGCAAACTGCAGAGGGTCCTGCTCTGCATTCATCAGGGGGCTGAGGTGATTGAGGATGATTCTTTCCATTGTCTTGATCAGGTGAGAGGTTAATCCTACCGGCCTGAAGTGGTTTCTCCCTGGGGTTCGCAGGCTTTGGAACTGGGACCACACAGGAAGTTTTCCACAAGGTGGGGACCTTCTGCAGACTGAGGCTGAGGTTGAAAATATGCAGAATCATTTTGCCAACCTGATCCGCACAGTCTCTCAATAGTCTGGACCAGTAGCCTTCCTTGCCTCGATCTCTCTTTTTTACGATTTCCACGCACTGTCTCTCGCCGCATCTCCCTCGTGCAAAGATCTCTATGAGCACTGGGCGGAGTGTTGCATTTTTTTCCGTGTTTTTGTTGTTGTTGTTACATTAGTCAGTGCAGAATTAAGGGAAACACAATGGATCCAAAGCAAGCCGGTGCAATGAAGCGTAGTGCAAACAAAAGGCGTATGTTGACAATCGATATTAAGCACGAAATAATCAAAAAACATGAGTAGTGTATGCGTGACTGAGTTGGATCGCCAATACGTATGGAGAAGCAGGAAGTTCGCTGAAAGCCGCGGTGGAATACATTAACCTATTTGCCTTGGTTATTGCACAAAATAGGTTTAAATTTAGTGTAATGTAAGATTTTTTTTTCAAGTGTGTGTATAGGAATCTAAGTTCATTCAAGTTAGATTTAAAGTTTATGTTACGTTACGAGCGCATTTGTCAAGTGACTTTCTCTCTCTCTCTTTCTCCCCATCCACGAACTCCCCGCTATTGCCTCATTTTATTTCTAAACATCATAACCAATAGTTATTTGTTACTCTGTTAGAAGATGGTGAATCACATCCAATAAAAAGTTTTTTTATTGTAATATTCTGTTTTTGGTGTTTTTTTCAGAGGGTGGGAACAAATTAATTTGTATTTAGTTCATTTCTATGGGAAACATTGATTTGAGATACGAATAAATCGACATTCGAGCTTAGTCCCAGAACGCATTAAGCTCGTATCTCAAAGTATCACTGTATTCAAGTTACAAAAAAAGTTCTGTAACCAAGTAATTTCATAAGTAGAGGCATGGCTGTATTAATATCTAAATATAATCTAATTCAGGGGTGGCCAACTCCAGTCCTTGAGAGCCACAATCCGGTCTGTTTTCCATATCTCCCTCCACCAACACACCTGAATCAAATAATCAACTCATCAGCAAGCTGTCCAGAAGCTTGATACCAATCCCGATGATTTGATTCAGGTGTGTTGGTGGAGGGAGATATGGAAAACAGAGCGGATAACGGCTCTCGAGGACCGGACTTGGCCACCCCTGATCTAATTGGTTCCAGAACTTTTTTCGTAACTTGAAAATTTCGTAAGGAGAGCAGTACTTTATATGTAAATTCTCTAATTCGTTTCACGGTGGTCACACAATTGCCAACTAAACCCTTTAAAATTTATCAGTGTCCCAATTTTGCATGAAAGATGTGAGAAACACAAAAATGAGAGAAAATTATAAGAAAATGTCTTAAAATGAATATAAAATCCCAGTGAAAATATGCCCTGCACCGCTGAAATACCGTATTTACTCGCGCATAAGCCGCTTTTGTCGGACAAAAAAATGATGACTGAATCAAAGGGACGGCTTATATGCGCATAAAACCACGACATCTTCCTGTAGTTAAATGTGCTCAAACTGGCCAGACGTGAGTACACTTACTTGTGTCTGCTATTGCTCGCTCGTGGCACCTCAACTTACCGTAGGTACGTGCTCTGACCATAGCGTTTACAATGTCAGCACAATAGTTAAGGCTGATCGAAGATCTTGCGGTCGATCGTTAAAATATAAAACTTGATACCTGCGTAATGTGTATGCTATTATTGCACCCAGAGACTTGGTGAACACTACGTATAGCGCTATGGGCATTATTCCTGGTTGTGCTTACGTTACTTCCTTTTCTTATCTCGAGTTACTCATTTGCATATTTAAAAAAATGTAACCTTAAAATTCGTACGTAGAGGCATTCGTAAAGAGGTATGACTGTGTAGCAAGAAAACTGTAAATACTGTAAAAACTATACTCACAGTGAAAATAGTTCCTCTACGCTTGATATAAATAAAAAAAATAAAAAAAAACAGGTTAATGGGAGTTTTAATCCAAGTCCTCCTACACAGTCCAGACCATGGGAGGGCAAACCTTCTGATTCGCGGGCCACAATGGGTTCTGGGCCGGACCAGGAGCAGATGGATGGATTGCTTTGGTAACCCCACCACATTGGAGAAAAAAACAATACCCATCTTGGGATATGGAAAAAATGTGTGCTTTAATTTCAAATAAAAATGAAGAAAAGCATTACAACAAAATATCTGACTTTGAAATAAGTCTTACAACACTGAAAATCAAATGAATAAAATGGTACACCATGAATTGCTGGCCAGCCGATCGCAGGGCACAATGAGACTGACAAGCATTCACACTCAGAGTAGAACATGCAACCTCCACATAGGTGAACCGACCTGGATTCAAACCCAGGATGCCAGAACCACTCACCCGCCGGTCCGCCTACAACTGATGGAGACTAAAAATGCCAAACTCACCACTGAGCTGTGTGACAATGCCTTTTAGACGCCGAACCATCTCAGTTCTCTTTAGTATCTCCTGTCTTCTGACCAACATCAGATTCAACACCAAAATGATGATGAGGGCAGTAGCATTCAACAGCTCACTACCAGAACTGCAAAACAATGGAAGAATGTTAAAACTATCCAATGATCAACTTAACTTTAGACATAAAGTTCATAACACCTGTACATTGAATTCACAGCATCCCTCGCATTTCAAGGCTCAACTATGCCAACATTAGTTCTCTAAATTATCAAAATGGGGAAAAATAATATAGTAAACTTAAGTAAAGGGACAACTTAACTTCCAAGGATTGGAAATCTGTCAAAGCACAAAGCCCAGATAAAATAAAATGTATTCATTCAATCATTCATCTTCCATACCACCCATCCTCGAAAGGATTGCGAGGGTTGCTGGAGCCCAAACCAGCTGTGTTCAGGCAAAAGGCAGACTACACCCAAGACTGGTCGCCAGTCAGTCGTAGGGCAATCGAGCTCGCGCCTGCCCGCACCGAAGTCAGGCAAGTCAACCCCTACACCACAAGGTGGCAGATAAAATATTTAGATAAATAGATTACAAAATGCAATTTTGCTGGCCAGTTTAGTTTGAATGAATAAATAAATAATCCATTTAAGCTACGACAAAAAAAATAGAAATCAAGGCGACCTTAATAAAATGGCTAAAGATGGATATGACGACACCAAATACTGGGTTTGAGTGGCGAAGACATGAGGAGAAAAAAAACAAAAGCACACAAACCAGAAAACCAATCATACCTCTATATTTAAATTTAAGAGGAAAAATCCTTTCATGAGTACAGTAATACCTAGAGATACGAGTGCACCGACATACAAGCTATTTGAGATACAGGTAGAATTTCGAGCAAATATTTACTTTGAGATACGAGACAATTTTTTATATACAAGCATACAGTGAGGCTGCTTATGAGAACATCATCTCGCCGCAACTCCCTCGTGTAAATGTCTCTACGGGCACTGGGCGGAGAGTTGCATTTTTCAGTGTTTTTATTCCCTGTTGGTCAATGCAGAATGGTATACGCGAGGGGGAGCTTGCTCGCTAATACGAGAGGATTATACTACTTCCCGCTGGCAAGTGGTCGTACGTTATCCTATGGTGAGGACAATTGTGTGCATTATTTTCAACAAAATTTGAAGGGAAGACAAAAGCAAACAACCCTCGATAGGTTCCTTTTAAAAACTGCAGCTTAAAGTCAGGATGGAGTCGGGGCAAATAGAACCAACCCGGGAGAAGAAAGGTATAAAAATGTAAAACAAAATTAGAAATAAGTTTAGTGTAAGGTTAGATTAACTTATTTTTGAGTGTCTGTATAGTAATCCAAGTTCATTTAAATTTGTTTGTTATGTTACGACCGCATTGCCGTGCAAAAAGTCTCTCCCTCATTTCCTCTCCCTCTCTTTTTATAAACAAAAACAAAATCAATATACTGTCGAAATGATAGCAATTGATTATCCAGACACAGAAATTCTAATGCATCAAAACCCACAAACAAAGAAACAAATGATGCCATTTTAGGCCTGACTATTTATTTCAGAGCATGGATACCAAATAATGCTGAAATAACTGTGCCTTTGTCCAAGCAATTGTATGAGGAACACCTCAAAATGGCATCACATTTAAGAGAAAAATCAGAAAAAGGCCTTTGCGAAACAAAGGAACTAGTATCGACCGCAGAACTATTGATTGAGTTATTGAGTTAATTGAATTTATTCCGACCCAGTCTCAACATCCCCACCACCACCCTGCAGCAATACACTGGAGTTCCGGGAACAGGAAGTGAGACTGGTAATGCGGTCTGTGAACACCAAGAAGGCTGCTGGCCCTGACGGTGTACCTGGGAAGGTGCTCAAAGCCTGTGCTGACCAGCTGGCTGGAGTCTTCACAAAAATTGTCAATAGTTCCCTGCAACAATCCATCATTCCATCCTGCCTGAAATCTGCCACCATTATCCCTGTCCCCAAAAAGGCAACCATTGACAGCATGAATGATTATAGGCCTGTTGCACTCACGCCTGTGATCATGAAGTGCTTTGAAAGGTTGGTAGCCCGCCATATCAGCAATGCAATCCCTCCCTCAGTTGACCCTCACCAGTTTGCTTGTAGAGCAAACAGGTCCACTGAGGATGCTATCGCCATTGCTCTACATACAGCACTGAGCCACCTGGAACACCACGGGAATTACGTGAGGATGCTTTTCATTGACTATAGCTCAGCCTTTAACACCATAAAACTGGACATTCTGACTGACAAACTCTCCCACCTTGGACTATCCTCTTCCATCTGCTGCTGGATAAAGAACTTCTTGACCAACCGACCACAAACTGTTAGACTTGGTCCCCACCTCTCTTCCTCCATTACACTGAGCACTGGCTCCTCCCAAGGCTGTGTACTGAGTCCTCTTCTGTACTCCCTGTACACATACGGCTGTACACCGACCCACCAGCCTAACTCCATCATCAAATTTGCCGATGACACCACTGTGGTGGGACTCATCTCAGGAGGGGATGAGTCGGCCTACAGAGATGAGGTCAACAAACTGTTTTCGTGGTGCTTGGTGAACAATCTCACACTGAACACCATGAAAACTAAAGAAATAATCCTGGACTTTCGCAAACACAGCATAGATCTGGCCCCACTCCTCATAAATGGAGTATGTGTAGACAGGGTCCAGTCCTTTAAATTCCTGGGGGTCCACGTCACGGATAAGCTCTCCTGGTCTACAAACATCACGGCAGTAGTGAAGAAGGCTCAGAAACGACTCCATTTCCTCAGGGTACTCAGGAGGAACAACTTGGACACCAAGGTTCTGGTAACCTTCTATAGAACCACTGTAGAGAGCATCCTGGCATACTGCATCGCAGTGTGGTACGCTGGAAGCACGGCAGCAGACAAGAAGGCCATGCAGAAAGTGATTAACACTCCCCAGAGGATCGTCGGCTGCTCTCTGCCCTCACTGGAAGACGTTGCCAGCCCTTGTTACCTCAGCAGAGCCAGGAACATCATCGGGGACCCATACCACCCTGGTCACAATCTGTTCCAGCTGCTGCCCTCTGGCACATGCTATAGGTCCCACAAAGTACGGACAAATAGGCTTAAGGACAGTTTTTTCCCCACATCCATCAGAACTCTAAATTTGCGGTAACACAACACACATTCCCTTCTGAGGTAATATGAAAAGATGTTTGGGTGATGATTTGCCTCCTACTGGCTGACTGAAGGTAAGTGAAAGACAGTGAGAGGTAAGTGACCCGCTCGGGGGGGTGATGCGAGGTATCCATAATGGCAGAATGCCAAATAACGAGTCCTTAACTATCACTTATTTAGGTCTTTTGCCGAGAAAACGCACCATATGGAGAAGCACTACCAATTTCGTCATGCGCAGTTTCTGGGTGTGATGACAAGTAGGCTTTTGTTGTTGATGATGACGACAGGGCCTATGTCCGATTATTATTAACACAAAAGTAATAACCAAATGGAGAGAAAAGAAAAACAACTATAGAAGTGTTTATTACTACACTACAATAAACATTTAATACCAATGTCCGATTGTGACAGCTGTATTGACACAAGATGGGGATAACCTAAGAATAATCACCTACATTTCATCTAAATTTGATAGCATGGCATTCACTCAACTAAAATGCATCAGAGCAGTTGTGGCTGCCCCGATGAGTGAAAAGTAGTGCATCAATTAATGTTGACTCATCCACTGACATTGCACGTACCGTATGCTACCTCCGCACCACTGCTACAGACAAATATGACATCTGCAAGACATTTGTCCTGCCTGACCATACTGATGTCTCAACCACACCTCAATTTAGAAAGTTGCACAATGTCTCAACCACACCTCAATTTAGAAAGTTGCACAATGTTAAATCTCGCAAAATTAATATTAGGCCTGTCATTATAACAAATTTAGGGGGAAATACATCATCTCATAAATTATTGCCGATATATGATATTATAGTAATTTGTTTAAACACAAACTTAAACAATTTGGACACTAATGTGAAAGTATATTCTAATAAACCACCTATTCAGATGTGATGGATAGTATTTCTTAAGTGAAGCACAAAAAAACATTTTAATCAATGCATAACATATCATTTTACATCTATTCTTTGTTTAATACGAAATAGGTTAAAAAAGTCATTTTTGTTCTCTGTTGATTAGAGACCACAAGCAGGGGGGCCCAGCTTCTCCGGTCCCACCTTCTTGTTTAGAACCAAAAGACAATTGTTGCGCTATTAAAAAAAACTCTTTTGAAAAATGGTTGTTTAACAAATAAAAGTTTGAGTTTACACACTTGAGAAGGTGAAGAAATTCAATCACTCGTCTATTAGGATCCGTCAGCTGTTTCTGGCCACCATAAAAAAAATTCAACTCTCTATGATGCAGGGTTTGGACAAAAATAGCGTGAGAATAATAACATAAAACATCCACCCATCCATAAATCACGCTTCATCTATTCCTGCTTCCCGAAACCCTTTTTTTCCTGTCTTGACGGAAAGTCTCGGCAAGACACGATGGTGCTGGACGCGCTGACCCAAGATGACTTGCCACGTCATTTACAAACGTAATTTGGGGAATAATTTCCGCCAGCGAGTTTCCAGGTGCACACACACACATCCATCCGTACATCACGCTTTATAAGGATTAGAGAATAGATAAAGCGTGATTTATGGATGGTTGGATGTTTTATAACTCCCGTCACGACACGGCACATCATGTAAAAACAACGATTCATACATAAACTCTGCTTTCAACTTTAACAAAAAAAGTTGAGTTTACACAATTCAAGAAGGAGAAGAAATTTGTCTATTAGGATCCATGCTTTGGATCCATTGTTCTTCACTTTGTATTATGCATTGACTAACGGGGGAAAAACACAGGAAAATGCAACGCTCCGCCCAGTGCTCGTAGATATCTGTTATACACGAAAGAGATGCGAGATACGAGATACGAGCTTAATCCGTTCCGGGACTGAGCTCGTATGACAAGATTCTCGTAACTCGAGCGGAAGTTTTCCATTGAAATGAATGGGAAACAAATTAATTCGTTCCAACTCTCTGAAAAAAACACCAAAAACAGGATATTGGATTGAAAAAAATGATTTATTTCTTATAATTCGCCATATATTGACAAAGTAATAAATAACGAGTGGTTTAATAGAAATAAAGTGTTTAATCTAACTAAAATTGGGCGGATTTCGCCGAGGAGAGAGGGGCACAAAAGGGGCGGGTGGCTTAGTTTTTTTTTCCACACAACGCACTCGTAAACGGAACAAACACTCCACCCTCACGTTCGCTATCGAGGGGCTGTTTGCTGTCGTACTATTCCCTTCAAAATATTCCGAAAATGATGCACACAAATGTCCTCACAATCGGATAACGCACGACCACTTGCCAACGAGCAGCAGTCTTTTATCAGCGATCGCGCCGCTGCTCATGGGAGCTTCGGGGGCGCTGGCTAGCGGCTCCTTTTAGCTTGTAGCATCTGTGTTCGCATCCCCTCGAACAGCGCCTATGATAGAGTGCCATTGCCTGTCGGCGTTGTGTGCACCAGTATACTTCATTACCCAGAAAGCCCTCTTTTCCCCGCGCATGCGCGTTGTGCGTTTCCTGGTCTGAATAACTCATCCGGTGCTCGTAAATATTGTTATACACGAAAGATATGCAAAAAAAAATGCCATGGCCACCTGGCTTGGTCGCATCACGAAATTTTGACGCATCACGGGCGAATTATTCGATCGAAATTTCCCCCGTAAGACGAGCATTTTGTATGATGAGCGGTCGTATGACGAGGTACCACTGTATAAATATTTACAGATTTTTTTTCATGTTTTTTTATTAAAAAGTATAAAACTGTATATGGGTTGTTCCATTCATTTGGGGACCAACATGTGACATATGCAGTAAAATTTAAAAATAGTTCAATAGGTTGAACTTTTGTTCTAATGTTATACAATACCTATATTGCAGGATTTTTTTTAAACATATAATTTGGAATAAATTGCTATGCACCGGCCTATTTCCCCATGTAAGTGAGGACACCAAATTTCACAAAACATTTTATCACAAGGGTGGCCCGGCAGCTAAGTGGTTAGTTAGCATGTCGCCCTCGCAGTGGGCAACCTTGGTTCAAATCCAGGTCGGTCCACCTGTGTGGAGTTTGCATGTTCTCCCCGGACCTGCGTGGGTTTTCTCCGGGTACTCTGGTTTCCTCCCACATTACAAATACATGCATGGTAGGCTGATTGGACACTCTAAATTGCCCTAGGTATGAGTGTGAGCGTGAATACTTGTTTGTCTCCTTGTGCCCTGCGGATGGCTGGCCACCAATTCAGTGTGTCCCCCACCTCTGGCCCGAAGTCAGCTGGGATAGGCTCCAGCACCCCTTGCGACCCTAGTGATTCAGAAAATGAGATGAGATGATTCATACAGTATCTCAGAAATACCACGTGCAATGATTTTTCTTAAGATTTTCCCTTCAAAGTAACACATTTGTACTCCCTATTAAAACCATGAATAGGGAGGTGAAAATTGTGAATTTGGGGGCGGCTTATACGCGAGAAATCGTAAAGTCCAACGATTTTAAGGCAATTTTAATGGTGCAGCTTATACGCGGGGCCGGCTTATTTGCGAGAAAATACGGTACATATTTATACGTATATAACGAAAATGGACTATAGTGTGCTAAGCCAACGAGTATTTTTAAGTATGCGGATTATGGGGCATTGTAGGACCCAAAAGCAGGGAAGCAGCAGGAAGACACGGGAAGTCACGGTACACAAACCTAACTTTAATAACTTGGGACGCTCTCAAAATAACAAGGACTTAACCACCAAGAGAACAAAACCAAACCTTGATAGGGAAGACGAGTAGCACTGGACATGGGGAGAGCATACGTGAACACGGGTTGACACAAGCGACGAACCGACATGAACTGACATATACACAGGGTTTAAATAGACAGACATGGGTTGGTTGACGAGACAATTAGAAACACCTGGGTCACCTGAGAGGTAGCAAGCAGGAGATATACCAGGGGCGGGTAAACGGCAGGTGAACTCTATGAGCAATCACAAGGACAGGTAACGCAGAGGAAAAACAACCAAGAAAACCTGACAAACCCAATGTGTAACAGTATTTTGTTTGTCTGTCATTGATTTACAATGTGTTGTCAGACATTGATAAAAGTAATCTATATATGGGGTTTTCCATTTATTTGGAGGCCAATAGGCGACATTTGCAGTAAAACGTGAAAGCATTTTAACAGGTTATACTATATCCAAAATTTACGAATCTTGTCACCAAATTGAAATCAGAGCTAAGTGCACAGAAATGGCTTGAATGAGTGAGTCTGCAGGTTCCACGCAAGAGAAAAAAACATTGTAGATTTCATTTCATTCATATCAATAAAACATTTTCCGCACTATAAGGCACACCTTGAATCAATGACATATTTTAAAAGAAATTCCATATATAAGGCGTCTACAGTAGAGGCTGGGGTTACATTATGCATCCACTAGATGGTGCTGTGCTAAAGGGAATGCCAACAAAACAATCAGATTGGTCAGTCAAACTTTATTAATAGATTACAAATCAGCTTTCTGACATCTCCATTCACTCCCAAAATGAATAAACAACTGTTTTAGTATTTTCTCCGAGATAAAGTATTAGTATTTTCGTGACACGGGTATCTTTTGACAACAGAAAGGTATAACATGTAGGTGCAACATTTATATCACATAGTGGAGGGAAACTTTTCCTCCATTCAGTACACAGGTAAAAAACATTCTGATGCTATTACAGTACATTAAACGTTAGTGCAATCACAATATACCATATTTACTCGCATATAAGCCGCCTGTGCGTATAAGCTGTCCCCGAAAATTGCCTTAAAATTGTTGAATTTTACAATTTCTCGCGTATAAGCCACCCCGTGATTCACAATTTACACCTCCATTTTTATGGTTATAATAGGGAGTATAAATGTGTTACTTTGAACGGAAAATCTTAAGAAAAATCATCACACGTGGTATTTCTGAGATGTTGTATGAATCAAAAGCATATTATTAGGATCAATATCATAAGTTAATATGCATGTCTTTGTAAATGGAAAGTATAAAATTATTCAATTTGAAAAAAGAAATAAGTTTATCTTCAGAACCTGATGCTTTGTAATGACATATTACAATTTTCTTACAAGAAGTTTAAAATGTTGTGGCGGCCAAATTGCTTCTAATGTCGAAATTTCTCGATTTTTTTGGATGGTTCATATACTGCAATAGTTGTCACTTTCGAACAAGAAATAAAAATCTGAGCAGAATTTTGTTTTATTTCATAATCACAAATGTACAATCATTTCCTTTCTGTGTTCCAAAAGGAAGGGTCTTGTCTGCACGTAGACAAATTCAAAAAGGAAGGAACATAAGCACAACCAGAAAATTGCAAAACCTTGAGGGGAGCCAGTGCCTCCATCACAACAAGCACTGGCTCCCCTCAAGGTTGTGTACTGAGTCCTCTCCTATACTCCCTGTACACATACGACTGTACACCGACCCACCACTAACGCCATCATCAAATTTACCGATGACACCACTGTGGTCGGACTCATCAGGGGGGGATGAGCCTGCCTACAGAGATGAGGTTAACAAACTGTCTTCGTGGTGTTTGGTGAACAACCTCACACCACGAAAACAAAATAAATAATCCTGGACTCTAGCAAACGCACTACAGATCTGGCCACACTCTTCATAAGTGGACTATGCATACAGAGGGTCCAGTCCTTCAAATTCCTGGAGGTCCACGTCACGGACAAGATCTCCTGGTCTACCAACACCACGGCAGTGGTAAAGAAAGCTCAGAAGCGACTCCATTTCCTGAGAGTACTCAGGAGGAACAACTTGGACACTAAGCTTCTGGTAACCTTCTACAGAGCCACTGTGAAGAGCATCCTGGCATACAGTGGTACCTCAAGATACAAGCTTAATGCGTTCCGGGACTGAGCCCGTATGTCGATTTACTCGTAACTCAAATGAACCTTTCCCATAGAAATGAACTGAAAACAAATTAATTCGTTTCAACCCTCTGAAAAAAACACCAAAACAGGATATTGGATTGGAAAAACAATTTTATTTGTTCTAATTCGCCATCTATTAACAAAGTAACAAATAACTAGTGGTTTAATTGTACTAAAATGTGTTTAATATTACTACAATTAGACGGATTTCGAGGAGGGGAAAGAGAGACTTTTTGGAACATAACAAAAACAAATTTAAATGAACTTGGATTACGATGCTGTCAGGAGCGCCCCGTTTTGTCCCTCCTGGCCTGCCGTAGAGGCAGAGCAGCTGTAATCAATCTGTTGATGACTTCCTGAGTTAGTATTTAAACACCAATTAGTTCTATTATCATTGTCGGATCGTTCCTGCAAGCTCCTGCACAATTCCTGTATGTTCCTGGAGGTCACTGTGTGGATTCAGTAGCCATGCAGCCACGCTACCTTTCTCCTCGATACCTCTCGTTCTTCTGTTTCCGGTTTGGTATCGCTTCCGTTTCACAAGTCCTCGTTGTTTTGTAAGAGCCCTTCTGAGTTATTAAATATGTTGCTTTGAAGCTAATTGGCTCTACTCATCCTGCTTACCCGCGACTGGGTCCAAATCCATTCCCGATCGCGCCACGACGAAGCGGCGTGATCATAACAGATGCAGACACACAAAAATAAGTTTAATCTAACCTTACACTAAACTTAATTCTAATTTAGTTTTAAATATGTATACCTTTCTTAGGGTAATGCACGATCACTTGTTCAACTAGTACTTGTCAAGTAGTACTCCTCTTGTATTAGCGAACAAGCTCTGCCATTCGCACTGACTAATGGGAAAAAAACAGAAAAAATGCAACGCTCTGCCCAGTGCTCGTAGAGACATTACACGAGGGAGTTGCGACCAGAAAGACAGTGCCCATGATGTTCTTATGAGCAGCCACATTAGCATATACATTACGCAGGTATGAAGGTATATTTTTTAACGATCGACCACAAGACCTTCGATCAGCCTTAACTATTGGGATGTGCTGACATGGTAAACGCTACGGTCAGAACACGTTTAACCACGGTAAGATGGTGGTGCCCTGAGCAAGCAATAGCAGGCACAAGTAAGCGTACTTCATTGCACCTGGTTGCTTTGGACCCATTGTTGTTCCCTTTATTCTGCACTGACTAATAAGAAAAAAACACGAAAAAAATGCAAAGTTCCGCCCATTGTTTGAAGGTATCTTTAAACGAGGGCGTTGCGGCGAGAAAGACATGCCATGCTGTTCTCATAAGCAGCCTCTCGCCTCGCGGCCACCTAGCGGTCCCGTATCTCAAGGTAAATATTTGATTGGAATTATATTCGTATCTCAAATTCCTCATATGTCGGGGAACTCGTATGTCAAGGTATTACTGTATAAAACATTTTTAAAGACCAAATTTTAAAATCTTGTAGTTTATTTATTTTAAAAAGATATTATATATGGATGAGTTCTAAACAAAATAGTACCTGATTATAGGCCCGAACAATGTTTCATTTGTACCACAACACCCCCCCACATTCACATATCGCAAGTCCTGTGTTACTTTTCTTATTAGAGCTCATTGTTTGCAAGATATTTCTGGCTCCTTTAATGAAGCAGCAGGCTCCCTGCAAGCCTTACGGCTGCCTTGCCTGAGAAAAACGAGCGGTGACAGCTACTAAATACCTCATACATTGATCTTGACATTTCAAACGTGTGCCGCAATTATGTGCTTAAAGTTGGTTTAAAAGGTCTTAATAGGGTTTTGCATGAATCTCAATTGTTGTTATGAAGAAAATTATGTCTAAATTAGTCTAAATAAAGGTGTTTTCCAACTTTTTTAAGCTGATGCAATTTTTTTGAATGATGCAAGTTTGTGTGTCCCAGTGATCCTGGAGCTATGTTGTCTGGTGCTTTGTGCCCCTGGTAGGGTCACCAATGGCAAACTGGTCTGAGATGAGGGACCAGACAAAGAATGGCTCAAAAGACCTCTTGTGATGAGTAAAGCCATTGAACGGCATATTCCCCCGGCCGGACGTGGGTCAATGGAGCCCCACTCGGGAGCCAGGTCCAGAAGAGGGCGCAATGGCGAGCGCCTGGTGGCCGGGCCTACACCCATGGGGCCCGGCCGGGCACAGCCCGAAGAGACTACGTGTGTTCCCCTTCCCATGGGCTTACCGCCTGTGAGAGGGGCCAAAGAAGTTGGGCGCGACGGCAGTTGGGCAGCAGCCAAAGGAGGGATCCTTGGCGGTCCGATCCCCGGCTACAGAAACTGGCTCTTGGGACGTGGAATGTCACCTCTCTGGTTGGGAAAGAGCCTGAGCTAGCGCGTGAGGTTGAGAATTCCGACTCAACATAGTCAGGCTCACCTCTACGCAAGGCTTGTGTTCCGGTACCGGTATCTCGAGGGGGGTTGGACACTCTTCTACTCTGGAGTTGCCCGCGGTGAGAGGCGCCGAGCGGGTGTGGGCATACTTGTTGCCCCCCGGCTCAGTGCCTGTATGTTGGGGTTTACCCCGGTGGACGAGAGGGTAGCATACCTCCGTCTTCGGGTGGGGGGATGGGACCGGACTGTTGTTTGTGCGTATGCACTAAACAGCAATTCAGAGTACCCACCCTTTTTGGAGTCCTTGGAGGGGGTGCTGGAGACTTCCCCTTTGGGGCAGTCCCTCGTTCTGCTGGGGGACTTCAATGCTAACGTGGGCAATGACAGTAAGACCTGGAGAGGAGTGATTGGGAAGAACGGCCCACCTGATCGAAACCCGAGTGGTGTTCTATTGTTGGATTTCCGAGGTGATGGTTCCCATTTTTAAAAAGAGGGACCGGAGGGTGTGTTCCAATTACCGGGGAACACACTCATCAGCCTCACTCATCAGCAGGTCTATTCTGGGGTACTGGAGAGGAGGGTCCGCCGGGAGATCGAATCTCAGATTCGGGAGGAGCAGTGTGGTTTTCGTCATGGCCGTGGAACAGTGGATCAGCTCAACACCCTCAGCAGGGTCCGTGGGGGGTCATGGGAGTTCACCCAACGAGTCTTTATGTGCTTTGTGGACTTGGAGAAGGCATTCGACCGTGTCCCCCAGGCAGTCTTGTGGGGGTACTCCAGGAGTATGGGGTTCTGGAACCCCTGTTAGGCGTGCGTAGTAGCCGGCACTAAGTCGGATCAGTTTCCAGTGGGTGTTGGACTCCGCGAGGGCTGCCTTATATCACAAATTCTGTTCATCACTTTTATGGACAGAATATCTAGGCGCAGCCATGGCATTGAGGGTGTCCAATTTGGTGGCCTCAGTATTGCATTCCTGCTTTTTGCAAATGATGCGGTTCTGTTGGCTTCATCAGGCCGTGATCTCCAACTCTCGCTGGGACGATTCGCAACAAAGTGTGAATCAGCACCTCCAAATCTGAGAACATGGTCCTCAGTCAGAAAAAGGTGGCATGTCCTCTCCAGGTCAGGGATCAGGTCCTTCTCCAGGCGGAGTAGTTTAAGTAGCTTGGGCAGATCGGGGCGGCGTCTGGTGTGCTGCACCGGTCCGTCGTGGTGAAGAAGGAGCTGACCCAAAAGGCGCGGCTCTATTTACCGGTCGATCTACGTTCCCCCCTCATCTATGGTCAAGAGCTGTGGCTTGTGACCGAAAGAACTAGACCCCGGATACTAGCAGCTGAAATGAGTTTCCTCCGCAGGATGTCCGGACTCTCCCCTTTGAGATAAGGTGAGAAGCTCGGTCATCCGGGAGGGGCTCGGAGTAGAGCCCCTGCTCCTCCGGATCGAGAGGAGCCAGATGAGTTGGCTCGGGCATCTGATCAGGATTCCCCCTGGACGCCTCCCTCGGGAGGTGTTCCCTGCACGTCCCACCAGGAGGAGGCCACGGGGCCGACCTCGGACCCGCTCGGGAGACTATGTATCCCAGCTGGCCCGGGAACACCTTGGGATACTCCCAGAAGAGCTGGATGAAGTGGCTGGGGAGAGGGAAGTCTGGGCCGACTTCGGATAAGCGGAAGAAGAGATGAGATGAAAAGTTACACACAAAAAAATCTAAATTTTTACTTTATTACAAACAAGGTTCAAAGGGAGTGAAAAAGGCACACTCAAAAAAATATGTTACTTGTTCCAAAGCCTACAATTCTTTCTTTTTTTTTGCAATTTATACTATAAACATTAATAGTGTATTTGTTCTCAGGCAGTGTGATTCTGTTTGTATTACAACTAAACACAATTTGACCTACTCAACAGTCAAGCATTAAGACAAAAAAATATTAAATTAAACAATCAGGCAGCTCAAAAAAGGACCTACCTGCCCTTTGGCTGACTGCCATAGCAACATAAGAATCCAAAGGCCACAAGCAAAGTCATTGCAGCTCCTGGCCAGTGGAGACAGGAATGGCGATTGCCATGGTAAAGGAAGCAATTCACCCATTGTTCCTGTGAAAACATTGTAAAATTGTGTTTTTATTGATAAAATGATTATATTGCATCATTAGTCAAAAAATTTGAGACTCTTTATAAATGAAATGAAGGGTAAACGTTTCAAAACTTGCATGTAAGAATCATGTTAAAAAAAAACAATAATAATAATAATGGTTTTTTTATATGCTTTACTGAAAAGATAGTTCAAGAATGTTTTACCTTATTTAAGCTAAGTGGACAAGGCTGGGAAGTTACCAGATGTTGTAATCATTTCAAAATAAATTGGAGTGAATGGAGGGAGGCCCTGTTTCAGGAATCCCAGGGTTCTCCTCGCCATAAAAGAGTGTCATGTCTTTTATTTTTGCATGTTTATGTGGATGCCTAAACGGCAAACCTGATAACGCGGTTGTGGATACTGGTGTTCTGTTAGCATTTCTTGGCAGTTAATACCAAAGGAGAACAGCAAATACCAAGCTCCTATTGGCCCGAAAAGGCTAATAAAAAATAACTGCTTGCTATGGAACATCTGATTGCTCAACAATGAGTACAGGGTAGAAGTTGAAGGATCTATCTATATATGGGTCATTAATTAAGGAAATCTGGACCAAATTAATAAAGTGCATATTTCTGGCTAAGCATTACTATCTGTGGCATATAAGGAAAAGACGTCGGATACTATCCAAATGGTGACCATGGGCTTATGCAGGAAGGGTTAAATGTTTGTACGTCGCCGCAAGAAACTTTTCCATCAACAAAGGCAATGACTTTAACCAAAACAGATGACAGGACTTCCTGAAATGTTCCTGACAGGACCATCTGAAATGGCCACGCAGGAATCAAACATTTTTTATTCTGCACCACACCAAAGGCCATTTGAGATGCCACGACTTTGTACTAAATACAGCTTAGACTGGCTGAGAGGCAGCACTGGTAATTCCTGTAACTGAATTTACACTTGTCAAGGGAATATCAGGCAGGATCCTGTAGTTCTTTTTTTAATATCTTTGGAATTTAATAAACTCGGGACTATTTTTCAAACTGTGTATGAGTTATCTTTATTTAATGATCGACTTCCTATCGGGCGGCCTGGTGACATGAGTGATTAGCGCGTCGGCCTCAGCTCTGGGGTCCTGGGTTCAAATCCAGGGTCGGTCCACCTGTGTGGAGTTTGCATGTTCTCCCCGGGCCTGTGTGGGTTTCCTCCGGGTACTCCGGTTTCCTCCCACATTCCAAAAACATGCATCGTAGGCTGTTTGGACAATCTCAATTGCCCCTAGGTATGGGTGAGAGTGTGAGTGTGCATGGTTGTCCGTCTCCTTGTGCCTTGCGATCGGCTGGCCATCGATTCAGGGTGTCCCTCGCCTCTGGCCCGGAGACAGCTGGGATAGGCTCAGCACCCCCCACAACCCTAATGAGGATAAAGCGGTTCAGAAAATTAGATGAGATATGAGATGAGACTTCCTATTGACTAATGACCACGTTATGATTAATTCTAAGAATTTGATTAGATTAAAATTGAGAATCATTTGAGAAAAATGATGAAGGACTTTGTATTGGTGAGAACGTTCGTCAGTACATGAAAGAGCAAGAAATCCCTGAAAAAAAGTGACTGCCATCTGCACAAGTGTGAGAAAAATTTATAAACTGCAGTGAAATATGTTAAAGAAAAATTTCCAATGAAGGAGGTGTTGGAATTATTTTATATAAGTTATCCTGATTCTGGTATGACTGTTGAAATGTTAGTTAATAGAATTGGGGATGTCTTGACCCCCTGGGAAAAGTTTCACCTTATTCAACAAAGAGGAACTACCCAGGGGGGCGGACGCCTGTCTGTTTGTCTGTTTTGTGAGGGTTGCAAGATATCAGGAATAAGACTATAAAGATGTTATCTTGAAGGGGCATATGGTCATGATCAAAGAACCTTTTGTAACTGGGAGAGATCTCTCTCCTGTGATCAGCTTGAAACTTCCTGTGACTTGGACACTCCCAAAACACAATAAGAGAATAGGCGAGGGGAGATTTTCTTCAGAGTGTTTTCGAAGGGCTGAGACGCGGACGGTCCTGAGAACCTCTCATTTTTAAATAAAGTTAACTCAAATTCTCTGTGATTTCCTTCTTTTCAGGTTGGTGAAACAAATGTCTGGTGTTTGAACCTAACATTTAATTGGTCCTTCGAGCCGGATTCCAAGATACCGGACGATCCCAGCGGGTGAGCAAGATCCAGAAAAGTCTGTGGCCACAGCATAAAGATCCTTTTTCCAGGACTGTTTCTTCCTTACGGGCTGGGGTCCAAAGGTTGAAGGGATACCGAGGACGCAGAGAATCGTGAGTGAATTTTGTTTAAAAAAGGAATGAATGAGAAAAAAGGAATGAATGAAGGCGTAACAGACCCCTTTAGTTGCAAAAACTAATTAAACTCTGTAAGATTAAATAAATGAAAACCCTGAGAATCCTAGAGCCCTATCAGGTAAAATTCAAACAACAAACATCCGCGGCGTAACAGACACCCTTAGTTGCAAAAGACTAATTAAACTCTGTAAAGGATATCGGAGTCCAAGTTGTATTGAACAAACAATAACCAGAAATTCGTGGCGTAACAGACACCCTTAGTTGCAAAAGACTAATTAAACTCTGTAAAGGTTTGCGGAGCCTTGGTTGCGAATTAAAAGGAGTGAACGTGCAAAAAGTGTGTTTGGAAATACATTTTACCATTTGGTGATTTGTATCTCATATCAAACAACAGGAGACAAATGTCGACCTCTAGTGGATGTATGTAGACACGAAACTCCGCCTGAAAAGGTTGAAGTGAGTTTACCACTAAAGGAATTTATCGACATCCTGTTGTCTAAACCCAGTGTTAGTGCACTATAGGTGCAAAGACCCACTGGGACTAAATTTTATTCAAAAATGGGTAAAGTACAAAGTAAAACAAGTAAAAAAGAGGAATTCCTCTCGGAACTTGCGTCTAAAGACTGGAAGATAGTTCATAGAGAGGATCCCGACGCGGTGGAATCCTTGCATTATTGGGTAAAAAAATATGGGTTCACTGGTAGACTAATAATAAAAGATATCCGTGAACTACAACAAAAAATCGAAAAATCGTGTAACAAAAAACGAAGTAAAATGCAAAAACAAGGTTATGATCAAACCAAAGCGTGGTTGCGAATAGCAGGGCAAATAGAAGAGGTTGAGAAAGTAGCTAAACAAAAAAGAGAAGAGATAACTATATTAGGCCTGTTAAAAAACAGTGGTCCCTCTTCAGCTCTCCTCGTGCGAGGCTCCACACGCAAGCGGGGAGCACGACGACGAGGGGGGGGAAAGGGGGCCTGCTGGTCGTGCGGCAAAGAGGGCCACATAGCCAGGGAATGCGGGGGCAACCCTCCCCGCGCACAGCGACGACATGATAGCGCACGACTAAAACAGGAGGTAGCAAAACAAATGGTTAACAAAAGTAAGGGGATAGATAGATAAAAAAGGTGGTGAAGCCCCCCCTTCACAGATGCGGACCCCCCTCAAGCTAAGCACACTCTTTGCAAACAAAAGGAGAGGGGGGGGGGTCGCCCATACAGTTTACTGCTCCCTTCACACCAAAAACAAAGGGCAGGAAAGACTACCACAAGAGAGACAGAGATAGTTGATAGTGTTATGATGTATTAGTAAAAATTATGGGTCTTTTATTAAACACTAAAATTTATATTAGGAAATGTCTAGTGAAAGGTTATTTTCCCTAAATTGTAATTGAGGTAATAGTGAGCACAGAAAATGGCTCTTATTTTAAATAAAACTGCCTTCTTAGAGCGGATAGGAATTCAGCCAGAGCTTTAACTATTGGGTTTTAGAAATATGAGAGTGATTTGCGATTTAGACTTAAGTATTAAGAATCATCCAAATTATTAATGATATCAAACATGAAAACAATGCAGAAATGGCATTTATCCAAATTATTAGGTAAATTTAGATAAAATAATTAATTTAGGATAGGCATGATTTCCCTAGGACGGAAGAGGCATGAAATGTTTTTCGGTGCACAGGAAAACATTCCTTGTTTTGCCCGGAACAGGTGAATATGCTTTAGCGTGGTTCATATTAATGACGATTAGAATATTAATTGCATTAGCATCAAACAGTTGATGTCAACCAAACAACATTAACCTATTTCTTTTGAGAATGATTAGGCTGATAGCACAGCAAAAAGGTGGTTAGCTGCCAAGAAGCCCCAGAATGGGGATGGCTCTTATCCAGTGATAAAAAATTGCAGACCACTGATTTTTGAAAATTAGTGTGAACATGAATGATTGTTTGTTTGTCTTTTTGTGTTTCTAATTGGCCGACCATCAAGATATAATCAATCAGATATCAAGGTGGAAAATGATTTAGAAATTTGAAACCAAATTTTGATGAAAATTATGGAAAATTGTTTAGTCAAATGAAATTTTAATGGTAAAAGCAGCAGTACTCCAAACGTGAAATTTGAAGTGGAGAAACAAATCTGCTATGCAAAATTTAGGAGCACTGAAAAGACAGTGCTTGATACCAAATTCCAAAGTACTATTGATTTATTGTGATAATGGCATCCAAATTGTGTTAACAGAATAATTGACTGAATTGACAAAAGTTTCCATATTTCGTTCCGGAAAAATATGGAAATCCAATTTAGTGGAATGTACCAAACGCCATTATTAACTACACGATTGGAATTGGAGGATGAGGCTAAACATATGTCTGCATAAAAGAAAAAACTTTAAGGAAACGCATTCATTTTGGGTTGGCAGAGGGAGATTGCATTTCTCAACAGGAAACATGATGAGCAACCCGGGATGAGAGTGCAAATGTTCCTGACTAAGACCAGCAGACATGAAAATAGCGGATCCATTTTGTGCTCTGTAAGAAGGTTCTCTCAGTTGAAACGTATGATGAGACAGGTAAGATAAACTTTTTGACGTAATCAGATAAAATGGCAAGCACTCCAATATTGATTGGAAAGATTATTGCTCGGGGAGCAATGCTGTAAGCAATGAGGAACTTTTTATATTGGTTTTATTGTCTCCATATAAAAAAGCGTTTCAATTGAGACTACACCTTCTTACAGATAGTTAAAGTAAACAATTGTGACTAGATCTTCTTACATATTTTTGAAGTAAACAATTAGAGAGAAAAGAGAAACTACAATGGATAGAAATGCAACTAGAATTTAATTTTATGCCTGACTATTGAAAAATATTGATTAAGAAAGTTTTATAGGAGATGATTGGCAAACTCCGAAGACAATGGAATGTTACATTTGATAATAAGACTACTAGTTTGGGATATTTTGAATTAAAAAACACTGAGGTTAATATGCAACGCAATACACATTGTTAAATGAATTGGGACTTGATTAGTATGCATTTTAAAAGTAATGGGCTTTAATTGCTCTAAAAGATACAATTATGCTAAAAATATTGACCCTGACAAACAAGGGGTGGTTACATTTTACTGGGTTCAATTCTATTTAGAATTATAAATGTGTGCATTTTGTTTCTGAATAATAATTGATGTGAATCTAAACTGTTACAGAGAACGGGAAAGCTGTTTTCCTGAGGAGAAAGCAGCCTGGTTTGCTTTTTGTATTTTTCCTATTTTTAGTATGATTAGTTAATTTGTGTAATTGTAGGAAAGAGGAAAAAACAAATATGGGTTTTGATCTTAACAAGGAAGCAGTGTTCAAAATAGAATATCAGCTAGCATGTTTAATTTTGACTGATAAGGTATTTTAAATTTTCACAAACATAATGATGAATGTTAAGCACGTGTTAAAGACAACGACAGAACACAGCAGCATACACAACAACAAAACTGAGCTGATCTCAAGAATAGTGCAGACGAACTGTACAAAGCTAAAGGCCTACCGTACCTACCAAAAATGTATTCCATAATTGAGCCATAAATGTCTCAACAGGGGGGAGGTATGGTGAAGAGGTATAAATACCTATTTTAAATTTTTTGTAGGAACTGTTTAATTTGTTATTTTATTGATCTGTAAAGAACATGGGATCTCCAGAATCATCTGGAGTGACAATGGAGCTCATTTTTCAAACAGCATAGTGCAAAACATGGCAAAACAACTGGTAGAACTAGCTTGAGATTAACACTTTTTGAGATAGTTATTGGAAGACCATTTCAACTTCCTTTATGGGAAGATGAAGTAGAGAAACTTATCCAAAGAACATGTAAGGTGCCGTGATCTTTTGTCTATCTTGCAGGAGGTGGTGTAGCCAGGTGACTGGATCCTGATCCGAGTCATAAAAATGAAGTCCTGGTTCTCTCCACGATGGGAAGACCCATTCGTGGCCCAACTCACCAACCTCCACAGCAGCAAAGATCGCTGAAAAGTCAAAGTCGATTCAGGTCAAGAGTTCGAGACAGGTGACTCTGAGTGGACTAAGTCGGACGGTGTCAAAACCCTTGTCCGTGAAGAAACTCATCTGACGTCTACTCACCAGCCATGAGCACCCCTCACTTAACCCTGACCTCCCATAGACTTTGCACCTCTATACAGAAGCCACAGTGAAAGCTGTTGTCACCCACATCACAGTGACTGGACTGTCAGTGACAGCCTGGGCGTATCTGAACGCCCCGCCCACAGAGCCTCGAGTTGGAAAACAAGTGCAGGAAACGTCCTGCCTCATCGCGGGAAAGGCAGAGCCAAGCGGTCCGCTCTTGGACGGGGACCCAATCTACATCAACAACATCGGGGTTCCTTGCGGCCTACCAGATGAGTATAAACTCGCTGACCAAATTGCACGACTCCAGAACAGGACGGAGGAAGGGTTTGCAGCCATCCATGAACAGTTGTCGGTGACCTCCTGATGGCGTTCCAGAACAGAATTGCTGTTGACATGCTCCTGGCAAAGGAAGGTGGCGTGTGCTCCATCTTTGGCGACCAATGCTGCACGTTCATCCCTAACAACACAGCAGCTGACGGGAGTTTAACCAAGGCCCTGGAGGGTCTTCGATCCCTCAACAGCAAGATGAAAGAACATTCTGGAGTCGACACCTCAATGTGGGGTGAATTTGGTAGCATGTTTGGCGAGTACAAACAGTTGGTTGTATCAGTTTTAATGTCAATCGCTGTTTATGCTGCCATTCTCACAACTTGTGGATGTTGTTGCATTCCCTGTATTCGTGCGTTATGTCAAAGGTTAATAACAAATGCCATAGAACCAGTCAAATCCGAAATGTATGCCTTATTGACATCTGGAGGCGAACCACGGGATGATGACGACGCCGACACATCTGGAGATGAGGAGGAAATGCAGTTCATAGGACTGCCTGACATGTTCCAAGATGCTAAAGATTATGGCATTGACTTTTGAGTGTAACGTTTTTCTGTTATTTTTGTGATCCTGTAATGTGAAAATCGGATAAGAAGAGGTTATGGATGATGATATTTTATAACAGAATCTGGATAAACAGGAGGGTTATGTTGGAATTATTTTATATAAGTTATCCTGATTCTGGTATGACTGTTGAAATGTTAGTTAATAGAATTGGGGATGTCTTGACCCCCTGGGAAAAGTTTCACCTTATTCAACAAAGAGGAACTACCCAGGGGGGCGGACGCCTGTCTGTTTGTCTGTTTTGTGAGGGTTGCAAGATATCAGGAATAAGACTATAAAGATGTTATCTTGAAGGGGCATATGGTCATGATCAAAGAACCTTTTGTAACTGGGAGAGATCTCTCTCCTGTGATCAGCTTGAAACTTCCTGTGACTTGGACACTCCCAAAACACAATAAGAGAATAGGCGAGGGGAGATTTTCTTCAGAGTGTTTTCGAAGGGCTGAGACGCGGACGGTCCTGAGAACCTCTCATTTTTAAATAAAGTTAACTCAAATTCTCTGTGATTTCCTTCTTTTCAGGTTGGTGAAACAAATGTCTGGTGTTTGAACCTAACAGGAGGTGAATGAGGCATGCTGAGGTAGCTGATCTCAGCATCATCAAAAAAGTTCCTTCACAAGTGTAAGGTACTTCATCAACGGTTTCCTCCCACATCCAAAAAAAATGCAGGGTAGGCTGGTTGTGCTTTGTCTTCAAAGGCAGACGCTTTTGCGGCTGATCGCAAAACAACCCAACTATTGTGTTCATCTGGGGCAGCGCAGAGCAAGTTACTGTATTTACTCGCATGTAACCCGCACACTCAAAATTGCCTTAAAATTGTTGAATTTTACAATTTCTCGCGTATATTACGCCCCCTGATTCTTAATTTTCACCTCCATATTTATGGTTTTAATAGGGAGTTGTTACTTTGAAGGGAGAATCTTAAGAAAAATCATCAGACGTGGTATTTTTGAGATACGTGATGGGTTTCAGAGTAAGGGGCAGCAAGGAGTACATGTGGGTAATACAACGGTGAAATGTAATGTAACTTGGGTTATATCTTGCTTCCCACATGCAGAGATTACACCTCCCTTTGTCACACTGCCGGTATGGTATGAGAATCCAGGTCTAATTGATCAGTTGATCCATAACATAACAATGACAATACCACACCTTCAATTCATGGGCGTACAGACAATAGCTGTAGCTACTGGATGGTTCATTTTGATTCATTTGGACAACCAAGGGGTATCCCTGAGGAGGTCAAAGCTAGAAGTGAAATTAATTCAGGGTTAGAGTCCAAACTCTTTTGGATTACTCCGGATAAAAATACAGAGTGTATCAAATATGTACAGTGGGGCAAATAAGTATTTAGTCAACCACCAATTGTGCAAGTTCTCCTACTTGAAGAGATTAGAGAAGTCTGTAATTGTCAACATGGGTGAACCTCAACCATGAGAGACGGAATGTGGAAAAAAAACTGAAAATCACATTGCTTGATTTTTAAAGAATGTATTTCAAAATTAGAGTGGAAAATAAGTGTTTGGTCACTTACAAACAAGCAAGATTTCTGGCTGTCAAAGAGGTCTAACTTCTTCTAACGAGGTCTAATGAGTTCTCTACTAGTTAACTGTATTCATAGCATCTGTTTTAACTCATTCTCGGTATAAAAGACACCTGTCCTCAACCTCAGTCTCTCACACTCCAAAGTCTACAATGGCCAAGAGGAAAGAGCTGTCGAAGGACACCAGAGACAAAATTGTAGACCTGCACCAGGCTGGGAAGACTGAATATGCAATAGGTAAAACGCTTGGTGTAAAGAAATCAACTCTGGTAGCAATTTTTAGAAAATGGAAGACATACAAGACCACTGATAATCTCACTCGATCTGGGGATCCATGCAAGATCTCACCCCGTGGTGTCAAAATGATAACAAGAACGGTAAACAAAAATACCAGAACCACACGGGGGGTACCCGGACGTTTCGTCAATGGACGTTTGGCCGATGGACACTTGGTCCCCGGACGTTTGGCCGACGGACACTTGGTCCCCGGACGTTTGACCGACGGACACTTGGTCCCCGGACGTTTGGCCGACGGACACTTGGTCCCCGGACGTTTGGCCGACGGACACTTGGTCCCCGGACGTTTGGCCGACGGACACTTGGTCCCCGGACGTTTGGCCGACGGACACTTGGTCCCCGGACGTTTGGCCGACGGACACTTGGTCCCCAGACGTTTGGCCGACGGACACTTGGTCCCCGGACGTTTGGCCGGCGGACAATTCGTCGAACGGACGTTCCGTCGAACGGACGCTCCGTCAAACGGACATTCCGTCGAACGGATGTTCCGTCGAACGGACGTTTGGTCGACGGATTTGCCGCCGGACATTTCGTCAAACGGACGTTCCGTCGAACGGACATTCCGTCGAACGGATGTTTGGTCGACGGATTCGCCGCCGGACATTTCGTCGAACGGACGTTTCGTCGCCAGATTCGCTCGCTCTCAAAATTATAATCATGAGAGAGAGAGACTTTGTAAATGTCAGAGCATTAATATCTAAATATCCAGTATCAAAATTATCAATAAGTTGCATATTATGTTATTCGTCGCCGGATTCGCTCGCTCACTCCCAGATCCGCTCGTACTGGCGTGAGTACGTTTTTCAAACTACGGTCCGCGGGCCATATACGGTCCGTTAGGCTTTTCAATCCGGCCCACCGACGTTGTCCAAATTATAGTAAAAATCAATGACCTCATTCATTTCCCTTTGCTCTGCAATACCCTCATTTCCCTGATAGATGACGCACTAGTCTAGAGCTTTGTTGGAGTGTAACTTGGAGAACAACATGCCGCTCATCACGCTCAATTTAAAGACTGCTTTCTTTCTTTAAATATGTTTTTAATGTTGAAAGTAAATTTGAAAATAAATTTCCACCTTCAATTGTGTCTTTTTTCTTACATTTCAATCCCCAGGTTTGATAAATTACATTGCGTGTCCAAATGCTCCTGGCCCGGCCAGCCCCTCTTTAGTATCCATTCTGGCCCGCAAGTCAAAAAGTTTGCCCACCCCTGGTATAAACAAACTTGCCTCTTTTATACTATTATTGTCCCAAATTAAACACATTATCAATAAGCTGCCATTGACGACGGTAGACGTCCGATTCATGTTGACTGAGGTGCAGATGCTATTTCTGTTATTAGAGCTCCATCAAGTGGATATATAACGCAGCAGTCAACATGAATAGGATGTCTACCGCCGTCAATGGCAGCCGGACGTCCGGCTGCCATTGACGGGCCATTGACGGCGGTAGACGTCCGATGAACCTTCATTCTCTCTATTTCTAACTGGGAGAACTTGCAATACAGCAAGGTGTTGAAATATCAAAATTATCAATAAGAGCACTCATTTAACACATCGGCTGCCATTGACGGCGGTAGACGTCCGATGAGTTAAAGGAGTGCTCATTGATAATTTTGATATTTCAACACCTTGCTGTATTGCAAGTTATAGAGAGAATGAAGGTTCATATGATTGCTGCTGCGCAGAGAAGACGAGAGTAGTGCGCAATTGCGCACGCGCGCAGCTTAGAGGGAACATTGGACGGGAACGTGAGTTTTTTCACGTTTTATGCAAGATACATACGTTTTTTCTTGAATTTCATTCAAAAACGACAAAATAAATTAGTTTAGCGTTTTATTTGTTGATCTTTTCTCTATTTTTAAATAAATTACTATATCGGACACATTGTTTTACCTCATGAGGTCACTGCACCATTGCGTCATGCATCGTCAACTTGCAGTTTCGTGCATGTCGTGTTTTTATGCGATTAAAAGCTGTACCCTCGATTCAGTCATTTTTTTGTCCGACAAAAGCGACTTATATGCGAGTAAATATTGTATGTTATTCATTTTGCAAAATTAATAAATAACTTTATGATCATTCTCTCTATTTTTGCGTGTTTTTCACATCTTTCTTACAAAATTGGGACATGTTGACCAATTTTAAAGGGTTTAGTTGGTAGTTATGTGAGGACTGTGGTAGGAATTAGAGAATTTACATATAAAGTACTGCTCTACTTGTGAAGTTTTCAAGTCACGAAAAAAGTTCTGGAACCAATTATTTTTGTAAGTAGAGGTATGGCTGGAAGTTCATTAACATGAGTATAAATATGTTCATTAATATGTGCTGTCCCTTATTAAATAAATCAAACTAATTTACACATACCTTTACAGAGGTCCATTTGAATGCTGTCTTCTGGTGGTGGTCCAGTAGGTTACTTAGCTGATCCCTGAGTTTAGTCAGAGCTTGGTGAGTCAACAAGCCCAAAGCAAGAGGATCTTCTTCCTATAATAGTGCAAAAGACATTTTCATTTTTATCCCTAAACAGCCTGCTCTGGTACAGATTATTTTAGGGCTGGACTTTATGGCCTAAAAATAAAATCTACAATGTTTTCATTCAAAACACACACACACACAATCAATAGCCCTTATTTTGTCAGATGTTTTACCTCACTCCTTTTCAAAAGTAAACAAAGAGAAAAAAAACGAACATATTTAATAAAAGATTGAATCAAATTTACCCTTGATTTTAATTAGTGGATGTTTACATAAATCGCCAAATTGTTAGTCACACTGATTATTAAAAAAGAAGTCTGGAAGACAAAATGAACACAACAGGCAAACTGTAATAATATATTGTCTATATCTTTGTACAGTATAATATTTTAACATACTGCTATGAGCCCTGCCTTTGAGTGAGCAAGCAAGGGAACGTTTACACGACGGGGGACTGATCATGCGCAGGAGAGCTGAAGAAGACTGCGCACAAACAGTTTAGTATATAAAAATAAATATCAGGCAATTGATTTTTTTCTGCAAAGCAGGAGTTGCCAACCCAAAATGTTGAAGATAAATTATAGCCCAAAAAAATGTTTGGAGCTGGAAAAAAATGAATAGCCTCATAATGAAGGCAACAAATGCTGTATGAATAAATATTAGCTATATGTGTATGGCTCCAGTTTTTTACCAAGGTCTACAATTTCTTTGGTGTCTGTCTTGCTACTCCAACCAAGGAAATTTCCCGAATATGGGATGAAATAAAGTTCTAATCTAATCTATTAGCCTACTATCAAAATGACTACCATATTTTCACAAGTATAAGGCGCATTTAAAAGTCTTAAATTTTCTCCAAAATAGACAGGGTGCCTTATAATCCAGTGCGCCTTATATATGGACCAATATTAAAATTGTTATCACGATAAAATAAAATAAATCAGTGGATAGGGTACGCCATCCTCTACAGGTCTCGCAACTACGGTAAACAGCCTGCGACTTCATTTTTCCCCGTGCGCGGTTCATGCTGGGATATGTAGTTCTTTTGTCAATACACCCAGTATGACGGCACGCACACTAATTTGGTGCTCGCTGCCATTCCGGGTGGATTGACAAAAGAACTC
This sequence comes from Stigmatopora argus, assembly GCF_051989625.1. NCBI lineage: Eukaryota > Metazoa > Chordata > Actinopteri > Syngnathiformes > Syngnathidae > Stigmatopora > Stigmatopora argus. The sequence goes on from NC_135404.1 coordinate 1,575,623, forward strand.
CTGCCGCTAGATGTTGGCGTCAACAGAGCATTCAGAGCTAGACTGCGAACTATATATATACATATATTATATATGGATCAATATTGAGCCGCAACAGCTCTTGCAACTACGGCAAGCAGCCCCCGACTTTATTTCCGGGGTGCGGTGAATGCCGAGATATATAAAACGGCGTTTCATTTCGGTTGAGCTTGATTTAGCACATTAATTCTATGTTCGCCGTCATTTCCAGTGGAAGTATCAACTGTGGTTCGAGCTTTCAGGAAGTCAGGAATTACTGACTCGATTAATGATGACTTTAGTGAGACGGAGACGTGCGTGTTGGATGCCGCATTCACCCACCTGTTCAACATGAGTTATTATGCTATTGCCGTGTCACGAAAATACTAATACTTTAACCTCGGAGAAAATTAAAAAAACTGTTGTTTATTCATGATGGGAGTGAATGGAGTTGTCAGAAAGCTGATTTGTAATCTATTAATAAAGTTTGTCTGACCTATCTGACTGTTTTGTTGACATTCCCTTTAGCACAGCACCATCTAGTGGATGCATAACGTAACCCCAGCCTCTACTGTAGACCCGTATAATGCGGTGTGGTAGACCAGTGTAATGCGGAGCGGTGCGCCTTATAATGCGGTGCGCCTTATAGTCGTGAAAATACGGTACATTGACAAATGAGAGATGGAACAATTAAATGTTTATTTTCCCTGCAATGCATCATGGAAACCAGTGTGGTGCCGCACACTGGTGTACCATGAGCGATGGTGTTAGGGATTGGTTTTGTTTGTTTTTCCCCCCCAGTGTGACTTGTCCCCGAGATTGCCCATTGAGTTCACCTGTCGTTTCCTCACCTCTGGTGTATCTCCTGCTTGCTGCCTCATGTGACTCAGGTGTTTCTGATTGTCTCGCAACCCTTGTCTGTCTATTTCAACCCTGTGTATTTGTCAGTCCTTGTCGGATCATCTTGGGTACCCACATGTTTCCATGTACTCTCGCCATGTCCTGTGCTCCTCGATTTCCCACGACCTATGGACCCTGCGGGAAGCCATCAGGGTGAGCACCAACGACAGCCTGCCTGTCACCCACCTGCCGACAGCTTTCCTCTCTCCCGGCTCAAGCTATCCTACCTGTGCTGTCCACCAGAACATAAGGTTCAACCTCCATCGCCCTCTGTCAATCCACACTTTAACTTTGAGTTGGACTCGAGACTTTTCCGATCGTGTGGACGGTACGAAACTGGGTAACCTGCTGGACTCAGACTCGGACAGTGACTTCTTGGTTTGTAATGCTCTCCCCCAGAGAAACATCACCCAGATACTTTTACCATGGATCTATACTTGTGTTCCAGTTTTACCATCTATAGTAGACGACTGCGTGGTGACTGATGGGGGAGCTCAGGTAGGAGTTTTAACCAGGGCCCAATGACAATCGGAGAGTGGTATTTTTCTTTTTTTGGAGGGGAAAACTGAGGTGTGACCCTTTGCGAGTCGTGAGGACGACTGTCCACCCAGAGACGGGGGCGAGCACTGGAAGGAGGAGTGGGACGGTTTTCGGCGCTCGGGCTATCGAGTCGACACTCCATTCGCCAGTAACGCTTCCTGCTTCCCACTCGCCAGTGCCAATTCAAGCTCCTCGCTTGCCTAACGCATTGTCATTGAATCCAAATGATGCGGTCCAAATAACTTTGGATCCTGCGTTCGCTCAGTTATTTTTTTCCACTTTGAAATCCATGGCTCATCACACAGCCACTGGTTTGTTTACATCAGCTACCTAAGACGCAAATCATCGTCAAAAATGTTGAAATTTTATATTTATTCTACACATTTTTCCAGCATTGGAAAACATTAAGAATATTTGTGTCATTTTTGCTCGCCTACAGAAATGTTAGAACAAAAAAAATATTTCAAATCGGTGACTGCACTAACAGATGGGTGAAAAGCTTTCTTTCTATGGGTTGTAACTAAAACCCACACTTCGTGTGGACGTTTGCGAAATCGTTTGCCCAACCCTGCTAATAACGCCTAGACTGGAAGACTCGCTGCTATCATACCATCTTGAACGCATAGGCAGGGAGGTTTACACTGCATACAACGCATGTAATTAACCTGCGTGGCCCTGTAACACATGTACATTGTCACAAGTGAAGGAGTCAGAGAATTAAACCTCTAGTGAAACCGCGGAAAGTCATTGTGATTTAGTGTTAAGCGTATAGTGGAGGTTAAGACTGCATTGAGACGTGAAATGAAGCTGAGGCCACAGCGACAAAATTGATCGCATAAACCTGCACTTCAGAAGATCTGCTCGGAAGTAGAACCTTAGAAATCAGAAGCAAGCCTCTCCAGAAGAGACATTAATGTGTCAGGTCAAAAAGGCAATGGTACCCATTTCAAAAGGAAGACAAAACGTACTACTCCTCAAACACACATTCAGAACAGCCTACCACCTGCAGTCTGGGCGAAAACTGAAGCGAATTCATCAAAATATGGAATAAAAATTGCCCAAATAATGGCCAGAATAAAAGTTTGCAGCTCTGTAAATTCTTAGACCAAGTTCACTCCATTTGAGGCAATGCAAGGACAACAGTTCCCGAGGCCGCAGCAACGGGAATGGAGATGGAGCCACTCAGATATAAACCGTACTTCATGGCACTCTCCTGTTTTGTCCGAATACTTTCAAGACAGGTGGGAGAAAAGGAGAGTGATGCGGCCGTGCCAGATGAAATCTATACAGCACCATGGGTTTTCTAAAGGTCTTAAAGAGGATGTAAAAAGCTAAGGTAAAGCTTTAAATACTAAACACACAACCTCATGCAGGGCGTGGGAGGTTTTGTCCATGATGGACATCATCTGAAACCTGTGCAGTACGATGAAGGTTATGAAAATATAGTTAGTTATTGGGAGCTTTGGTCCAAGTCAGGAAATTATGTCTCTGTCAGAATCGAGAGGTGTTGGATCATCAATGGAATCTACAGGAGGTGCCGTAGGGGCAGGCGGAGGAGCTTATGTGGAAGGTTTTCCACGCACAAGGAACATGGTGATGGGGAGTTGTGGTCACTGTTTCTTTTTTTCTATAAGTATTCTTTTGCACAAGAACATGACACTGTAAAGACGATTGACAAATTTGATCGCTCTGGGACCCTCTGTTGCAAACTGTGTGCCATATCGAAGATCTGCAGATTTCTCAAAGTAAGGCAACAATCTTCAACCTCATTGTCCACTGCCTCCTCTGCCTCTTCTTCCTCACTCCCTCATCGAATCATTTCGATGAGGTCCTCATCAGTTTCGAGGTTTGACTGGCTCTCGCTTGAGTAGTGTATTGACGTCCTCTGTTGTCATGTCCAAGAAGCCTTCAATGGCAACCAACCAAGCCAGATTCACTATTAAACCACTAGTTATTTGTTACTTTGTTAATAGATAGCGAATTAGAACAAATAAAAATGTTTTTCCAATCCAATATCCTGTTTCTGGTGTTTTTTCAGAGGGATGGAACAAATTAATTTGTTTTTAGTCCATTTCAATGGGAAACATTGATTTCAGGTATGAGAAAATCGACATACGAGCTCAGTCCTGGAAAGCATTAAGCTTGTATCTCGAGGTACCACTGTATATACACATACGCACCGCGCAAGCCCGCACGCATATATATATATATATATATATATATGGAGTATTAGTTGCATTTATTTGAAATAGGTAAAAATGGAATTTCCATTAATTTATACATGCTTCCCAACTTAATTTTAACACTTTTTCATGCGTACATAAGAACACAGGCAGAATTGAACAATGTGATTTAACTCACCTCCATTATTTCCTTTGACTCCATGGAAACAGGAACCACTCCACCAGCAGTGCTTCTCTAACAGTCAACACCACCTGACATTCCTGTCAGTGTATGCCAGAACCAAATTTGGACAGAAAGTGCTCTCAGGTACACACTCCGCTCAGCCTGCGCATGCTGGGTCAAGTTAGAACAAGAAAACAGTTCAGCCTAGGTGCCTTATCTGAAAACACCTCCAACCTTCTCCTCTGCCCGTTGTGAGAAAAGACAGAAGTACAAATGTACACATGCAAAAAAAAAACTTCGGTTGTAAAATTGGGCCCGAAGTTAACTTTCTCCTAAACCTTAACTTTTGCCTTTAATTTTCATACTTACAAGTTACCATGCCCCTTATAATCTGGTGCGCCTTATATATGGCTCAATATTGAGCCGCAACAGGTCTCCCAACTACGGTAAGCAGCCGCCGAGTCCTTTTCCTCCGTAGAAGTACCGTATTTTCACGATTATTCGGCGCATCGTATTTTAAGCCGCAGTGTCAGTAACGAGTGCTATTTCTGTATTTTAGACACACAAAGCACGCACCGTTTTATTAGACGCATATATATTATTTATTATATATGGATGAACATCGAAACGCAATAGCGCTGACTACCGGAAGCAGCCTATTTCCGGGTTTCGGTGCGCAGTGACTGCTGGGAAATATAGTTCTTGCACGCTACACCCACACGCTAAAAACACGCTATAAAAGGGCAACGGAAGCAAAACTGAGTTTGGTAGTACTTTATTTGGACATTTTACAACTTACTCAAGTCATCATCACCTTCAAATCCCTCAAACTCTTCATCTTCGGTGTCCGAATTAAACAATTGCCCAAACGAGCCTTCCAAAAAGCCGGGTCCCCTCTCTTCGTTCTCAGAGTCACCGTCATTTCCATGTGGCTCCTCAGAAATGATGCCGGCTTTGGCAAAAGCTCGAACAACCGTGCAAGCAGACACGTTCGCCCAGGCGGCCACAATCCATTCACAAAGCCTCCGGGAATTACGGCAAGCTCCGAGTTCATTTACATGACCTGGTTTTTAACCGTTGCTGTGAGATGAGCACGCATGGAGTCGCAAATCAAAACAGACGACGAGCCGTGAAAAAATCCATCTGGTCGCTTGACATACACCTCACGTAGCCAGTCTCTCATTTTCTCCTCGTCCATCGAGCTTTGGATTCGCCTTCACGATGACGCCGGCTGGAAACTTTTCTTTAGGCAGAGTCTTTCGCTTGAAGATCACCATTGGTGGTAGCTTCTGCCCATTAGCATGGCAAGCGAGAACGACAGTAAAAGCCGACTTCTCGTGCCCCGTTGTTCGTATCGCCACCGTGCTGACCCCCTTCCTCTCGACAGTGTGGTTCATCGGGATGTCGAAAGTCAGCGGCACCTCATCCATGTTGGTTATGTGGTTTGGCTGTATAAGTTTGTCGGCAATCAGCTTGGTGCAGTAGGTGCGGAAAACGGCTAGCTTGTCAATGTAGTCCACCGGAAGTTGCTGCGCCACGGTTGTCCTCACTCTGATCGCCAGATGGTGCCGTTTCATAAAACGAAAGCACCACGACGGTCCTCATTCGAAATGTTCAATTTTCAATTCTTCCGCGAGCGCTTTTGCCTTCAGTCGAATGGTGACTGTGGAGACGTTTCTCCCAGCTGCTATTAGACCAAGAATCCACCACTCAAGTTGATTTTCCAAGTCGGGCCACCTTGCCTTGTTTCCACAGAAACTCAGGTCCTCTTGTTAACTTGGCAAAGCTCCTTCTCCTGCTTTCTCCATTTACGAACTATGGATTCGTTGATGTTGAATTTCCTCGCCGCTGCTCTGTTACCATGATCCACTGCATGATCGATGGTTAGAAGCTTGAACTGTGCTTCGTAAGCGTGCCTCTTTGTAGAAGTATTCATTATTTGTTTTGCAATTGAGCACATGCATAGTGGACATGCCCACACTAGTAGTATATATAGGAACCTTGTAGGGGCGTGGCTTTAGCGTCTTCTCCCACACACACCCTCCCAAGTCTTGCCCCACCAACGTCCGCCTTCTCTCTATATAAAGAGCGTCTTCGCAGGTAGTGCTCAGTCAGGCTCCGGAGCTCAGCCACGGTCGCCGCCGCCGGCGCGCTCCCGCTCGGCGCTCACACAGGGCGCTCTGCATTATAAGGCGCCCTTTCTATTTTGGAGAATTTTTTCTACTTTTATGCGCGCCTTGTAGTCGTGAAAATACGGTACTGTGCGGTGCATACTGGGATATCTACCGTAAAACCTCAATTTCAACAGCATGCCGTTCTATTTTTCAAACTTTCCCCCGTAGTGCCGTTCAATTAGAGGTGCCGTCCAATTAGAGGGTGCCGCTCTGTTTTTCGACTAGCTGGTCACAATTTCGAGAAAATGCGGTAAATTTTATGGATGAAATGAGAAACCAGGTAACATATACATATTTATCTAACAAATACAAGGCATTTACTAGTACATAATTACAAATTCACTGGTGAAAATCAAGTGACACGTCACTGTTGTAGCCGTCCTCGTCATTCACATCACCTTCCGCATCAGCGCCGAGTGTCTGAGTGAGTTCACGTTCATTGTCGCCAGCATTTGCTCGCGCTCACTGGAGAAGTTGCAAACCAGTCTGAATCGGGCTGTCTGACCTGAAACAATGGATCTGGCAATCCTTCGGGTCATCGAGAGCGTTGGTCTGTCCGTATCCCTTGAATGACTTGATGATTAGATCCTTCAGCAGATGATCCCAAGCATTGACTATCCATTTCAAATAAACTTTCATTGTTGGTGCTCGCATGTTGCCAAATTTGGTGTATGTCGCTCTTCTCGCCGTGCAACATCCAGTTCTCGTAGAACTGTCGGACTTTGGCTTTGAATGGGGCGTTCCGGTAGACCTCAGGTGCCTGTATAAATTTGGTGCAATTTCCTGGAATCACGGCCACATCAATAAGGAGCTTCTTCAATTGCTTCTTGGTGGCATCGCTAATGTGAGAACAGTACGATCCCAGGCAAGAAGGCGCTTGCCATCTGACCACCTTCTCAGGTTGAGAAGAACTTCTATTTCACTGGCATGCCACTGTATTTTTCAAACTTTTCCCGTAGTGCCGTTCAATTAAGAGGTGCCGTTCAATTTGAGGGTGCCGCTCAATTAGAGCCTATCGAGGGTTGTTGGCTTTTGTCTTTTCTTAAAAATATTCCGAAAATGATGCACACAAATGTCCTCACAATAGGATAACACGACCACTTGCCAACGGGAAGTAGTATACTCCTCTCGTATTGGCGAGCAAGCTCCTCTACGTGTAAACCATTCTGCACTGACTAACGGGGGAAAGAAAATGCAACGCTCCGCCCAGTGGTCGTAGAGACATTTACACGAGGGAGTTGTTCTCATAAGCAGCCTCTCACAGCTGTCTCGAAGGCTCTTATATCAATATTTGTCTCGTATCTCAAGGTAAATATTTGCTTGAAATTTTACTCGTATCTCAAATTGCTTCTATGCCGGGGCACTCGTATGTCAAGGTATAACTGTATTTTGAAGGGGGGACAAAAGTAAACAACCCTAGGTTAGTCCTTTTTAAAAACTTCGGCTAAAAGTGAAGGTGGAAGTGAGGCAAAAAGAGCCAAGCCGGAAGAAGATAAGTAAAGAAATTAAAACTAAATTAGAATTAAGTTTAGTGTAAGGTAAGATTAAAATTTATTTTTTAGTGTGTCTGTATCGTAATCTAAGTTCATGTAAGATAAATTTATGTTTATCTTATGAGCACGTTGCAGTCCAAAAGTGTTCACTATCTCCACTCTGCGCACTCCACGGTAAACGCTACCGTCTGACTGTACTGAATAATTTCACATTTTAGTATTGAAAATCATAACCACTAGTTATTTGTTATGCTGTTAGTAGAATTAGAACCAATAAAAAAAATTCCATTGTAATATCCAGTTTTTGTTGTTTTTTCAGAAGTTGGGAATGAATTAATTTCTATTTAGTTTGTTTCTATGGGAAAAGTATATTTGAGATACGAGTAAATCAACATACGGTCCTGGAACGCATTAAGCTCGTATCTCAAGGTATTACTGTATAGGAATAATGAATTAGGGTACAATATGAACTGCAAAGTAGGCGGTTTGGACTTTTGAGTTAAACGTCCTTTAAACAAAGTAAAAATGAATTAATTGTTATACTGTGCCCAAGTAGAGATTATAGTTAACAACCCTTTACACATCTTGAGAATGAATTAATAAAAAAAGTACATGTAAAGCTTTAAAATGGAAGAAAAACTTCTTGTCAGTGCTAGGATTCTGTAGGCGTGTCAGATTCGAGAGGCATTGAATCATCGATGGAATCTTCAGAGGGCGCCGTAGATGCAAAGGAGGTACTGTTTCGTTTCTTGTACAAATATTGCTGTTATTATTGTCTTGAAAGTGTCAAGACGATTGCCAGATTCAATGGCTCCAATCATGTCGTCATCAATCTCCTGCTCAAGGCTGCTTCTGACTGGCCCCATGGAGTGTGCTGATGTCCTATAGTCATGCCAGCTTCACGACTGTATCTATGTCAAAAATTATGGCACATATATGGCACATTCCTCATAATGCTGGTTAATTTTTTTAATCCTCGGAGTCAGAGGCAGGGTGCTTAGTCCACACGAGAATTTGCAGTTCCACGCCTCAGAAGATGCGTGCAAACTGCTCATAATACTTTCTTGTTACCTATGGTTGGGTTTGAGATAAGGAGGCAAGGGACATTCCAGCTCTGGCCTGGGGGGGATGTTACCATTGTTTTCAAGCCCCTGAGTGATAAGAAAGTATAATTGCCAAGACTAGCTAGCCATGGAAAACAACTCCATATTCAGAAATTTCTTCTAAACTGAAACATGTACACTAATATTCAAATTAACGCCCACTATTGCCTGCTGTAAAGAAGACATTTAATGAGTCAGATGCCAAATCGGTGTGCTCTTTCAATAAAGCTGTTGCTGATGTGTCAGAAACACCCTGAATTAAACTAAATGTTTCTATGTACTAGTCTATCTTAAAATCCCCCAGAACAGATGAGGTGAAGACACAATGTTTATAGGATGTAGGTTGGTATATACAATTTCTGGTTGAAAGCACAACTTTTGTTTCCAGGTCTGCCACCAATTTGTTGATCTATCCAGCTGCCCGATGTCAGCCCTACTGGTTATGGTTAAGATGACTTGACTCTTTTGGGCACAGAGTGTTAGGTGTTGATGGAATGACAGGGTAGGACGCACATTCCATGATGGCGTCACGCACGGGTGCAGCGGCTCTATGCTCTCCAGTTTGGTGTTTTGTTTTCTCAATCTTACTAACATCTGCGAGGCAAACTTTTTCTAGTCGCCAGGATTTAATTACTCTCGGAAGGAGATGCGATATATCCATCACAACAGATTACCAACGGACCTACAATAGCCCCGAGACCACCGGGATCTCCGTGGATAGTCAGCCCACTCAGAGTACGACGGAGGCGGCGAAGGGAAAGAAAGCAAAAGTGCGGATGCCGGGCGTCCCTAGCTGCTAAACTAAGAAAACAACCACACAGAGCACCGCTTCCGAGTATCTTCTTGATCAACGCCAGATCCATCACCCACAAAATGGACGATTGGAAATTCAGCTTGCTACCAACAGCTTTGTCAGGAACTGCAACATTATTTTCATCACGGAAATGTGGCTACACCCGCAAATCCCCGACACCGCGATATCGCTAGCTAGCCGGACACTGTTCCGAAATGATCATTCGAAAGAATAAGGCAAGAGCGGGGGGGGGGACTTTGCGAGTACATACACAACGAATGAGGCTGCAACAGTAGGATCATTAACACTCACTGCTCCCCGGATTTAGAGCTCTTGGGGCCCTTCTATCTACCCAGAGAGCTAACGATTGTCATTGTAATGGCTGTTTACATCCCACAGGATGCTAACGTTAGCACGGCACTTAGCCTCCTGCTAGCGACTGTAAACAAACAGCAGCTTGACCACGCCACCCCGATGGAGTCTTTCTTGTCGCTGGTGACTTCAACAAAGCATGTTTAAAGACTGCTCTGCCTAAGTTTATGCAGTACGTGAAGTGTCACACCAGAGGAGATAAAATTCTAGACCATGTTTATTCTAATATCAAAACATGCTTATAGAGCCACACCTCTCCCTCATCTTGCTGGATCAGACCATCTCTGCCTGTACCTCACCCCCTCATACACCCCACTCCGGAAGCTAACAAGGCCACAAATAAAGATAATAAAAACATGGCCCGATGACGCCCTTTCTCAGCTGCAGAACTATTTTTCCCCCACCATTTGGGAACTTTTTGAACACCACAACCTTCAGGACTACACGGACACTGTACTTTCCTACATCAAAAACTGCACGGACAACGTCACTGTTAATAAACGGACACGTTTTTTTCCTAACCAAAAACCCTGGATGACCAGTGAGACACATGCACTCATAAAATGCCGTAACACCGCCTTATTATTATTATTGCAGATCCCTCACTAGCGGAGAAATTGAACCGTTTCTTTGCCCGCTTTGAGACTGACAAATCAGACCCAATCTCAACACCCCCACCACCACCCTGCAGCAATACAATGACGTTCCGGGAACAGGAAGTGAGACTGGTAATGCGGTCTGTGAACACCAGGAAGGCTGCTGGCCCAGACGGAGTACCTGGGAAGGTGCTCAAAGCCTGTGCTGACCAGCTGGCTGGAGTCTTCACAAACATTTTCAATTGTTCCCTGCAACAATCCATCATTCCATCTTGTCTGAAATCTGCCACCATCATCCCTGTCCCCAAAAAGCCAACCATTGGCAGCATGAATGATTATAGGCCTGTTGCCCTCACGCCTGTGATCATGAAGTGCTTTGAAAAGTTGGTAGCCCGCCATATCAGGAATACAATCCCTCCCTCAATTGACCCTCACCAGTTTGCTTATAGAGCAAACAGGTCCACTGATGATGCTATTGCCATTGCTCTTCATACAGCACTGAGCCACCTGGAACACCATGGGAACTACGTGAGGATGCTCTTCATTGACTATAGCTCAGCCTTCAACACCATAAAACCGGACATTCTGACTGACAAACTCTCCCACCTTGGACTATCCTCTTCAATCTGCTGCTGGATAAAGAACTTCTTGACCAACCGACCACAGACTGTTAGACTTGGTCCCCACCTCTCTTCCTCCATTACACTAAGCACTGGCTCCCCTCAAGGCTGTGTACTGAGTCCTCTTCTGTACTCCCTGTACACATACGACTGTACACCCACCCACCAGTCTAACGCCATCATCAAATTCGCTGACGACACCACTGTGGTCGGACTCATCTCAGGAGGGGATGAGTCGGCTTACAGAGATGAGGTCAACAAATTGTCTTCGTGGTGCTCGGTGAACAATCTCACACTGAACACCACGAAAACTAAAGAAATAATCCTGGACTTTCGCAAACACAGCACAGATCTGGCCCCACTCCTCATAAATGGAGTATGTGTAGACAGGGTCCAGTCCTTTAAATTCCTGGGGGTCCACGTCACGGATAAGCTCTCATGGTCTACAAACATCACGGCAGTGGTGAAGAAGGCTCAGAAACGACTCCATTTCCTCAGGGTACTTAGGAAGAACAACTTGGGCACCAAGCTTCTGATAACCATCTATAGAACCACTGTAGAGAGCATCCTGGCGTACGGCATCACAGTGTGGTACGCTGGAAGCACGGCGGCAGACAAAAAGGCCATGCAGAAAGTGATAAACACTGCCCAGAGGATTGTCGGCTGCTCTCTGCCCTCACTGGAAGACATTGCCAGCCCTCGTTACCTCAGCAGAGCCAAGAACATCATAGGGGACCCTTACCACCCGGGTCACAATCTGTTCCAGCTGCTGCCCTCTGGCAGACGCTATAGGTCCCACAAAGCACGGACAAATAGGCTTAAGGACAGTTTTTTCCCCACATCCATCAGAAATCTAAACTCGCGGTAACATAACACACATTCCCTTCTGCGGTAATATGAAAAGATGTTTGGGTGATCTGCCTCCTACTAGCTGACTGGTGATCTGCCTCCTACTAGCTGACTGAAGTAAGGTAAGTGAAAGACAGTGAGAGGTAAGCGAGAGGTAAGCGACCTGTATCCACAACAGCAGAATGCCAAATTACCGTAACTTACACTTATTTAGGTCTTTTGTCGAGTAAACGTAGCTTATGGAGAAGCACCATCAATTTCGTCACACGCAGTTTCTGCGTGTGGTGACAAGTAGGCTTTTTGTGTTGTGATAATGACGACAGGGCCTATGTCCGATTATTATTATTACTTAGGTCAGGGGACAAGGTACAATACAGCGCTGGCAGAGCATAGCTGAAGAGAGGCATTAAAATGGCCAAGGCACTAATACAAGGAAAATTGAGGAGCACTTCACAGGAAATAACTCAAAGAAGATGTGGCAGGGAAAACAACATATTACCAATTACAATGACAATAATGTCTCTGTTAACGCAGATGCCTCACTAGCAGAGGAACTGAACCGTTTCTTAGCCTGCTTTGAGACTGACAAATCAGACCCAGTCTCAACCGTGTGCGGTTGATTGGTCGCCGGTCTTTTGGTCGCCGTCTTTTGGTCGCCGGTCTTTTGGACGCGGTCTTTTGGTCGCCCCGACCGCGACAACGGGCGACCAAAAGACCGGGGACAAAACAAGGTAAAACAACACGGTCTACGCATCAATAAAAGCCAACAATGGCCATGAGCAGTTTCATTGAGCCGACTTGAGTGTATAAGAGTTTGTATGTACATGCATTGTCTCTTTAAGAAGCTACGTCAGTCAGGGTCTTAACAAGTTCTCCAACAAAAAACAATAAAAGTCCGGGAAATTTGGAGCTTTTCTGTAGCCTAATAATTACTAGGGCATTAAGTATGACTGAATAGTAATTCGCAGTTTGTATTTAGGGAATTTGAGCAACGATTAAAATGGTAATTATCACTTACCTTCCGGGCGACCAAAAGACCGGCGACCAAAAGATCGGCGACCAATCAACCGTGTACCGTCTCAACACATCCACCACCACCCTGCAGCAGTACTTCAGGAACATGAAGTGAGACAGGTACTGCACACTGTGAACACCAGGAAGGCTGCTGGCCCTGACAGAGTACCTGGGAAGGTGTTCAAAGCCTGTGCTGACCAGCTGATGGTGTTTTCACAAAGATATTCAATTGTTCCCTGCAACAATCCATCATCCCATCCTGCCTGAAATCTGCCACCATTATCACTGTCCCTAAAAAGCCAACCATTGACAGCCTAAATGATTATAGGCCTGTTGCACTTACGCCTGTGATCATGAAGTGCCTTGAAAAGTTGGTTGCCCGCCATATCAGGGATACAATCCCTCCCTCAGTTGACCCTCACCAGTTTGCCTATAGAGCAAATAGGTCCACTGAGGACGCCATCGCCATAGCTCTACACACAGCACTGAGCCACCTGGAGCACCATGGGAATTATGTGAGGATGCATTCCATTGACTATAGCTCAGCCTTCAACACTATAATACCGGACATTCTGGCTGACAAACTCTCCCACCTTGGACTATCCTCTTCCATCTGCTACTGGATTAAGAACTTCTTAACCAACCGTCCACAAACTCTTAGACTTGGTCCCCACCTCTCTTCCTCCATTACACTGAGCACTGGCTCCCCTCAAGGCTGTGTACGGAGTCCTCTTCTGTACTCCCTGTACAAATACGACTACATCGACCCACCAGTCTAACTCCATCATCAAATTTGCTGATGACACCACTGTGGTCGGACTCATGTCAGGGGGGATGAGTCTGCTTACAGAGATGAGGTCAACAAACTGTCTTTGTGGTGTTTGGTGAACAATCTCACTAAACGCCACGAAAACTAAAGAAATAATCCTGGACTTTCGCAAATGCAGCACAGATCTGGCCCCACTCCTCAGAAATGGAGTATGCGTAGACAGGGTCCAGCCCTTCAAATTCCTGGGGGTCCACGTCACAAACAAGCTCTCCTGGTCTACCAACACTACGGCCCACCAGAAACGACTCCATTTCCTGAGGGTACTCAGGAGGAACAACTTGGACACTAAGCTTCTGGTAATCTTCTATAGCGCCACTGTGGAGAGCATCCTGGCATACTGCATTACAGTGTGGTACGCTGGAAGCACGGCAGCAGACAGAAAGGCCATGCAGAGAGTGATCAACACTGCCCAGAAGACCACCGGCCGCTCTCTGTCCTCACTGGATGACATTGCCAGCCCTCGCTACCTCAGCAGAGCCAGGAACATTGTCACGGACCAATACCACCCTGGTCACAACCTGTTCCAGCTGCTGCCCTCTGGCAGACGCTACATGTCTCACAAAGCACGGACAAATAGACTTAAGGATAGTTTTTTTCCCACAGCCATCAGGACTCTGAACTTGCGTTAGCACGACACACTCCCTTCTGTGCAATAACTTTGGGGTGTGCAATAACAATGTGCAATATCTTAGATTGTGCAATATTTTAGAATTTACCTAGCCTAGATGTGACTTTTTAAACTTTTATATTACTATTAGTTTTTTTTTGTTTTTTTACTGGGAAAACGCACTTTGTGGAGTAGCACCACCAATTTCGTTATACGCAGCTGTGTATGATGACAATAAAGGCTTTCGATTTGATTTGATTTGACATTCGTGCTCACCCGCTGGCATTCCAGTACTGCAGCAGGACATCTTGAGACCTGGTTATGTTGCCGGGTGTAATTGTCTTGGTTGAGACAAATCCTGTGGTTCACTAAGTTGTCTTTAAGTGCATGTGGGGTCGTCAAATGTTATTAATAAAATTCACATGGTTGTCTTGCAGATGTAATGTCCATCTCCGCAATCCCGAGGCTCCCGGCCGTTAAATCCGCTGAGCAAGCTATTTTTCAGTCTGCTGTAAGGTCACCCAGGGCTCACATTTCTGGGGGTGGGGAAAAAATAATTTAAAAAAAATAGACCTTCACCAAGGCCCCCGGCCGTCGGTGTCCGCTTAATGAGTTCTATTTTCAGTTAAAGGTGACGGCGTCCGCCGTAAGGTCACCCAGGGCTCGCAATTCTAAAAAAATAAAAATAATCCACCCACACAGAGGCTCCCAGACAAATGCTTTGAACGTGTTTTGAACACAGCTGAGGATATTTGGGAAGTTGCGTCTGTCCACAGACACATGCTGTCCGTTCAGAAAGCTCTATTTGTGGATAAAAATGACGGCTACCGCCTGCTGCCCGCCATTTTTTTTCCCTTGGTACTGAGTTGAGTCCCCTGTCTTCTGGCATTTTCTTCCGCGAGTTTCAGCGTGGATTTTGACATTCTTATGAACTTTTTATATATTAAAAAAAAACAATGTCGAAGACACGAAGTGGTGAAGGACAGTACTGGGATACCTCTAATTACTAAATTAATTGGTTTCAGATAATTTGTCATAACTTGGATTTTTTGTAAGTATAGGCGTAATTTACATTGAATTAGCAAAATCTGTTCACTGATCTTTATTATCCCCTAAACTTTATGA
Organism: Stigmatopora argus; assembly: GCF_051989625.1. Classification (NCBI taxonomy): domain Eukaryota; kingdom Metazoa; phylum Chordata; class Actinopteri; order Syngnathiformes; family Syngnathidae; genus Stigmatopora; species Stigmatopora argus. The sequence goes on from NC_135404.1 coordinate 1,590,981, forward strand.
AAATTATAAAGTATACCAATTTTGTATTATGTATGCAAATGTAGGTATGTATGGAAAAACATTTAAGAAAATTATTTACTAAAGCGGCCCGGTGGAGCAAGTGGATAGCACGTCGGCCTCACAGCTCTGGGGTCCTGGGTTCAAATCCAGGTCACGTCCATCTGTGTGGAGTTTGCATGTTCTACCCGGCCTGTGTGGGCTTCCTGCAGGTACCCTGGTTTCCTCCCACATTCCAAAAACATGCATGGTAGGCTGATTGGACACTCTAAATTGCCCCTAGGTATGGGTGTGAGAGTGCATGGTTGTCCGTCTCCTTGTGCCCTGCGATTGGCTGGCCACTGATTCAGGGTGTCCTCCGCCTCTGGCAGCTTGGATAGGCTAAAACACCCCCCCCCCCGCAACCCTAATGAGAATAAAGCGGTTCAGAAAATGAGATGAGAATTATTTACTAAGCCACAATACCATTCATTCATTCATTTTCCAAACCACGTATCCTCACAATGTTGGCAGGGGGTGCTGGAGCCTATCCCAGATGACTGCGGGCACCACCCTGACTTGGTGTTCAGCCAATCGCAGGGCACAAGGAGATAGACACCTGATGTTATGGTGCCTGAAGGTGGTAATGGCGACGAAGACGAACACGATCTCCAGCCTGGTACCTGAAGCCAGACTAGCCCGCGACGACTACGTACAACTTTCGTTGCCAGCAGGGGTTGGTTCAAGAAATTCAAGTGGCGATTCGGCCTTCATAGCATGTCGTTATATGGAGAGGTGGCCTTTGCAGGCGAAGCAGCTGCGGGGCATTATGTTGAGGATGTGTTCCCTGAACTTATTGAGGAAAATGGCTATCTCCCGGATCAAATCTTCAACATGGATGAAGCAGGCTTCTTTCGGAAGAGAATGCCGTCCTGAACATTTCTGTTCAAGGACGAACTAAAGAAGCCAGGGTTCAAGGCTCACAAAGATCGATTACCTCTCGTCATGTGTGGGAATGCTGCAGGATTCATGCTCAAGCCTGGCCTTATTTACAAGTCACAGAATCCTCAAGCAATTTTTAAAAAAGGGACAAAAGCTTGCTGCCAGTGTACAGTGTCACTCACCATCACAATCATCTCATCGTACTGCACAGGTCTTTTCATCCCCATATCAAAATCAATAATTACATGATATAAAATGAATGTAACATGAATGTCTATCTCTTATGTGGCCCTCTTAATAAAAAGAAAATAAAACCACCAGAAGCCACTCTTGCTACAAGAACTCAGCACTGAAGGGGTAAAAAAATACATATACATATACTAGATATTATTTGTATGTACAGACGCTCCCCTACTTACGAACGAGTTAGGTTCCGAGCGATTGTTCATAATTTGAATTTTTTTGTAAGTTATTCAGTGCTATATTTTGTATTATAATTTATGTTTAAGGCCTATATAAGTATATTGAAGGTTTATATAAGTGCATTTGTATGTTTAAGGATTGTATAAGTAACACACATTGGTTTGTACTGAAATTTTTTTTTAATAAAATGGAGAGAATACATTCAGTACTGTATACATACATTAGAGAGAGAGAGATTTACTAGAAACTGGCCGAAAGAAGCTATCTAATGACGATTTCAGTTTTCTTTTTTTCATCATAAATGATGCGGTAGCACTGTATGGCATCATTCAATTGATTTGCAAACTTTGTGCAACGTTCAATATTTGGGTCCTGCTGCTCGATCTTTATGTTTATAAATGGTACTGACGGTCGAACGATTCAAGTTGTATTCCCGTGCAACGCGCATCAAGCTTCGTTATTATTGCCACTCATTTCAAATGAAATGTTTGCCTCTTCCTTGCACCTCCCTCAATAGAAGCCTTTCGCTTTTCACCAACTGTATTGAATAATGGATGCACAAGATATTTAATGATAAAAATGAAAAAGGTTCTTTGCACACTGGAGATACGTTCACACACTTCCGCACTGCAACGAAGTGGGCAGAAGAAGGTAGATGCAGGGTGAGCTGAGCTCTCACAGCGCCAGGCGTCGGTATTAGCGGCGGACAGAAGCACTACTCAGAAAAAGGCGCGCAATACAAAATCGAACTTACAAACATTTTTCGACATAAACGCAATTTGCAGACATGTTCGTATGTACCGTTGTTCGTAACTCGAATGTTCGTAAGTAGGGGAGCGTCTGTATATTTTTTTAAGTTTATAAAAATGTAAAAATCCACACTGAAACTCGCCACCAGGGGCCACTCTAGCTACTAGGTCTACGCACCAAATGAAATTCTGCTCGTTTTATTCGTGCAGTTAGTGCAAACTTTGAGATGTGCCACCTCGCATTTTTAACAGACATGACAGAAATACTGAACAGCTGCAACTTGCAACTACAAGGCCAAACTTATTTGTGACATGTATTTCCACATTAAAGCATTTGAGGTGAAACTAGAGCTGCTTTTGTGACAAGTGAAAAAGCACAGCTTCATTCATCTCCCTACTACACAAAACCTCTCTGCAGAGAACCCACTGGTCCCGTTTCCAGCTGAAAAGTGTTTGGAAACACTGGAAATGCTGAAGGCGGAGTTCGGTGTGCAATTCCGTGAACTACATGGTTATGCATAAGAAATATGTATTTTCCAGAACCCATTTATTGCCGACATTGATGAAGCCAAGCCTTCTTATCAGTTTGAGTTGGCCGAGTTACAGAACTGTGATGTTCTAAAAGACGCATTCAAGCCTAACAGTCTCATTGACTTCTATGCCAACCTCTCAAACGGGACGTACCCTAACATCAGACAACACGCAATGAAGATGTCAACACTTTTGGCCACACGTATATCTGCGAACAAACCTTTTCACACATGAAACGGCTGAAAAATCCAATGAGATCATGATTGACAGATGAACATCTGCATCATTGTTTGAGACTGGCAGTGACTAGTATGGAACCTGATATTCAACTTCTCAACAGCCAGAAGCAGGCCCACAGTTCACAATTATGAACATACAAAGGTAAACTCATTTTTCTGGCTTGAATTAGTCATTCTGAGTATAAACAAATATAATCATAATAAAATCTACTGGGATTAAATCTCCACAACCACACTGGTAGTGGTACTGATTGTGCTGTGTAGGTGCTGCATCACTTAGTTCAGTTTCTCAGCCTGCTTGGTTTGTGGTTTTCACAGGGAAGTTGATGAGAGAGCTGCAAGCAGCGATGTCTACAAGCCTACTGGAACCTACAAAAAGATTATAAGGAAGGAACACAAGAACTTTGAGAGACTGTTCATAAGAGTCATTTATAAGTAAGAGATTTTGCTCTGAAAACTTAGCGGAACTTGGACCTATTAAGCACAGCACAACAGAAAGTTTATGTTCCATGGACTTTTTTCCATGAAGAACCCATAGAGCATACCTGTCAACCTCTGCCGATAACTGCCCTTATAAATGATTATGATTCCCCTTACAAACCCCCAAAAAACCTTACAAACACCGTACGAGTCGTACGGTGTTTGTAAGGTTTTTGGGGGGTTTATAAGGGGAATCATAATCATTTATAAGGGCAGTTATCGGCAGAGGTTGACAGGTATGCAGAGTGTTATTTGATTATTATTTATTTCATAAATAGTGCGTTTATTTATTTTATGACTTTTATTCTGTGAAGAATCTAGAAAGGGATAGGAAAGAGAAAATGCAGTTTTTAAATGATGATATTATTCAACAAGAAAAATCCAAACTTATCTGGCCCTCTGAGAAAAAGTAATCGCCCCTTTGTCAAATCACAAAATAACTGTGCTTCATCACAATTGTAGGAAAGCTGAGTTCAATTTCAGAAGCCACACCCACACCTGATAACCACCAAGTGTTGAATCAAGAAAACACTTAAATACGTAAAATGCATTAGCGAAGTAGGCTACAAGATCAGAGCATCATGCCACGATCCAAAGAAATTCAAGAAGAAATGCAAAAAAAAAAGTTATCAGTCTAGAATAGGTTACAAAGATATGGTTTGGGGGCTCCAGCAAACCACTGTCAGAGCCATTATCCACAAATGGAGAGAACTGGGAACAAGTGCAAACCTTCCCCGGAGGGGTCGGCCAGCTAAAATTACTCCAAGAGTGCGACGACTGAGTTAGGAGGTCACAAAAGAACCTAGAAAAACATCGAAAGAACTGCAGGCCTCGCTGGCCTCAGTAAAGAGCAATGTTGATGACTCGACTAAAAACACGGACCAATGCTGGCATCCATGGCAGAGTTCCAAGGTGAAAACCATTGCTATCCAAAAAGAATATAAAGTCTCATCGTATGTTTTCCAAAAAAACATCTTGATGATCCTCCACACTTTTGGAAGAACATTCTGTGGACTGATGAGCCTTAATGGAAGGCGTGCGGCCCGTTACATTTGGTGAAAAAAATGGCACAGCATTGAACCAAAAGAACACAATACCAACAGTGACACATGGTGGTGGCATTGTGATGGTCTGGGACTGCTTTGCTACCTAAGGACCAGGACAACATGCTGTAATTGAAGCAAGAATGAATTCTGGTGTCAACCAACTAATTTTGAAGGAAAACGTCCGGCCTTCAGTTGTTTATGCACTAAAACTCCAGTGCTCTTGGAGCATGACAACGATCCAAAGCGCACCAGCAGGTCGACCTCTGAATGGCTAACAAAAAAGTTAAGGTTTTGGAGTGGCCAAGTCAAAGTCCGGATTTAAATCCTATTGAAATACTGTGGTGTGATCTGAAACGGGCTGTTCATGCTATATAAAAAACCCCTAATAATGCAGAATTAGAACAGTTCTGCAAAGAAGAGTGGGCCAAAATTCCTCCCAAGCATTGTGTAAGACTAATCACAAATTATCGTAAACGCTTGATTTCAGTTATTGCTGCCAAGGGTGGCACAACCTGTTATTAGGTTCAGCGGGCAATTACTTTTTCACAGAGGGCTAGACAAGGTTGTAATTTTTTTCTGTCTTGGTAAATGAAATCATCATTTAGAAACTGAATTTTCTAATTCGCGGCCCGGTGGAGCGAGTGGTTAACGCGTCGGCCTCACAGCTCAGGGGTCCCGGGTTCAAATCCAGGTCACATCCACCTGTGTGGAGTTTGCATATTCTCCCCAGGCCTGCGTGGGTTTCCTCCTACATTCCAAAAACATGCATGGTAGGCTGATTGGACAATCTAAATTGCCCCTAGGTATGGGTGTGAGTGCGCATGGTTGTCTGCCTCATTGTGCCCTGCGATTGGCTGACCACCGATTCAGGGTGTCCCCCGCCTCTGGCCCGAAGTCAGCTGGGATAGGCTCCAACACACCCCGCCACCCTAATGAGGATGAAGCAGTTCAGAAAATGAGATGAGAAATGGGGGGAGAATTTCTAGTTTACAACCACCCACCACCCAACGCGACCCTTATGAGGGTGAAGCAGTTCAGAAAATTAGATGAGAGATGGGGGAGAATTTCTATTCACACCAACCCACTACCCCACGACCCTAATGAGGATGAAGCAGTTCAGAAAATGAGATGTTAGATGGGAGAAAGATCCTCGAACAACATCCTAACATGAAAAAATATAAATCTATACATTATTACATTATTGTTCTTTTCCATCATCACTTTAAGAAGTCCCCAATGTCACTTTAAACACATGAAAACACGGGTTCGAGTGCGATCGCAATAAACAAGAGCTTAAAAACATTCGAATAACAATACAAGTTTGTTAACTTACCCATCGATTACTGCACCCAACTTGAAAGTATAATTTATAACTACTCTGTCATTAGCTCGTTAAAGCAACTAGGTTTTAAGCGCCATGTTGCAAAGCACTATTCATGCTTGAGTGTCCTGATTGGATAACAACGTCTTCTTCCTCTGCGTCACACCAGCATCAATCACGTGACCATTTCTTACCGGCGTAGTACGTCACAGACGTGTCAGCGAATCACATTGTTTCCCGGGAAATTCATATTTGTGTCTGGGGAGCGCCCGTAACGTTCAGCCGGTGCATACGTGAGCAATACAAACATTTGAAATTTTAGGTCACGTCAGAAGAGAGAATATCATTATCATTTATTAATTGTATTAAATCCATTATTATCATAGCTATTGATCACAATAACAATATCTTTCATCTCATCTTCCTCCTCACTGGAAATTAGATTAGATTAGATAACTTTATTCACTCCATGCCACATCACAAGTTGAGAGTTAAACAGTCCATGCCACATCAAGAGTCTTCTTTGAGAATGTGATGTGCAAAGAGGCCGTAGTATGGAGCGGATCTGGATCAACAGGCGTCTCCTCTGGCCTCCAGGCAAATTGCGTGGCTCAGGTTTTCTATGATCTGTCCATTCTTGTGCTTTTACTGATCTTGAGTCTGCTACAGAGGTCTCCAAACTGGTCCTTGGCGGCCACTGTGGGTGCAGGTGTTTGTTCCAACCAATCCAACACAAACAGTTTAACCAATGAGGTTTCTGCTGAAAAAAGAAGCACCTGACTGCAATCCACTGATTGCACATCTAGGATACCAGATTGGTGGAAAGGTTACTCTTACAGGTTGGAACGAAAACCCGCACCCACTGTGGCCCTTTCTGGAATAGTTTGGGGACCACTGGGTTACCAACCTGTCCTTGTCCTATTGCTTTGCAGTATGAACAAATAACCCCTCCTTCGGTGCCATCTTCTCTTGGGTCCTCATAACTGCAATCAGATCAACTCAGAAATATAAAATCTTACGATATGTATAGAATAAGAACTTTAATCATTTTTACACATTGGAAAGTAAAACCAAATTCATCAGCTTCACTAAAACTGTTTTAAGTATATGATTTAAATGGAAGGAATCAAAAAGCAAGTGAAATTGGTCAAGATTTTCATCCCAGGAAACATAAACAACATTCAGGTCAGACACATCTTTGCTCTGTCAGCTGCTGGTCGGTTCCTGTCTACAGTTCCAGCTAGGAACCACAAAGGATGTTGGTTCTCAATTTTTCTGGGCATCAAGTTTACGAGGCTTCCCCAACTGCCGTGACAATGTCCAAGCACCTGTAAATCAGCATAGAACTCGACAGACTCATGCACCTTCTCCACTTGGGTTTTAATGTCCACCAGGTCCCGTTATTGTGGGATTTGACCCAGGTTGTGCAGGCGCCGGGGAGTCGCAGATAGCAGCATGTGCTTACGTAAGCGCTGGGGATTGACCTCTCGAGAAAGATACTAAACGGTGCCGAGACGATGGCAAAGGACGGCAGATGTCCTTCACTGTCTCACTATACTGTGCTTAGACGTCAGATGTGATTGTGAAGGGCGGCATAACTAATTCAGTTACCCAAGCAGGGGGCCCCAAAAGGAGACGGAATGGTTGCTCTGTTCCTTGCTATTGTGATGAGCAAGGAGGAGTTCACACCTTTTTGTTCTCAACTCATCTCCTTGGAACAGGAGATGACTTGAGTTACAGCCACTTGTTCATTTGCATATAGTCTTAAAAGTGGGCGTGCCTTGAGAGAAGCTCTCTCGGCAACCCGGAAGCCACTGAAGGGGGCCCTCTCTGAGACCCGGAAGCCACTGAAGGGAGGCCCTCTCTGAGACCCGGAAGCCACTGAAGGGGGCCCTCTCTGAGACCCGGAAGCCACTGAAGGGTGGAAGGAGAGGGGGCCCAGACTGGTCTGTATTGTCTAAATGTTCTGTTCATGTATCTGAACCACTGCTCCAGGCCATCGATAAGTGGGAAAAGTACATTCTAACACAAATTCCAAAAGCTACAAAGTGACGGTCTGAATACCATTGCACAAAATACTGTGGTCCGTCTTGCAGTAAAACATTTGAAGGAGAATGGGAAACACAAACCAGAGACCTGTTCGTGCCAATGACCACTCAGTATATAGCAATTGGGGAGGAGGGTGCTGCCTTAAATGTTGAATCAAACCCATTTTTGGCACGGTAGTATAATGTGCCTAACTCCTCACCACACATAATCTTGCTGGTAAATGAGGGGTTTGTGTCAAAAGATTTGGGACCAATGATGAAAACCACATCACAGTTAATTTGGGAAGCAACCGAGAGTATGTTAATTTTTGTGTCCCCAGACGGGACAAAGATAAAGATTATGTGTGGAAATTACGTGGTCGCCTAACCAAGAGAAGTGATCATTGCCCTATACAACATACCACACATGTTGTCAGTGAAAGTGAGGAAGATCTAAACTTTAGATCAACCATAAGTCTGTTTCATGTTGTTGTTCTTCCTAAGTACCCTGAGGAAATGGAGTCGTGTCTGAGCCTTCTTCACCACTGCCGTGGTGTTTGTAGACCATGAGAGCTTGTCCGTGACGTGGACCCCCAGGAATTTAAACGACTGGACCCTGTCTACACATACTCCATTTATGAGGAGTGGGGCCAGATCTGTGCCGTGTTTGCGAAAGTCTAAGATAATTTCTTTAGTTTTCGTGGTGTTCAGTGTGAGATTGTTCACCGAGCACCACGAAGACAAATTGTTGACCTCATCTCTGTAAGCCGACTCATCCCCTCCTGAGATGAGTCCGACCACAGTGGTGTCGTCAGCGAATTTGATGATGGCGTTAGACTGGTGGGTGGGTGTACAGTCGTAGGTGTACACGGAGTACAGAAGAGGACTCAGTACACAGCCTTGAGGGGAGCCAGTGCTTAGTGTAATGGAGGAAGAGAGGTGGGGACCAAGTCTAACAGTCTGTGGTCGGTTGGTCAAGAAGTCCTTTATCCAGCAGCAGATTGAAGAGGATAGTCCAAGGTGGGAGAGTTTGTCAGTCAGAATGTCCGGTTTTATGGTATTGAAGGCTGAGCTGTAGTCAATGAAGAGCATCCTCACGTAGTTCCCAGGGTGTTCCAGATGGCTCAGTGCTGTATGAAGAGCAATGGCAATAGCATCATCAGTGGACCTGTTTGCTCTATAAGCAAACTGGTGAGGGTCAATTGAGGGAGAGATTGTATTCCTGATATGGCGGGCTACCAACTTTTCAAAGCACTTCATGATCACAGGCGTGAGGGCAACAGGCCTGTAATCATTCATGCTGCCAATGGTTGGCTTTTTGGGGACAGGGATGATGGTGGCAGATTTCAGACAAGATGGAATGATGGATAGTTGCAGGGAACAATTGAAAATATTTGTGAAGACTCCAGCCAGCTGGTCAGCACAGGCTTTGAGCACCTTCCCAGGTACTCCGTCTGGGCCCGCAGCCTTCCTGGTGTTCACAGACCGCATTACCAGTCTCACTTCCTGTTCCCGGAACGTCAGTGTATTGCTGCAGGGTGGTGGGGGGGTGTTGAGACTGGGTCTGATTTGTCAGTCTCAAAGCGGGCAAAGAAACGTTTCAAATTCTCCGCTAGTGAGGCATCTGCATTAACAGACATATTATTGTTATTGTGGTTGGTAATATGTCGTATTCCTTGCCACATCTTCTTTGGGTTATTTTCTGTGAAGTGCTCCTCAATTTTTTTGGTATATGCTGCCTTGGCCTTTTTAATGCCTCTTTTCAGCTCAGCTCTGGCAGCGCTATATTTTATCTTGTCCCCTGATCTAAAGGCGGAATTACGGCATTTGATGAGTGCCTGTGTCTCATTGGTCATCCAGGGTTTTTGGTTAGGAAAAACCCGTATTCGTTTATCTATAGTGACGTTGTCGATGCAGTTTTTTATGTAAGAAAGTACAGAGTCCGTGTAGTCCTGGAGGTTGTCGTGTACAAAAAGTTCCCAGTTGGTGCGGGAAAAGCATGCACTTATTTAGGTCTTTTGCCGAGTAAACGCAGCTTATGGAGAAGCACCACCAATTTCGTCACACGCAGTTTCTGCGTGTGATGACAAGTAGGCTTTTTGTGTTGTTCATAATGACGACAGGGCTTATGTCCGATTATTATTATATGAATGAGCTGAACGTTAAGCTGCAGGGGAAAGATCAGCTTGCGCGTGACATGTACACAAATGTGAAAGCCTTCAAATCCAAGTTGATTTTATTCTCCAGGCAAATTTCAAACAAATCTTTCGCTCATTTCCCCACACTGGCCATGCAGAAGGCCCAAGATGTGAAGAAATACTGCAAATTACTGGACGACATGCACAGAAATTTATGTCGTCGTTTCACTGATTTTGAAAAAAATGAGAAGTCACTTCAGCTGGTGTCCTGTCCCCTGTCACAAGACCCCGAAACAGCACCACATGAGGTGCAATTGGAGCTGATCGATCTTCAGTCTGGCTCCGTCTCAAAAGAGAAGTTCAAATCTTTTAAACTGAATGACTTTTACGCCTCACTTAATGAAGCCACGTTTCCAAACCTCCGGAGGACAGCACAGAAGATCTGGCATTGTTTGGCTCGACTTACGTGTGTAAGCAGACTTTCAGCGTCATGATCTTTAATAAAGCCCGTCACAGATCCCGGTTAACTGACCAACACCTCAGATCTATTTTGAGAATTGCCCCACCACGAAACTAACTCCAGATTTTGATGCAGTGGCAAAAAAGGGAGAACAACAACACTGCCACTGAAATGTGAGTTTCTCGACTGTGTTAAAAATAGCAACTTGCACATGTACGCACAGCAGCAGTAATAATAATAATAATCGGACATACCGTAATTACTCGAATATAACACGCATATTTTTGCTATATAATTAATTCCAATAGTTGGGGGTGCGTGTTATAATCAATAACTAAAATAAATTACAAATTTTCGATCGAAAAAAGCATTGTCAAACTCACTTTGACGCACGGACATTGTGCAATTTCCAACTTTGAATTCAAAATACACGCATATTAAAGATCGTCAAGCCTCACAAACATCACAATCCTGCATTAATAAGCTGGAAAGTAGAATACTACATTGTAGTGTAGTACGTACTTGTATTTAAAAATATGTCCAGCGGGGGGCAGTACATTCCCTTGTTACATGTGATAGTCTTTTCCATTGTGCATATCTTCAAATCATTTATTTATTCAATTTGTATGTTCCTTTTCTTGTTTGAGAATGACAATAGATATTTGAATTAAAACATGGTATTGTCAATTGAAATGTAGTCAATGTTCAAGGAAGTCTAAAAGGTATTGCAACATAACATGTCTACATGATATGTTTGTCCACTCTGTGTATCATCTATTGCCCTAAAATTCAAACGCATAACTCCCAACTGCACGACACTCGACACGCTCGTACCTGAAGATTTCTCTATCCGGTTTTGAACAAAACAATCGTGAAACGAAGAAAAAAAGGTAAGATTTCTGATTTTCGTCAGCGGGAAATTTTAGGTGCGCACTATATTCGAGTACTGCGTTTTTCCAGATTTTTTTGGCCCAAAATTACCTGCGTGTTATTTTCGAGTGCGCGTTATATTCGAGTAATTACGGTAGGCTTTTTCATCATCATTGACTCGAGAAAAGCCTAATTGTCATCATACCCAGCTGCGTATGACGAAATTGGTAGTGCTTCTCCATAAGGTGTGTTTTCCCGGCAAAGACCCAAATAAGTGATAATTTCAGACTCGTTGGCATTCTGCCGTGATGGATACATCGCATCACCCCCGAGCGGATCACTTACCTCTCACTGTCTCTCACTTACCTTCAGTCAGCCAGTAGGAGGCAGATCACCGCCCAACGTCTTTTCATGTTACCTCACCCCGTACAGTAGCTTAATTAACATGCCACTCATCACTCCCAATTTAAAGACTGCTTTCTTTCGTTGAATTAAATATGTTCTTAATGTTGAAAATAAATTTGAAAATAAATTTTCACCTTCAATTGTGTCTTTTTTCTTACATTTCAATCCCCAGGTTTGATAAATTACATTGCTTGTCCAAATGCTCCTGGCCCGGCCCCTCTGTCAAATTTTAGTATCCATTCTGGCTCGCAAGTCAAAAAGTTTGCCCACCCCTGCCCTCGTTACAATGGACGTCTCGGCTCTCAAGGGAGGGGTGGGAAACAGGAGTGAGACTTCAAATAGTCAAGGGCCCGTTTCAATTGATGTCTTAGCTGTCAAAACAAATTAAGCTCAAAGGTTCTTCTCCACATTCCAGCAGTCCAAGAGGATTCGACCTTCCTGTTGTTTGGTCTAACTAAGGAGCAAAGCATTTACTTTGTTGCAAGCAGATGTACTATAATAACTTTTCTAATGTTAATAAGCTAAGTAAAGCAAAGTGTTCTTCATTGTGAGCAAATATATAATAATGTAAGACTAATAACCCTAACACGGTGTCAGTGTTGGACCAGCAGTTATGAGGGAAAAACACCAGATCAAAAACCCTCAGAGTGGGGATCAGGACAGTGTACGATACTGATACTGCAGAAACCCGACGTTGGGAAGTGGGTGTAAGGCTAGAGCCACAGTGGAGGATGGCGAACTATGCCTTCCTCTTGATAGTTGAAGGGTCAGAAGGGAATCAAATGGGAGACGAAGAATCTCTGTGCTAATCTCACGCTGAACACCACGAAAACTAAAGAAATAATCTTGGACTTTCGCAAACACGGCACAGATCTGGCCCCACTCCTCATAAATGGAGTATGTGTAGACAGGGTCCAGTCCTTTAAATTCCTGGGGGTCCACGTCACGGACAAGCTCTCATGGTCTACAAACACCACGGCAGTGGTGAAGAAGGCTCAGACACGACTCCATTTCCTCAGGGTGCTCAGGAAGAACAACTTGGGCTCCAATCTTCTGAGAACCTTCTATAGAACCACTGTAGAGAGCATCCTGGCGTACGGCATCACAGTGTGGTACGCTGGAAGCACGGCGGCAGACAAAAAGGCCAGCGCGTGTGATGACAAGTAGGCTTTTTTGTGTTGTGGTAATGACGACATGGCCTATGTCCGATTATTATTATTATTATTATTATTATTAAATGATTTTGATGATCAAACAGGGCCGCAGTTACCAATGCGGCCAATAAGGTGTACATTGAAGCTACTTCAGGCCGAAAACACTATGCGAGCTACAGCTAATACCACTCAGCAACCTAAAGCAGGGGCACAGAATGTGCTTACCACAAAAGGAGCAAATGGTGTGCCTACCAAAATATATCCATCTAATATGAGAATGACTTCGGCAGTGACTTCAGTGCTGGTAACAGCGCCAACAACTGAGCCGACCGCAGTTTATGACGACTATAGGCATGATGTGACAGGAAAGGACCCAGACCATGTTGCCGTTCCCATTTTTGGTGAAGCTAGGCCAAAACGTTTTGAACCAGACTGAGAAAGCGGGTGGGAAGGAGCAAAGGATAATAGATGGTATAGATGGATTTGGTATAAGATTAGAGAAATGACGAGTGAACAATGTATAGCATGTTCAGTGGCCCCAACGGAATTGCCTATTGTGATCCCAGATAGAAATAGTTTTAAAACATGCAGAAGAACAGAGGCAAATGTGCAAAAGGGGACAGGGGGGACAGGAATATAAAGGGATCAGAGGTTTCTCACTACCACTGTGCACTATCCAATGCAGACTGATTTATAGCTCAAAGAAAACACACCAGTTGATGAACCAGGTGCGGGTATGTGACAAAACTAATGTGTGTAGCGATTATGGGCTCACAACGGCCCTAGAGGGCCCTCCCACAAAATATGAAGTTGATAGAGATGCAGAATATGAATGTTTCGCAAGTGGTGGGTTTCATAGTGAAGGGCAGCAAGGAGTTCATGTGGGTAATACAACAGTAAAATGTAATGTAACTTGGGTGTTATCTTGGTTCCCACATGCAGATATGACCCCTATTTTTGTCGCATTGTCAGTATGGTATGAGAATCCATGCCCAATTGATCAATCCTGCCAGAATATAACAATGACAATACCGTACCTTCGATTCCTAGGCGTACTGACAACAGCAGTGGCCAATACTTACTGGATGTGCAGAGAAGATACAGTGCAGCAAATAAGTATTTAGTCAACCACCAATTGTGCAAGTTCTCCTACTTGAAAAGATTAGAGAGGCCTGTAATTGTCAACATGGGTAAACCTCAACTATGAGAGAAAGACCTTGGAAAAAACAACAGAAAATCACATTATTTGATTTTTAAAGAATTTATTTCCAAATTAGAGTGGAAAATAAGTATTTGGTCACCTACAAACAAGCAAGATTTCTGGATGGCTGTTACGGCTGTCAGCCTGAGTATACATTCTGTAGGAGGTTGTGTTTTGTGTTTTTTTTCTTCTGCAGGTACATGGAGTTGTGGCTCCACCCCTGTGGCAAAGCCCTGCCCAGGCCAACACAGCTGTGACTACTTCCCAATCATCCATCCTCCAATCAAGATCCACTTCCTGTCCTTATTTAAACCCTCTTATTTTTCAGTTCTGGGCTCGACTGCCTGTGATTGTAGATGGTGAGGCAGTGGAAA